>NW_009646657.1:156431-172938 GCF_000708025.1 Charadrius vociferus
AAAAAAAAAGAAAAGAAAAATCAAAGGGCATGGAGAGCAAGCCTCCCAGCTCTGCAGTGTTATCTCAGCATGTGTTGTACCCCCCTGAGCCTGCCGTGGGGGCTGGGGAGCTGCGGCATGGGTTCCACACGGGATTGGCATGGTCCCTGTGGTGGCCTCATGGCTTGGTCCCTTGCCAGTCCCGGGGGGAGCTGAGTCACCCTTGTCTCCAGTCAGAGGTTTGCAGAATGCTCCTATGTCTTCTGGAAAAGGCTGGCTGTCCTCTCAGGTGCCCTCAGGAGAGGAGGAGGAGGCAGGAATTGTGGCTGGTCTGGCCCTTTCTGGCTATTCACTGTCCAAGGAGGTGGACAGTGGAGTTTTAGGAGCTGCTCTGTTAATTTAAATGAAGATAACAAATGCGAGTCCCTGATGTGGATGTGCTAAAGCACGAGAGGCAGACCTGCCCTAATTCCCAGGGAGAAAGCCACTGGCCCAGATCTGATTGTGGCACCCTGGTCTCTCCTCTTTTTTTCTCATGCAGCAGCAAGTGCCAGCAGCAAGTGCTTGCTGTGCCCGAGGGTGCTGGATCAGTCCCAGTGTGGGTCACTAGTAGCCCTGTTTACACCTGTGGGTACCAGCTGCAGTTGGGTTTCAGTGCCTGGATGCAGTGTAGGAGAGGGTCACAAGAAGTTTGCTCTGTGGAGCTGGAGGGGAGAAGTCAAATCCACAAGCTGGGGGAATTCGGGCTAACAATTCTGCCATTGCATTTCCAGGGCTACATCATGCGGTGCTGCTCCTCCAGCCAGAGGAGCTTAGGATGCACTGCAGTCTCCTTGCTGATGGGGGCATGAGATAACCGGGCTATGTTTGGAAGTGCTGAATAACCAGGTCTAACAGGACTGACCTAATGCCTTGCGCTTACACAAAAGCCAACTTTTAGCTTTAAGCCTGGGCAAGAGCAACCTGCTGAGCCTGACTTAAAAAAAGGGGGAAGCTTTCATCGGCCTCGTGCATGAGGGGCTGCGTGGAGGTGTGAAGCAGCAACACATGGCTGAGCTATCAAGCACCTGAGTACCCTTTAGTTACCGGAAAACATTTGCCTGGGCAAAAGTGTGGGGCAGATACATCCCCCTGGAACAAAGCAATAGGGAGGGCAATGCCTCGCTGGCTGGGGAGGCCATGTTAATTTTGTGAGCCAGTAGGAGCTTTGCCGAGACATTCACTGTTCTGAACCAGGCACTGCCAAGCTGAAGCTGCCCTTCCCAGGGGAAGGCATTTGGTTTGTAGCCTGCTGGGACGGCTGCAGAGCCTGCCTTATAACCTTCAGATAGGCCAAGTGTAGTAAGTTAATGATTAGATTTATCATAAAGCAATCTAATGAGAAGCAATATAGCCAAGCACTTTCCATTCAGTGACGCACATCCAAATCTTAATAGAAGCTGACAGCCTGACCCTGTTACTGTGCTCTGTCCAAATAAAATCATCCTGATAGTTCCCTGGAGAAAGCAGCCACGGCTTTAATATGTCTTTTCAAAACATTTATCTGACCAGCTTTAAAAAAAAAAAAAAACAACCACAAACCTGCAATGATTCAGAGCTGGTTTACATGACCACCCTTTGCACTTGCTTCCCCAGCTCCTCTGCAGTGCAGGAGACCCAAGGTAATACAGCTCAAAAAGCCTCCACCTGCCTCTTGGCCTGGGACTGCAGGGCAGTGCTCACTGCAGGACAGCTCGACCCAGCAAGGAAAGCTCTGGCATCATCCCTTGTCCTGTCCAGGCTGTGCTCTCGAGTACCCAGAGTCTGCTGCACTGGCATCCAAGGAAAGTGGTAACATAAGTATTAATAGGGAAGCTGCAATAGTTGAAGGTATTTGGGGGCTTTTACTGGCATATTATTTGTTTGCAGGTAGTGTTTTACTGCATCAGCTCTTCCATGGCCAAGCATCTGTTCTAAACCTTGCCCTACATTCTCCCTCTGAAGTTTAAAAGAGAAACATGATGTTGTATTACAAGTTCCCAGTGCAAGTCTCCATCTCTTTCGCCAACTGTACTTTTATTAAAAAATCTAGGCATGTCTTAGGATCTCAGAATTCATTGCACCTCAAGCAAAAGATCAAACCCTTGATATAAAACGGGACTGGGAAGAAGGGTTGGTGTTTCCAAGCCCAAGTTTTACCCTGACTGATTCTGTGTATTCATATCTTCTATTCACACCTCCTCCACTGCTGTTTTTGATAATCAACCACACTACTGCTGTATACCCACTTAATGCATCAACTGCAGTAGAGGACCAAATCAGGCCACGACCTTGAGCCACACCTGATGGTGCCACTCAGAGAGGCTGGGACGTGGGCTGGAGCTGCAGGTGCCCTTGCACCTGAGCCCAGCACCTGGATTGAACACTGGCTGCAGTTCCTTGCAGGGCAGGTGCAGAGATTAGGAGCCAAGATCCTCCCAGCAATGGTACGGTGATTTGGGTGGGTACAAGTAAAATCTTCCAGGAGTGGCTGGAAGGAAAAATTCCTGATACCCATCCTTGTGGTGGCAGTGCTGGTTGCTACTGTCACTAGCAAAGGATTCTTCTCACTCAGCCAGGGTGACATCAGCTGGTACCAGGAACCTCAGGGAAAGCTGCAGCCTGCATCCAGGTTGTTCCCAGAACCTGTTCCCAGAAAAGGTGGTCTGTCCGTGGGAAGTCTTCTCCAGCATGGTACTTCTCCAGCATGGGCAAAACAGCCAGTGATTTTTTGGTGCTTGCGTGTGGTTCACTCATCAAGCTTTTCCCATTTGTATGTAGTTTATTTTTTTGGTATGAATAACAGAAATATCCAGGGTCAGCTTAGCAGTTGTTTGATCCCACAAGTCCCTGCCCTTGGCCACATCATATGACATCGGGTTCCCCAAGGCAAATTGTGTGAAAAGATGCTTTTTTTCATCACTTCTGAATTTACTGTCTCTTCATTTCTGCTGAATGCCCTGTTGTTCGTGGAGTGTGAATACAAGCTCTGTCCCTGGGATGGGGATGGCCCTAACTGCTGGGCACCAGAGGACCTCAAAGACGCATTTTCTTGAATGCGCTGATTTTCAGAAGAGCCCTCCAAGGCAGGGAAATTACTCTGGCTTTGTGCAACAACCTTGATCCAGGAGATGGCCCAAGAGAAAGATGGAGACAGAGGCACAGAGAAGACCCACTTGGCGGGGGGAGGGAAACCAGGCAGCTCTAGCAAGAGGAGTTCTGAACTCTTCTTTGTGTTGCTGGACTCATGTAGCAGTGACCCCGTCCTTCCTCTGCCCTTGCGTGAGTGCAAGTGCTGTGAAAGCTCCTGGAAACCAGTGGCAGAGCAGGGACTGGGGATGATGGGACTGGTATTATGCTCATTCCCTCCTCAGTCCTTTCCTCCTCTGCAGTCCAGGCTGCTTTCTCCACTTTGCTTTTCATTGTGCTGTATGTCTGTATCCAGTTGGAAGCCCAAGTACTCCCAGCTTACACTCCCAACCCCAAGGTCCAGCCATGCTCCTTGGGTGTAATGAAACACAGGTCCCTGGGCAGCACCCCAGCAGAGCCCTGCAGTGTGGATGCTTCCTGGGGCACACAGCCTGCTCCACACATGTCCTGGCCCCATTCTTTGATCAGCTCACGCTTTGGTGCATCCCTAGGGACCACAGTTCCTGCTGCAGAGACAGCTGCCCCAGCTGAGGTGTTCGCTTTTGCTCAAGTGCGGCTCTTGCATGTACTCATTTCCTACAGCTTAAAGTACACCGTGTCCCTTGATGCCTTCCCTGGGTGCTTAGCAAGGGTTGTGGCAATTACCCAAGAGGCTAAGCATCCCTGGGCTCTGTGTCCCCCTGGGCTCCTGTCTGGAGGATGCCTGCACAGATTGGGATGTGCTGGGGAGGCAATGGAAGCTCAGTAGAGGATTTCCATAAGGAAATCTATTCTGGAGTCATTGCTTACTCACCTGAGCAGTAAGGGAAAACTGCCTTCCAGTAAAACAGGACCACAGGGAGATTATTAAAGAAACAACATACGGCTGGTAAATTTTCCATCCCTCGGACTTTACCAGGCATTTGGGCTTCCAGGGGAGAAATGCTCCAGTCCAGCTGTGAGGAACAGGTTAGTAGCAGGGAGGCTGGGTGATAAGCCAGGGCACCGTGATGGGGACCCCTTTCCCCATCCAGGGCCTGGTAGTGCCACCCAGGAGCAGCAGTGGCCCTGCCAACTCAGCTGGGATCTGCTTCACAAGGACAGCATCCTTCATGGTAGCCTGTGGCCACGTCTATGTCACCCCCCAGATGTGGGGACTGAAAAGTGTCCCCTAAGTGTCACTAGAGGTCACTGCCGTACTGGCTGGGCTCCGGAGCTTGCTCCTCACCTCGACAGCCAGCCAAGCTGAGGAGGAGCAAAGGAGAGAGCCTCAGGGGAGCTGCGGCCAAGCTACACAGCCTGGCTGCAGCTTTTGCAGGAACAGATGCTGGCAGAGATTTAGCTTGGGAGAGGACTCGTGCACTGGAGATGCTGAGCAGGGAGGTGAAGCTGCTGGACACCTTTATTGTGTTTGGGCTGTGTCCCAGCCCTGCTTGGAGATCCATGACCCAAACTTTTTGAAACTCATGGTTCTGAACAGAAAGAGCACAGAGGGCAGGGAGCAGGCGACACGTTGCACTGCTCTTCTTCCAGCAATCAGAAGCTAATGACTTCGTGGCTGTCACATGGCCAATCTCCCCTTCTTACTGAAGGAGCTGGGGCAAAGAAACTGCCAAGTATCCTAAAAGCAAGGGTGGGGAAGAAGGCAGGCTCTAGTTCATCTTCCAGGGTTAAACCCTGGCAAATAGTGTTGTGCTCCAAGTGTTGGGAACCTGTGTGGGTCTCAGTTTACTCAGGAAGGTGGATTTTGTGTTTATGTAGTTATCTGCTTGTAAGGTTTCTTTGGTTTTGGTTTTGTTTTGTTTTGGGGGTTTTGTTTGTTTGTTTTGGGGTTTTGGTTTTTTTTTTTTGTTAGAAGCATCCAGGTAAAACTCTTCAATACTTTTGATCTTGGGGATTTGTTTTGTTTCTTTGATTTTTCTTTTTTTATCTTGCAGTTCCCTGCAATCACAGTAGGAATCACATCTTCCTTGTCACAGCTGAAGAGGAAAACTAAAAGCAACCTGTTCCTCTATAGTTCGTTCCACGAGGATCCTGCCAAAATAGGTCTGACCAATGTACTTCAGAGACCAGATCTCTGTTGTAATTGACTTCGGTACCTCCACAACCCTCCCAAGACCAGCCCCCTGTTCCTGTGCTGGATGGAGAAGATCAGGCACCCACAAGGGAGTATCTTGGTCAGAACTGGTCAGCCCTGAAGCAAAAGCAACGTGTGGGGCAGGGCCTCACCGTGGTGTGCGATCTACCCCATGTACTAGGAGGAGAGTAGATGGAGTGGTCGCTCTTCCATCCCTGTGTCCCATCCCTGTGTGCTGCTTGCTGTGAGCAAGTTGTCTGAAGAAACAGAAATCACCCCCAGGTTTGGAGGTGTTTCTCACCTCTGTGAAAACAAACAGGGCTGATTTGTTTCTTAATTGCTTGTCCATGGGAGCTGCGAGACTTTGCCAGTGTGGGGTGGGAGCTGGGAGTTTTGCTTTGTTTGATTGTGTGCTCTGTTGCGCCAGCTTCAAAGATCTCTTTGGTTTTCTGCTCCCTTTTATGTCCCATCTCTTGAAGTCACACTCCTGCACGAAAGCACAAACCCAGGACAGCTGAAGGGTTCCAAACGCAATTATTTTCCAGAGTGTTTCAAGAAATTAGCAGCTCATTTCTTTGCCAGATAGCACTTACTTTTCAATTGGTGTATGTCTGTGCAGCCTGCAGCGTGCATTGGACCTTTAGCCTTCGGGATGTCAGCCTGGGAGGATAGAGCTGTGCGTGTTTAGCTCTGATTCAGACCTGGATGTGACTCTGCACTGGTTTTTGCCCAGTAAAACAGTGATCTGCAATTTCATCTCAGTTGGATGTTTCTGCAGTTTGGATTTTGCAATGTAAAGACGAGTTTCTCCCAGTGAGTTGCCCCTGTGAAATGGGAATGCAAAGTACCAGTGCCCAGAGCTGCTGCTGGAGAAGAAAGGCTGGCACAAGCATCTGCAGAGGTTTTTTTTTTTAATAGCCTTTTATTTATTAAGCTACTTTGGAGTCTGATTCACCTGCTTTGCTCGATATTTATTAGTACTTCACCTGCCTTGAACTGGGAGCTGCAAGCACTTTGATAAATGGATTGCCTTTCCTGGAACGATGTCCCAACATCAGCTAATCAGTGTCCTCAGGGTGATTGCCAAAGTACCACTCTTGTAAATCAAGGATGGCAAGGAGAAAAACCCTGAGCACGAGCAGTGCGGGGCTTGTTCAGAGGCAGCATGGTGACCCAAGCACTCCTCATCTCCAGTGTTTGAATAAGGGATCGCTCCAATTGTCTGAGCTTTCCATTTAATTCAGGGCTCTTGCAGTTGTATTGCATTCAGTGCCTGTTCTACCTCCTCTACTTTATTTGTACTGAGCAGTAGCATTGCCTGTTAGCCTGGATCAGAGACCTGCTGGAGGAGTTGGGTCGTGCTTTGTGCAACTGAATTCGAATACCTGGTTGCAGCCAGCCATTGCATGCAGAAAAGGTGACTCCCTGTCTTTGGTAGCAGAAAAAGTACCATTAAGCAGCAGACCTGCTTGCTGTAGGATGTCGCGGGTGCCAAACAGCTACACAGCTTCAAAAAATGTGTTGACTGATGCATGGTAGGAAAATCCTGCAGGAGCTGTGAGAAACTGAAGCGTGGGCTCTGGTCTGAGAAGTTCCTGGCCTCCTGAATCTCTGGTGCTGGGAGCACAGGCTGGGCTTAGCCACAAGGCGGGTTGCAGGAGGGAAATGCATTACCATTTTGGAGGTTTTTCACCTTGGGCTGCCAGCAAGCAGGTCTGGGCTTTGTGAAAGAGGGTTTGCTGCAGTTGAAGCACCGCTGTAGTGCCCAGGTGCCCACCGAGTCTGTTTGTGTATGTAGTGCCTTCAACCTGGTCCAGCCTCCTCTGCTTACTGCAGAAAGGTCCCTCACCCCTGTCCTATCACACCCCAGGCTTAAAGGACTGAGGTGCACAAGGATCAGGTAGCAATGTCTTTGTAGGACAGAGACTGGAAACTCTAGCTAAAGGTGACCCTGCTGTCATTGCATGAGCAGGTGCATGACCCCGGGCTGGGGTCAAGGAGGCTTGGGACATTTCACCAGGTGCCTCATGGGTGTGATTGCAGCTTTTCCTGTAGTGTCTCACATCTGCCTGTAGCGTCCAATAAAGATTCAGCTCTTTCCTCACCCAGGGAGTCAACCTGGCTCCTCTCACCCCTGCTGTCTGCTTTTCACAAAACTGGCAGGAATCAGGAGCTGTACCCTGCTACTGAACTTAATAGAGATGCATCACTGTGGATGTCATGGGGAGTCACAAGGCAGGTGAGCAGAGCATGGTCATGTGCTGCGTTTTCTCAGAAATGCCTAGACTGGAGCAGAAAAGGTGAGTAAAGAGCCCAGTATTTTTGTGTGAAAGTCCCAGGACAAAGTGGGGGCTGAGTCTCTGGGAGGCACAGAGCAGCACCTTCTCTTTCGCACAGTGCCAAGCCATTAGCATCCCATCCAGCACAGTGGCTGCAACCTGCTTCTATGGCTCTTATTTTTCTGGCCTCATTTTCTCCACTGCTTGGCAATCAGAGCTGGGTGCCGGGCTCTCCTTGGCCCTCCCTGATGGTCCCAGCTGTCCTCCTCTCCTTGTCTTCCCTCTTCTCCTCTCTACAAGCATTAACGATCCCCAAGGAAGGTATAAGAGCAGCATGGTCCATGATGAGATTTGCTGCAGCAGCTGTTTCCATGCACATTGTCCATCCTCCGGGGGTGGTGAGGTGCGTACCGCTGCCTGCCTGCAGCCAGTGCCAGCAGTTCCTTGCCTCTGGCTTTCCTCCCTGACTGTGAAGAAGCTCTGGTAGTGGAGTCTCTGGCACTGCCTGGGTGTCCTGGAATTGTCCCTCTGCATCTGAAGCCATAG
Organism: Charadrius vociferus; assembly: GCF_000708025.1. Classification (NCBI taxonomy): domain Eukaryota; kingdom Metazoa; phylum Chordata; class Aves; order Charadriiformes; family Charadriidae; genus Charadrius; species Charadrius vociferus. Next base: position 164,460 of record NW_009646657.1, read on the forward strand.
TTCAGCAGAAAAAGGAAAAAAAATTAGTGGCTCATCAGCTAGCTAACAGCTTGGGATGCAGATGATGCTAAACCACTCCTAATTAGTTGCTTTCCCATCGTCTTCATTTGGACATGGGTAAGGGACAAATGTGGTATTCCCTGAAAATGCCTGTTTGTGGTAGGGAGAGGTGGCATTTTTGCAAAGGCAGTTTGAGGATGCATCTATATTTAATGTCTAGATGTTGCTATGGAGAAGCTGGATGGAGGCCACCAGGAAATACCACCTGGGTGAAAAGGGATCGTGGCCCTAGGGAGATGTTCCTGTGGGGCTTTTTGCTTGTCCAGGTGGCTTGTGCTGAACATTGGGGTGGGCTGTCACCTGCCCTGCTGCCCCTCCAGAGAGGAAGGTTGCAGACGGGGGGACTGAGAAGAGAGGATGGTCAGGCATAGGAGCTGCCAGCAGGCCTAAGCATGAGAGCAGTGCCCACAGCAAGACCAGCACTGACAAAGAGCTGCACCCATGACTGTGCCTTCCACATGGTGAGCTTTTCTTTAAAAAAAAAAAAAAAAATTGAAAAATGTCTGTCACTTAACAAAAATGTTTCAGGCCTTTTGGGTTCTTCCCTGTGATTAAGTCTAATGAGAAGAGACAGCAGAGGATTTATTAGTATCTGCTTGCTGATTTCAGCTTTACCTCTGTTGTGACAGAAGATCTAATACTGTTATTCCTGAGCAAGGACTTCATGCAATGTGACCGCAGCCCTGACAGCAGAGCAACATTCTAACCCTTTCCCAGCTGCCTCACAAGGCAGGCTGCACCGACATGGCCAGCAAAGCACCAAGAGGGGGGGAAAATAAAGCAACATCAGAAATCAGGATGGAGGAAAATGTTATCTGAACCTTGACACCATTGCCATGGTAACAGGGAACCTGCCAGCAAATGCTGCATGCAGGCTGGCACTGCAGGCAGCGTGGCATGGTGGGCAGCGTGGCACGCTGTTATCTGGGTTGCAGAGGGCTGGTGGGATGGAAAGGCTGCAATTTCCCCTGGCGGAGCCGGGAGGAGCCTTAGGAAGATGCTCTGGGAGGTAATGGCAGTGTGAGAGGCAGCTCTGGGAAACAACGGTCACTTGAGCAGGGTCTGGCCTCCTATGTCTTCCCTCTTGCCTTGCTTTTCATCTGTGCCGCTGGGCTCGCAGGGAGCCAAGGCTGCAGCCCCAGCACGGCTTCCAGACCAGCCTCACAGTGTGGCTGCCTTTCTACCCAGCTGCTGCTTGACCACAAAGGCCACAATTAGTGAGGTTAGTCATGCTGGTGGGAAGCAGTGATTCCCCTTTTTGAAAAAAAAACAAAGGCTTGGGCTATGTTTTAATTCCCCCAAGGAGTGAAACCCAGACCTTTGTACATTGCTCATCTAAACCAAAAAAATCCACTGGCCTGCAGCATCCACTGGGCAAGCACCCACAGTGTTCACCCTAGCCAAAGCAGCTCCTGATCATCCTGATCCCCTTCCCCAGCCACCTGCCTGCCAGTCTTTGCTTGAAGGCAGAGACCCTGTCCCAGAGGGGCCACACAGTGCCCTGGCTCTTGCCCTGCTAATGGCTGTGGCCAGGCTTCAGCTCTGAAGGCAGCTCTGGGGGCCTTCAGCTTGCTGCAGCACCCCATTGCCCTCCTGGCCCTCCTGGGGCCAAAGTGCTCTGTGGTGTAAGAGAGGACGAGCATGATTCAGGTCCCTTAGGGCAGCGCTGTCGGGATGGGAGCATGTTTGGCTGGAGGTATCTCTAGCAATGGCTCTGGTGCAGCCAGCGGTGTTGACTAGGAACAACCTCACTGCCCCAGAGCTGTAGCTCATGAGCCAAGGAGCAAGGCTGAAAGCAGCAACTGAGTTAACGATGCTGCACTGTAGTTACCAGCAGTGCATTTGCTCCCAGCCCTGCCATGCTGTAGAGGGAGAAAGCGCCCTTCCAGCCGTTGCCATCAGTCTCTCGCATGCCTGTGTGGTGGGGGTGCTCTCTTTACAGGCAACATAGGAAAGACTAAGTAAAAATAAACCAAGATAAAAATAGTCCCACGTGTGCCCGCTTTCTATGGGAAATGAGGGGAATTTTGACATTAAGCAAAAAATTAAAGTGAAATTTACCTTCCGAGCTCACCCTATGGAAACCGGGGCTTGTGTCTGGATGGAGGAGAAGCATTTTGGTCTGGTATAGCCCCTGGAAGATGAACTGAAGTGGGAAACATCATCTGAAGTGAGCAACTGTCGTTCCCAGTAGGGAGCTGCCCCAGCTGCACATACATGCTCTGGGCAGCACATCTGGGCTGATGTTCATGGCACAGAGCTGGGCTGCACAGGCAGCTCCACTGCTGCAGAGAGCCTGTCTGCCTGGCGGAGGGAGTAGCCCCCAGCTGGAGCAGGGGCTGACAGGTCCTGGCATCAGCTGCACTACCAGGTAACTGCTTCTGCTTAAGGAGCGAAGAGAGAAGCTGCAGTGAGAGCTGTCTCAGGCACCCTCCATGCAGTGCTCCCAGTCCCTGGTGCACCTGAGAGCATCCCCACCGCTGCAGCCACTGTGAAAGGCAGCTCACGGGCCCAACCTTGGGTGCAGTTTGCTCAAGTTCTGCTGTAGCTCAAGTCCTCCTGTAGCTCCAGACAGATGCGGGCTGAGCTTTGAAATCCAGCAAATGCTGCTCTGTCCTGAATACAGAGAGAGCTATTGCTCACATAAATAGGGCAAGGTGGAAAAAACTGCTATTAAGCTAAAAAATTGAGGTCGTTTCTTGGGAGTTTTGCATAGGAAGATGTCTAGTCTGGATTAAAGATGTCACAGGGTAGGGACTCCATCTCAGCTTGTGCTAATTCATAAAATATGTAAATGTACCTCTCCCCTCTGTGTTGCTTCTTTCCTCTTTTGCAATTTCTCTTAGCTGCTGCAACCTTCCTTTCTGCCCAGCTAAGCTGTCTTGTGCTTGAGCAATGCCTCTGGGCTGACCTAACTTTTTACTACGCAAAAGGAAACGTAAGGATTCATCCTTAATTGCACCAATGGGAAAACAAAATGCTAATGGCATTATAATGGCAACACAACCCCACCTAGATTTGTAGGCGACCCCACTGCATTGGGAGGCCCGGTTGTCAGAGGCTGGGCTGTGTGAGCCTTCGCCTGGGCTATAGGAGCTGACAGCTTAGGCTGTGTCTGCTGTGCAAGGCTCATCTCTGCATACCGACACCCGTAAGACATTAAAAAATCCAGGCAGAGTTCCCATCTGAGATCCACACAGGCTAGTTGCGCCAGGGCTGCTGGTCTGCATTTTGTTTTTCCATGTGTTGTTTCCTAGGTATTTTTATTACACAGCAATCCTCATGGGCCTGGATGGGCTGGGCAGTGAGTTGCGGGGATGCCCTGAGTGTCCTCAATCACAGGCTTTCCCAATGTAAGCTGTGGAGGGGGTCCTTTTGCCCAAGGTATGATGCAGTTGCCTCCAACTTCTTCATAGGTACTTGGGTCTCATTGCAAGACTGTTCAGTGGAAATTAATCTGTTGCATTGAAGCTGGGGGAGCAGCATTGACCTCATCACGCCACGCAGTGTAAAATAACTATGTGTTACAAATAGAAAGCAAAGACTCACTGGGGAAGCAGTGCTTCAACCTGGGGACTGCAACCTTAGGCTGTTAGGTACAGCTCCCAGGCACCAGGATGGAGAAATGCCATTGAAAAGGAGGTTTGCTGGGAGAGAAGGTGTATTTGGTTGATTAAACACAGCGGTCTATTTCCAAAAAGCAGAAGTGTAGCAGCTGTGCCTTGTCCCGAGCTGTGTGACTGTGGAAGGAGCCTCACATATGGCATTGGCTTTGGCTGACTTTGGAGAAGAATCATTCTCCTGTTTACTCTACTCTACTTTACTCTGCTCTTGAGCAGACCTCTGCCACGTCCCAAGAGTGGCAGCAGCCCCTTGAGGCCATCACCCCCAAAGAAAATGTAAAAAATGAGGGAGACCTTGCAACAAGACAACCCCCCAAGTACCCAGGAACCCCCTTCTTCTCCTTCCTGCAAAATACTGGAGTATAGAGCAAAGGTCAGGTGTCATAGTGAACTGTTTTTAAGACCCTTTTGAGATGCCGATTCCCACAGGACCAGATGCCACAGTGCCAGCTGGCTGGCAGAACAACTCTTGGGCAGCATTTTGGTGTGCTGTTATGTGGGCTCAGGAAATCAGTCCCGGTCCGTGGTGATCCCTTCAAAGGCAAATGTGTGCAACGGCAGTGCTTCCATTAATCAGAGGTGGGAAGGAGGGGTAGCTGAGAGCAGGTGGATGCAGAGGATCCTCATGGCTTTGTGCATAGGCAAAGCTGACTCCTGGGAAGTGCAACAGTCTCTTTTTCTTTTCTGGGTATCAAATGAAATGGACTTTTCTCTGCCACATCCTCGCTTTGTGGAGGGCAGGGTTTGAGGCTTTACTGCTCCCCTGGAAAATTCTCCAGAGTTTGTTGCACAAAACAGGGCTGGAGGACTGGCCAAGACTCATCCATCCATTTGACCCTCACTTTTTCAAAGACCTGACTTAACATCCAGTTGTGTTTGTATTTAACTCTGCAGTCTGGCGGGGCAAGATCAGGCATTGGTCCTGGTGTGGTCCTGCGAAAGCAGATTTTGGCTTGCTGCAGTGATGCCTGTGCTGTGATAGCAGAAGGCTGAGGGCTGTGTCTCTGTGGTGTTGCTGGGTGTGTCAAGCTATATTGCAGCAGGCAGATCAGATGCAATGGGAGGCACTGGGTCTCTCAGTACGCAGTTATCCACCACTACACCATTCAAAAGACAAGTCTCCCCAGGTAAGCCTAAGGAACAAGGAACCTGCCTGGGATTTGCCACAGACGTTGGAGCTGATGAACAGCAGAAACCAAGCTATTGAAGCTCATCTGCACCCTGTTACAGCAGAAAACGAGGCAGCAGTGGCAGGACCAAGAAGTCAATTTATTACATACCTTATCCTCCCAGATCCTTTTCATTTCCTGTGTCCAGAGAGAAAGGAAAGCAAATCAGGGGGTACATGTTAACAGTGCACAACAGCAAAGCAACCCTTTCTGATGGCTTCCATGGGCTAAGTCTGAGCAAATTCATTTTCTATTTATGGCCTCTGTCCGGCTGGATCCCAGATTAGTAAGTGTGAAAAGTGGATCCCAAATTAGTAAGTGTGAAAGCCAAAAGTGACCATAATTAGTTGTGGTCCTTTTGGATACTGCAGCCTGCAGTATCTGATCTTGTTATGGGTCATCTTGAGCTGGCCTGTGCTGACACATCTAATAGGAGTTTTTGATGACTATGAGGACATAGAGATACCCTGGACCAGAGATACCCTGGGCTTCCCTCCCAATTTCTTGCTTTTTCATCTAATTGGCAACCAGCATGGCCTGTAGAAAGCAGGAGAGAAACATTACTCAGTTACACTAGCCAGGCTCCTCATGCATGACACACATAAGCAAAGAGATGCTGAAGTCATGGTTGCCATTCACATGGTCCACCTATCTGAGACCTCATGGAACTTAATTGAACCTTGCTGGATTCTGATTTCAAGTTTTTCTCTTTAAATCTGTTCTTTATTGGCTTGGTTGCATTTTAGGAGCTCAATAAAAACAATCCTTTAAACTGGAACAGAAGAAAAATGGTCATTACAACACATTCTTGTGCAGGCTGGCACATGTTAGAAATGTTCTTAATTAATAGCATGATGGGAAGAAAAATGAAAGGGAAATGTTAAAGCAAGATTGTAGACAGATGTAGAGGAGGAGCCCCATGAAGGAAGATGTCCACGAAATTTCTCTTACCACTCAGCCTCCAAATTGTTCCCAGGAGAAGACTGTGGAGCCAAGGCCTGGCTAGATCAGCCCCCCTGCTGATCCAAGCTGTGGCAGGATGAGATACTTTTGTGATGCCAACATGTGAATGTAGAATGAGGAAAGGACAAGAGCAAGCAATCTTGATTTAAATGGAGAAGCTGTGCGGTTCTCCTGGTGAATCTGCCACTCTTGCCTGCCTAATGAAAGGCACAGTTTAGTTTCTCACTAAAGTTTTAGTTCCCTTTGACTGGGTAAAATGGTATTTTGCAAAAGGAGGAAAGACAAATCACAGCACCTGTGAAGGCTCAGTACCTGCATCAGGCAACATGTGGCCAGCTGTTGGGAGATCCTGAGGTTGTGCTTGCTAGAAGGGACTTTCTAGGTTATGCTGGAGAGACAAGGTCTGGTGAAGCTCAGATGAGTTCATCTAGAGCCAGTTAACGCAGCATCCCTCAGCACCCTGACCTCTCCATGCTGTTATACAAGGCTTTTTGAGGTCTACCAGAACGAACTGTGTTTTTAGGCTGGAAAGGTGCTCCCCATCTCTGCTTTACCTTACATGTGCAAATGAAGGAGAAATGGGGAAAAAACCCTTTGACATCTTCTCATTCCTGGACTTCTATTAGGACAAGCTTCCTTCTCAATGTAAAAGTTTTTTACGTGTCATCTTTGTTTTGTTTGCTTGGAGAGAGCACTGGCACACGCTCCAGGAAATTAGCTCTTAACCAAAAGCATTTATGTAATTGGGGAGGGAGGGGGAGGTGTATGTGCACTGACTTTGGGGAAGTTCAGTCTACAAAAACAAACCTCGCTAACTACACTTGGTTCTGATTAAGGAAGATAAATCTGTCAGTGAGAGGCTAAATTTACCGAGAGTATAACCTCCTGCCCCTTGCCCCACCAGCAATGGTCAGGCTGCATTTATTTCTATTGGGCAAACTCCAGAAAGCATTGGGAGGTGAAAAACAATCCCCAGAAATGTGAAAAATGTGGAATGAAGTGGGGGCGGCATGAGGAAGAGTGGGGGGAGAGAAGATTGAGCGACCAATAGCAACATGATGGGTACAATTTCAGCTCTTTTGCTGCTTCCACAGCTGAAATAAGAAAGCCCAAGATGCATGCGGAAGCCCAAGATGTGTGTGCTGAAAATGTAGTGAAGGGAATCCCTGCTCCCCAGCTCCTCGTAAGAATTGCTATAGGTGGAATCCTTGCAATTGCAGAGCTGGAAGAGCCATGCTAAAGCTAAAATGCAAAGAGGTATGTGTCACCAAGGTCATCTTTGTGCTGGTCTGTACAGTCAAGGTGTAGCTAGCCCTCTCCTGTCACCTGCCAGGAGGCCAAAGCTGGCCTTGGACACACAAGGCAGTGGCTGTGTTAGGCTACTCAGAGGATGTAAGGAAAATTGGAAGGACCAGGCAGCAGCAAATCTGAAGACACAAGGTGGGTCTTGCAGTTGGCCGAGTAATGGTCTAGGTCCTTGGTTTTGTTAAGATGGGAGAGAGATGATTTTGCAGTGAGAGCTGTGACAGCTGCTTGCAAATGATATCTTCAGTACTGCTTATCCTCATCAGTGTCACCTGCAGGGCCCTTTCTTACAGGGACACCAGAGCTTTTGTCACATGCCGCTGGCCAGAGCAAGCTCCTTTAGGATGTATTAGCCTGTCTGCTGCCACCAGATCATCCTAGCTGTGTGTGGCTGGAGACGCATGCCAGGGATGCCCAATTTACTGCTGACCTAGCTGTTTCTTTTTGTTGTCTCAACGGTTTGCTCTCTTTAAAGCTTTATTTACATCCTGTAAGGAGCTGCTTTTGGTCACACTTGGTGTTTCCTTTTGCAGTCAAAGAGAGGGATATGTTTGGCCCTGCCAGGGAAGAGTTTTGAGAGCAGAGATTCCCACCTGCGATAGGATTTATGAACCACAGCATGGCAATGGCACCTCTCCTGCAAAATCATGTACACTGCCATATCCCCAGCTCACACAGAGGGAAGGCTACTGTAACCACCTTCCTATGGGCTCACAAAGGTGCTACCATGACAGTTGTCCCTTTGGTGAGCTTGTCAGGAAATAAGCTGGTTACCTCCTGGATGAAAGTAGCAAGGAACCAAGCTTTCTAACAGACCGATGCAGGACAAGGTGGCACCCATAGCACATGCTTCCCATCCACACGATGACCACCACCTTGACCTCTCCAGCAGGGACAGACCTGCTGAGGATAATATCTCTAGGACACCATCATTAATGGCTCATGGACTCCATTCTGCTGCATGTGGGCACTAGGAAGGACACCGTGCATCCAGAGCAATCTTTCTCTAGCATGCAAGAGATGTATGCATGGTTGAGATTTGGCTAGCTACTCAAATCTGTCGTTATTTTTGATTAATCAATAAGTCACTGACATCCAGTGGCCATGAACCAGAAGACAGGCCTGCTTGGTTCAGGGTTTTAGCCCTCTAAAGCAATGTTTTTTGTGTAAGAAGTGCTGGGAAAGGGGAAAAAACTCACTTGCATGATCATTGGAAAACAGAGACCTCTCACATCCAAGCTTGCCCTTGTTTGAAATGCTTGATCCCTTCTGAATTTTGGGGATATCAGAGCTGAGAAAACCATACTGACACCAAAAGGAAGGGTGGACTCCTGAAGACCCCATCATGACTTGCTGAAC
>NW_009646657.1:173190-179944 GCF_000708025.1 Charadrius vociferus
CGCTATGGAATGTGGCTGCATTTGATGATAATTACATAGCACTGCAACATCTAAAAAGCCACCATTTTGTAGATTAAGCATGAGAAGCCCAAAGGAGATGTTAGAAAAAACAAGCAATGAAAAGACGAAACAATGAATTGAGGCCAGATTCTCATCTGGTATAAAGCAGTGCAGTGCCACTGGATTCACTGGGGCTGAGTGGCCTTCTGCCAGGTAAGGATTCGTCTTTGCTGTCAGAGCAACCCTGTGCTGCCTTGTTCTAGTAGCTTTAGCTCTCTCCAATTGTCTGTGCAATCTATACAACAAGGACATGTTTTTTTAACATACTTTGCAGCTGCCAAAATAAACCCTCTCTAAGATACAGACAAAAAAGACATTAACAATATTGGCATGTGCTTTGGCTGCTGTATTTCCTCTGACTATCCCTAGCTGGACCTTGATAAGCTTGATTTTTTTGTCACTTAACTTTACCTCCTCTTTAATGAGATTTCCACTGAAATGAGTTGGGCTGGGTTCCCATCTGTGGGACAGCAGGGCAGCTGGACCAGTTGATGTTCTTTAAGAAGTTAGTCCAGGGAGAGCTGCTCCCATCCATGGCGGATGGATGGTTCAGAACCTGCCTGAAAAGGAAGGACTCCTGGAGCTCAGAAGCTTGCAGGAACACAGGCAGCTCTGACTCACTTGGTGCACACTGAGCCTGTCCCTTTGAGGCACTTCAAGTGCAAGGAAGAGGCAATATTCATCCCCAGCAGCAAAGCCAAGGGGTGACGCTTGTGATGACCACTTTACACCTTACACAACACCATCACCCAAGGACTGAAATCCTCCCCTGGGCTTGAGCCAGAGACAGGGTTGTTTGGTGCATGTCTAACAGTCACCCATGCCTCTTGCCTAGCCCAAGTCAGAAGAGGAAAGGTGGTGTGTTTCTGTCTCTGATGATTATAATTTATCAATACACCTGTCACCAGTTTCCCTCTTAAATTTTCCCTTCTGCAATTTCATCTTCTCTTTTCATGTCCCCTGTCAAACTTTTGGAACATATAAGGTTTTACTATCACTCTTCAAATAAGCTGACTTGGGTGTCTTGTTTTTGTTTCTCACACCAAAAAGCCTCTGTTCAGTTCCTCTGATTTTGCTGCTGGAGTTTTTAAAATGGGTTTTGGATAGATGAAGTAAATTCAGCCAATGGTCCAGAAAATGTCTTGCATGCAGTGACATTATCAGTTTTCTCTTTCCAGATGGGGAGTCAGTAACAGATAGATCAGCAGGGACATTCATAGGCTCCATTCTAGAGGAATCTCATGTTTGTTTTCTCCTTGGTGGGACAGCCTTTGCTGATATACAGGAAATGTTTTAGGCTTCTGTGAGGAGAGGAGCAATGGATTTTACATCTCTTCTGTAGTTGTGTTTGTACAGCCCAGTAGAGGATGGACCCAGAGCTCAGAGATGTTCTTTCCCTCAGGACATAATTTCTGCTGCATTGTGAAGCTCAGAGGTGATTTTGAAGTGGGTCACAGACACCAGATTAGGATTAGAGTTTGGAGAAGGAGTTTGTAATGTTTTTTGGGAGGAAAGCCTTATTTAAAATGTGACAAGGAGTATATCCTGTCCCAGCCATAGGGTATTTTTGCAGAGAGGATCTAATCTGGGGTTTAGGTCTTTTAGGTCAGGCTGCCTGAGACATAGGGTTGTGCCTGTGCCCTTTTGCTTCTGTATGTTTGGAGGGAGTTGGAATGGTTTTTCTTTAAGTTAAAAAAGAGTGGGGACAATATACATGTATTTCCTTATTTCCCCAGCCTTCCTGGCAAAATCAGTTGCATTAACATGTGTGAAAATGATTTACAACCCAGCCTTTATGCTCATGTCTCCTCCATGCAAGGCAAGGCAGCGCGGGGTGGGGGGGCTGCAATTATCCCCTCCACCCTGCAGAAACGCCACTTTATGGTGAAGGCCTCCTGACCCATTGCAGGAAAAAAATACAGAGAGTTTTTAAAGAATTATTTAGCAAAGAGGCAGGAGGAAGGTGCTATGTAGCCTGATGCTGTAGGCTCGTTGTGTCAGCCTGTCCAAGGGTACGAGGGGTGCAGAGCTGCAGTGGGGTTGCCTCACCCACACACTGCCATTTGGGGTAACCTCAGCCCTGCTGCCTCTCCCCAGGGATGCTGGCCTGAAAACTGCCCAGGGAAAATCAATATGAGGGCTGGGGCTCTGCCCTCTGCTCCCACAGTCCGTGGCTTGCTGCCTTTGGGGAGGGAGGGAGAAGATGGCAATGAGGTGGCCATCTCTGGTGATCCTGCTTCCTGGTTGTCCTCAGACAATGCAGGGAGATCATTGTCTGTCTGGGTCCTTGTGGTCACTGCCATGGATGGATGTGGGCCCTGGTGATGACAGGCCATGCAGGGGCAGTGGGTCAGGGCCCATAGCCACCTCAGGGCCAGAAGCTTTCCCTTGCTCAAGATGGCTGCCACCTCCAGTGGAAGGAGGAGGCACTGCCACTGCCACCATCCCTGGAGCACGGAGGAGCCAGAGCCCTGCAACCCCTTGCTGTGGCTGCCACTGCTGCAATTAAAGAAATTAATTGTGAGACCGTAAAAAAACTCAAACCAAAACAACCCCCGCACACACATTTATTGCAATTATCCAACAATTTTGTAGTTGATGAAAATAATAGCAGGGCTTGCGAAGAACTGTAAGTTATATTCAAGTACTCTGAATGTGTTCAAATGAGTTTTATTAGAGCTGGAGGTTTTAAAATATAATTACCCCTCTCTGCTACAAGGGCCTTGCCCATGGAGGGGCTTCCTGGAGTGGCGTGATGGCAGTGCTGCTGGGTCATGGCCCTGAATGTGGGCTCTTCAGCTCGATGCTTTGGCTAAGCCAAAGCCTTGGGTTAAATAGTTCAACTTCCCATTGAAATATTTCTGTTTTCCTTTCTTGGGATTGGCAGGACTGGGTGTGTATTAAAACAGGTCGTCTCCATAATTAAAATAGTGCCTGGACTCCTGGTGGGGTGTGAGGGCTTCGCAGGGTCAGTCTGTGGTGTCCAAGCCTCAAGGAGCAGCCCAGACCTCCACACCACTGAAGCCAGGATAAAGTCTTTGTGGTCCAACCTGACTGTGAGGGAGTCTGACAGGGAACAGTACCTCTTCCGGGGCAGCCAATGCCCTGAAATTCTTCCCCTGCGCAGGTCCTGGAGGGGCAGCTTTGCTCCCATCTCTTGTGCAAGTGTAAGAAGGAAGCTACGTTGCTCGACCTGTCATCTTCTGCAGCTCGTGTGGTGGCTTGTGTCATCATCTCTCTCCCACTGCTCTTGAGCTGGCATTGTTCTCCACCCAGGGCATCCCTTTTATATTTTTCAGGATGGAAACACTGACCTGAGTGAAAAATCTCTGGGCTTGACTGTTGGGTGTGTGCTGGATGTAAGAGTGGATGGTTCCCTGTAGCCTCAATCCAGCCAAGCCGGTGTTGGGATGGTACGCAGTAAGTCCCGTCTGAGCACAGGGCTGCTGGAAGCACAGCTGAGGTCCAGCTCTCCCACCACCTTGGCTTGCTGTTGCGTTTCCCAGATAAATAAGCTGCTACACTGGGGAGCAGAGTGGGGAAGAGAAACTATTACCCAGACCGCACACAACTTCTGTGATCTTGACATGAGCCCCCTCAAGGCTGAGGCACTCTCTTCCGTGGGGGAGAAGGTCTCACTTGGTAGGGAATCTGCAGTCTCCTCCCCTAGACCTCAAATCCCCCAGTGTGCTGGAAGAGAGGGTGCTCTCCTGCAGCGTTTGGCTTCATGATCAGCTGTGGGTTTCTGCCCTGTGTTGGCTCTGAGGCTTGGCCCTAGAGAGTTCTGGTTTCGGTGCTGTTTGAGTAGCTTTGCCCCTGGCAAAATGGTGCAAGGGACAGCTTGGGTCCTCAAGACAAATTTATTGACCTAACCAATGGCAGGCATCTGCTGAGAGTAACAGGCAGGTAATTTTCCATGTCCTTCTTGGACCGCATATGGATAAAATTAGAGAAAAGGGAAGACTGGAAAAGAAACAGACTGTTTCTTCAGGAACAAATGAGTGTATTGAAAGGGAAGGGGAGGGAGGAGAAACTCAGCCCTTTTCCCAGCTCCCTTGCAGATTGAATAAGATGTCCAGTGCCCCAAGTACCAAATGGTCTCAATTTGCTCCTGCGTCAAATAGAGCTGGTTCTCAGTTGGCTGGGGCCTTGGCAGGGCAATAAGGATGCGTTTCATAACAGCAGCTCTTGTCAAGAACAACAACAACATCAAAAACCTGTTGAAACTGTGCTATGCTCGGAACAGAAAACACATGCAAAGAGGAAAAACTCCCTCAATGAAAAAGCCAATGTAATTAGCCCTGACAAGCTCTGCAAACCAGAGGCAGCCAAGTGGTGGAAGAGGAGGGGAGAAATAACCCAGTATCATTTTATAGGCAAATGTAAATGGGTCATTAGCTGTCTTTGAACAAAATGTTCCTTGGTGGGGAAAGCAAGGGGACAGGCCTGGCTGTAGGATATATTGCAGAAAGCCTGGCAGATCTTTCTGCGAAACAAGCTTTCTTGAGAGGTTGGATGAAAGATTGCTCTGCTTTCTCCTGTTGCAAGGAGAGCTCCCAGGATTTTTGCCTTTGAGCTGGGGTTAGGGTGGCAGGCACAGGCACTTGGAGCTCCTGCCTGACTGGTTAGGCAAAGGGGAAATCTGAGGTGCCTAAAGTCAGCTCTGGGCCTCTCCACATCATCTTCTCCAGCAGTGGAAGTATCAATCTGGTCAAGCATCTCCTGAATAGATATGACTAACTGCAAGCTGAAGGTCCTCTTGCTTAGGACTTTGCTGCACTAGGTGCTGCACAGTAGTCAGGGAGTACAGACCCTTCTCCTGATTTTAGAGCTCAGCCAGAGCAATGGAGTAGTGAGAGCAGTTGGTGCAAAGTGACAGCAGTCGTAACAAGAAGATTATGTGCAAACCCAATGTATGGTTGTCCAGACTTTGAACCAAAAACCATGTAAATCAACAGTACCTTATCCTGTCCAGCTGCCTCTGCCACCCACAGCTCTTGCCCTCTCCAGTGGAGGCTGAACAGGAGTGCTGTAGCATCCAGCTCCTGTTTCCACAATCTAGCAAGAAAAAAACCTTAGGCTTTTTTAGCTGAGACTAAACTAAATCCCTGCCACTTATGGTCTTGATAGGGAGACTGACATTCCCTTTCCACACTCGTAATAAATATACCCTAGGAATGGTGGCCTTGTTGAATTTTGCTTTTGCTTGTCTTGAACCTCTCTCAGTCTCTCTTGATAGTAAAGGCACGTTCAGAAATGGTTTCAAAAGGGGAACAGACTGAAGAGATGGACTGGGTTTCTGTAGAGATAATCAGTCTGTTTGATACATAACTATCCTGTGTGGTCATATCAAGTCCACTAAAGGTAGCATCTGAAGCCTTATATACTAGGAGCGGAGACATAGCTAAAACTGCTGCATCCCTGAGCTTCCAGCATCAAGATTTTGGAGAATGTCTAGGCCTGGAAGTTTTCATCAGATCCTGGTGTTTAATAGGTGTTGTTAGATCTATTGTCTTCAAGTAAGACTAATTCTTTTTGAACCCTCTTATATTCTTGACTCCCATAAAGTCCTGTGGCAATGAGTCCTGCTGTCTAGCTGTGTGCTGAGAGTAAAAGATGTTTCCTTTTGCAGCATTAAACCCATTGCCCAATCCTGCTGCTGCAGGTCCCTTAGGCCTTGGACTGTATGGAATAATGACCAGCTTTTGTATCCTTTCATTGTTGTTTTCGGATGGGACTGTCTTGTGCATCTTAGCTCTTTGTCTCCTTTCTGTTCATACCATCTCCAGACGTTTCCTTTGCCTGTTGAATAACAGCATCCTGGTAGTATTTGGTTGATCACTGTTACAAAAACCACTTATTTTTTTCACACTTTGTTTTCTACTGTCTCCTAACTTTTTGTGAGAACCTTAATTTAGTTAATTTAAAAGCCTTTGAGGGAGCTTGTCTAAAGTTTTTTTGAAAATATAACGCAATACATTGCACTTCTCCTTGCATCTTCCACTCTGCTCTCTTGTAGTTCCTCCCGTCTAGCTTGGCATAAAATATCTGTAGTGCCGAGGATTTCTCCTGAATCTCTCTTCAGATGTTACATTTCCCACTTCAGATTTTTTGATCTAACCCAAGCAGCACTTAGGATTTTCATGTTTGGGGTCTATCTCTTCAGATTCACCTGTCTGTTAGGTGAATTACAGTCTGGTCCTGACAGCTGATTTTTACTACCCATACGTTGGCTTCAGACAGTTCAGGTCTCTTGTGACCTCTTCACAATTGAACACAGATTGCAATTAGCATTTCTGTGCCGGTCTTATTTTCCTGGATGTGTTTAACAATAAAGTATATCATGTGCAAGTATGTGATGTGAGTGGGGTGTTGGAGCACAGCTAGAAAAAAGAAGTGTTTTTCTTAAGCAGTGAGTCCTCGTGTTTGTTTGGATTGTTTGTTTCTGGTCTCCCCATGGAAGATCTGAAAGTTTCAGTTTACTTGTCTCACAAGAAGGGTGAAACAGCTGGATTCAGAAGATCAGTACCTCCTGCTCACTCTCTCTTAATAAATTTTTAATTGACTCATAATACTATGTATCTTACTCTGCAGTATTGTCAACAGCCTGTTCCCAAACAGCTGGCTGCATCTTACTCTGAGAGAACCCACAGAGTGGGAGGAGGGGAGACCTCCCCTTTGTCATTGTGCAGGA
>NW_009646657.1:180090-191697 GCF_000708025.1 Charadrius vociferus
CAGGAATGCTGATGGATAGTTTTATTCTTATTACAAATTTAAAATACTTCCACTTGCCTATTACAAACAACAGATTAGTTGCAGATTCCAAGCATGCATTTCTTGGTTTGACAGTGAAGACTGTACCAGTACAAACACCCTTCTGAGCCCAACCTTGAAAGTACTGGACAGTTCAGTTGAGTTTCCTGTGTAGCTGCATCAACGTCCCTTTTTCTGTGGTCAGTGATGTGCC
Organism: Charadrius vociferus; assembly: GCF_000708025.1. Taxonomy (NCBI): domain Eukaryota; kingdom Metazoa; phylum Chordata; class Aves; order Charadriiformes; family Charadriidae; genus Charadrius; species Charadrius vociferus. The sequence continues at coordinate 180,323 of NW_009646657.1, forward strand.
TGGATGTTTCTTCATATCTGAAACTTTCTAGGGGATCTCCTGTGCTCCTCTATAGTAGACTGCCACAGATAGACACTTCGCAAAGTGATCTGGCCTAATGTCTCTGCTGGAACTTTGCAGGAACGTCACCCGGACGAACAGGGCTTGGCACTAGTTTGCACCTGAATGTGCAGTAGCCAGACAATGAAGCCCTCTTCTCAAGGAAAAAACTCTCTGTTCTTTAGTGGAACAAGAATTTAATTCCCAAGGTTGTACATGTTATAACAGTAAGTTTGTGCAACTGAAAAACTGTCCCTGGGAGGTCCCAAGCTGATGCCATTGAAAACAGTGGCAACTGAACGGCACCACCGACACCACTGAGGTTGTCCAGGTCACATGCAGTCTGTGTCCCACCTTGGCTGGCTGTTGGGGTTTAGTGCTTCAAAGGGCTGGGAACATCACGTTTGAGAAGAGGTGACTCAGAGCAATCTAGCATAAGTATTGCCTCTGGTATATGCAATACATTCAGGGAAATACTTGGGTGCAGGTATCACTGTGAGGAAGAGATACTATTGCTCATTTTGCCGTCATTAATACGAGGCTGGGCATTTGTAAAAGGTATGTGGGAAACAGGGACTCAGACCCAATGGCAATTGAGAGCTATTTGGTGCGTAACTCAGTTAAGGTCTCTTAGGAATGCCACTGAAACTTTTTTTTGTATCCTCAGAAGAAAGGAGACTAATATAGGCACAGAGGTGCAACATGCTAAGGGTGAAAGTGTGTCTCTAGCTACCTGGGGTCTTTGAAACCTTCCTCTACCTGCTTTTCTGTCTACGTCCTTGATGCTCAAAAATCTGATTTTTAAACACAATAGTTTAGTCCTATCTCAGATCCTTCTCCATTTCTGGTTTTTGCCCAGTGCTAGGTTCTGTTGGACAGTGAACTGGTCTACTTGTTCTTCCCAACCGTGTATCTTGATGAAGGCTTGATTTGAAGATAGTGCTTCATGACCTTCTCCAGTTTTTAAACTGAATTAGAGAAAATTTTCATGGCCTTATTTCCCATGGGCCAGCTTAGTGTCCAGGGGACTAGAAGAAACAGCTGTACACTTGCAGTTATGGGCATCCCATCTCAGCCTTCTGTGTGGTTTGCTCCATAGCTTATCAACTGGTTTTCCTATCCCCATCAACTGACAGACAGCACATCCCAAGAAAAGAAAAACAATGAAACATGAATGCTGCTGTAGCCAGGGCCATTCTGTCAGGCAGGGAGTGTGTCAGAGCTCTGTAGTCATGCCCAGCAACTTGACTACAAGCCCTTCTGTGTCCCTGGTGTGTGCTTCCCAGTTGTCCCAGAAATGCAACACTTTTGTCAGAGATTGTTTATTAGCCCCTCCATCTGGAACAGAAGCCGCTCGCTCTGGAGAAGCCAGCAAGCTTCATGCTTGCTGTGTGTGATAAACACACACAGAGGCCATGTCCCCTCCTGCCCTCCTAATGATGTTCTGGTGTACTTCTGGGGATGGCAGTTCAATGGCAGGGGTTTGCAACCCTTCAGGCAAAACTTCTTGAATAGTCATGACAGGCCTGGTTGAAATGATAGGTGGTTTGGTTTATTGAAAATAAACGACATAAACTGCACAGATATATTGACAGTGGTGAGTTGCTGCTTTTAAGTGGGCTCCTTCTTAGTCTTTCACTCCTTCTTCCCTGGAGACTTTTAACACCTGCAAACAGGTCTCAGTTAGTTGTTTTCATGCTCTGTTTTGAACCATGGTGCATGAACTGGTCTCTCTTTATCTTTCCCACCGTGCTGCATCTTCTCATAGCTCATTGAAGGAGTCTGTTTCTTCCTGTGGTGCTGGTGAAATGCTGAACCACCTATCTCCTTTCTCTAGACCATGCAGAATGAGCTGTCTTCCACTTGTCTGGGTGGGAGGTTCTGTGAAATAGCTTTGAATGGTAGATTCAGATGCTATGCACGCTGCTGCCACAGTGTGGAATGGGTTTGAGGGGGTGATTATAATGGGCTAAAGAGACCATGAGCCAGCTTCTGGATGCTTGCTTTTTTGACCCAACCTTTTTCCTCATCTAGATTTGAGGGCTTGGGTAGGGTTTATATGACATATATACTCTAGCTGCTTGATATTGAATGCACCTCATTTTGAAGACCACTGAGAAAAGTTCAATTTAAAACACAATGGTGATATTTGGCTCCAAGTAAGAACCTGCCCATTCTGATCTGAGGATTAGTCCGTTGATATTTTGCTCTAGCAGAGGTGGTTTCCATAATGCTATCCAGCTGAGCCTGCTCATACCGAGATATTGGCACGTTGCTCTTTAGGCTATGAACTTCCAGGAATTTGTAGGTGGAAATCTGACTCGCTTGCATTACCAGAGCCTGGTGATGGTGGTGGTGAATACAGAGTGTGCTGCTCAAGCTGTGCTCTGCTAGTATGGGAACCTCAAGTTTAATAACAGCTTTCGAGTCAACTGGAGAGCAGCTATTATTCTCACGGCTTTTTCATGTATATATTACTTCAAGGTTTTCCCCTCCTTTCAGCTTAAGTACTTGGGGATAGAGGAATGAGGGAAGCATGTTTCCAGTGTCGAATGCGTGTATCTTAGAGCAAATGTATTGGTTTATTTTGTTTTAAACAGCTTATTGCAAATGTGGAGTACCTGTGGCTTTTGTGATGATTTTTTTTTTTTCTTTTGGAAACATGGGGTCATCTTCCTATTATTGCATAGCATGCTTGCTATAGAAAAAAATTTAATATTGAAGAATTTAAAAGTAGTTAGACTCAACCATGTTTTTCACTTCCTGATCTATGAGTCTATTCACTACACAGCCTGATGATAAGGAATCCAGGGTTTCCTCAGAGCTCCCTCTTGCCCTTCCCTCCTGAGGCTGAAATTAAGGCAGCACAGTTCCCCACATCAGATCCATAAAGGGATTTAGGTATCCAAGTCCCAGCTCTAAATATAGTCTCCCAGCCTATCTCCAGAGACATTCAGTTTTCCCAGCGTCTTGTGTGCTGTAAAACACTGCTCTTAGTTATAGTTGAGTGCCCCCAAGATGTCTGATCTGGGCATCTGTATGCATCTTCTCTGAGGAACCTGGCCAGAGAGGAGTTTGGGGAATTATGTAGTAGTACTGTGATTCAAGTTTATGCACTCTTCTCCCTAAGAGAAGATGGCAAGATTGTTCCTCTTTGGACCATAACACCCTAAATTAGTGTGCTGTACAGCTTTGACAGAAGGTCAGGGAGAAAGCTGAATTCAAGGGGTAATGTGAAGTAGGGCTCCAGCACTTTGAAGGGTGGCTGCCAAGGAGTTTTTTTGCTTGGTTTTACTGGAGGCATTTTTCATATAGGAGGTATTATTGCTGCTTGGGATGGATGGCAGTGAGTATTCATTTTATAGCACATACTTTGTGAAGTAGTTGCTAGTGTCCTGTGAGGCTGAAGGTGGCCTCACAATTCATTTATGAGAATTATGTCAATTAGTCCTGCAAAAAATGGAGTACTGATTGCTTACTGACGGTGGGCAAACACTGTGATGGCCTATGGCAACTCCTGGGGGTGGGTGACATGCTAACTGCCCATTTGTATATTCTCAACTGTTGTCCCTTGTTGAGAGCTGAAACCCTCCAGAGGGGCTTTTATTGCTGGGAGAGTGGCAGAGTTCTCTGGGTCTGTGTGTGCTGGTGTCCTCAAGGAGACCCGGTATTTAGCACAGCTCTGTCGCAAGGTGGATGCAGACACCCTGTAACAAAGGAGCAGACCCTGAGTGTTTTGAGGGAGGAACATAATAAGACAATCTGGCACAGCGCTTTTGTAAGACTGGCAAGTCAACCCTGACAACGTAAATAGCTCTTTGGGGTGAAATGTTGCTTTTCAGCTTCAGAAATCTGCTGGCCAAGCTCTCTGCCAAAGCGTAGCATGAATGAGGTGCCCTATATTTTCTTGATCTCCTGTTCCACCCCTCTTCTGCAAAAGGGAGGTAACTGCAAGCTTTGCAGGGCTGGCCCTGGGTCTGTGGACCTGGGAGCCCTGGTGCTTGATGCGTTCTGCAGGCAGAGCTGCCATGAGAACAGATGTAGGAATCCTCCGTTGGCCACACAGCACTTCTCAAAGAGATTTCAATTAGGAGATGGAATGGGAGTTGAAGCCATGGCTGCCGCAATAGCAGTGAAGCCCTGACAGAGCCCCAGACTCATCTCCAGATGCGTCCTGGAAGGATCCTTCAGGGACTTGTGCAAGATCTGCTGGGGAGGAGGGGGAATGGGGCAGTTGTTTCCCGGGGTTAATGTCAGCCTTCACAAATCCTCTGCCACCCCCAGCGCCTCTGTGTGCACTCAGGCTCTTGGCTCTGAAGTTTGGGAATGCTGGCCTCTAACTTTTGACCTCCCACAAAACTCTAATTCCAAGAAACAATGCCCTAAATCTGCTTGTAATGACAGCTCACTGATTCCTACGGCATGGCTTGTTAAAAGATCTGAATCTACTAATAGGAATTGGCCTGATAAAAGCGACTTTTTTTACCTCCCCACTTAACAGCTATATGCAGCCCGGGGAATCTAGAAATTAAATTGGCTTTTTTCCAAGCCTCTTCTATGCAACAGAAATGGGACCCCTGCAGTGCAGTGCAGTGTTTCCAATTATATTTTGGGGCATGTTGCTAATTTTTGGCAGACAGAATGAAACAGGCCAGGCAAATGGCAGGTGGCAGGCTGTTTTCATATTTTACCAGAAGCATGGGAGAAGGGAGAGGGGAGAAGGATCTGAGCTCTCTGCCAAGAAATGTGACCTCGTGCTAGTGTGAGCAGAACAGTTTTGGCACATGCCCGAGGATGGAGGGCTGGGCAGGGATGGCTGGGCCCGTTTACATCCTCTCCCACTGGGAACACACATGCATGCAAGCAGGACTAAAATAAACATGCTTGGGCAACAGCAGCCTCCAGGTCTGGACTTGCGCACGTCTTGGTTGTGCATAGCTCCACCAAGACTAATCAGCGTCACCGGGCACACTCAGGACGCCAGTGTCATCTGCGGTGGCGTGCTCCACCTCTGTGCTGTTACATCTCTCTCTCCTCTGCCTTCGCCACATAGTCAGAAAAAAAATTGGCTTTTGTTCATTCATTTATTCATAACACAGCTAATGGATTCAAGATGGCACTGTCTCCAGAGGGCCTGGATGATTATTCAAACCTATTACACAATCTGCATCTATGTGCATGCATATGTGGAGTGAGGGTATTAATATCCAGAAGCTAGTACCTAGGATCTGCATATATTGCAATGTGTCTTCCCCCCTCAGGACAGTGGCATGGTGACATGAATTTTAGGAGTCAGAAATATTGCTGTGTTTGAAAAGAACAGTCAGAGCTGGTCTGTGTTCACATGGAACAGGAGCAAAGTGCCTGCCTGGCCCCAGTAATATGCCAGCCCAAGAGGACTCCAGGGAAGAAAAGCACCAAGACTCAGCATGGAGGTTTCAGGATGCTTAATTTAGAAAATAAATCCAAAAAACAAATTGTGAAAGCCATGCAAAAGGTTCTGAGATATCTTATTGCAGGTCAATCCGAAGCTTTTCTTTAGCTGGGTATACACTTAGGCTTGGGGATATGAATTTTGTTATAATTGCTGGATTTTATTATACAGCCATTAATTAACTGGAGAAAAAACAGAAGTGTCTACTTTTGAAAAGATTGAAAATTTTCAGACTAGAGATGGGAAAAGATTTTCCTGTAGAGGAAAAACATTGGTGAAGTGGGTGTGATGTTGCTAAGCATTTTGTTTTGGTGGAATTGCATCTTTTGTAGGGCGCTGGACATACTAGAGGTTTATTTCAAGCTGTCTTTGCTGCTGTGTGCAAAATATGAGGACAGCAGTAGTATACTATTGGCAGAATTTAGTCACAAATAGGAGATAATTTTTCTACTAATATAAACATATTTTTTTAATCTTCAGTTATTATTTATTTCTTTAATTTGCAGTTATTCAGATATTTTCCATGACTTAAATTGTCAGAAGTCTTCAGCTGATTGAGTGTCATGGTGACAAAGAGTGTGAGCTCTGGCCCATACCATGAGTTGTATGGGGTGAGTACAACTAGCCTTGTTTTCCCATCTCAGCAGAAAAAACACTTTGTAGCTGTTTTGTTGGACATTTTTTGAACTGTTCTTGGGGGTCTCCAGGGATTGCAAAGCAGTGTTTTCCCACGGGTGCCTTCACCCATGCTTTGCTGTTGAGACACATACCCTCCTAGCTGGTGCTATTTTACTCTTCCTGGCAGTGGAGGTATCCCAATAAGCAAGATCTCAACAGCTCAGCTCCACCCATCACTCTGCCTATTCAGACACTGACATTTGATCCTCGGCCTCCTTTTGCTGCTGCTGTGTTGCTGCAGGGACAAGCCCAGATATTTTTGGCACCAGTACTAATGTTCTTGAAATGTCTTTCAGCTGATAGCAAGCCAGCTAGTTAGGGACTTAGAAGATCCTTAGTGACCTTATTTCAAAAGCAAATTGTCAGGGTTTCAACCTCTTAATTTGTTTTCTTGTTTCTTGTAACCTGCCTGAAGGGCCTGGAAATTGGGGCCCTGGTCATCTTAAATCTTAGCAGTGTGCTTTCAGGAGGAGGTGCTGCTTGAGGATGGTGGGATTAGTAATGGATTGTTCCACTGCTAAGGGGAATGTGATTAATATATTGCAACCCTTATGTTAAGCATTTTCTGATCATGTGTCTGAAATTAGATAACAAGCAAATTGCCATTACACCTTCTGTACAGCGATGGACTAAATGTAGCTCTTGGTTTCACTGGTGTAAGTTCAGAAATGCTCTATTGACTCCACCTGAGGGATGCTGGACGAGCAGGTTGGTTTGATGCTTTTTTTTATCTGTTCCCTATAATCCATTTGCTATCATTGCTGAGAAGCAGTGTTGGATTATTTGGCCTGTGCATGGTCCTCTGAAGGGAAGTCAGACCCTTTTCATGTTAGCATCTACCCTTGAGGTGCCGAAAACCTTGTGAAAATCCATGGCCCATCTGCTCTGACTTTGATCAGGCAGATCTGGCATTTTATATCCACTCCATGCTGTGGCAAATCATGCCTGCGACAGTGGCAAATCTTCCTTTTCACGAGAATTTGCACCTGCAGTTGCAGGACTGAATGAGAGGTGAATGCACTGCACTCAACACCATTGATGCAGTGGCTGTCCTTGGTGTCCTGGGCAGGCATCTATTCCCTCCTTTTGCCCCTGGGCAGGACCGAATTTACGTAAGTAATTCCTGACAGATCTTTGTGGAGACTCCACGCTCTTCCAAGGCATCATTTCCCAGTATGTTGTTGCCCTTCCCGCTAAAGATTTTTCCTGAATGTTTAGCCTGGATTTTTTTTTTTTGCTGTCATTGTGCAAAGACACAGGATGCTTAATGATTACATCTGAATTAACCCTACAGTGATTGCATCTGAATTAGCCACAAGACAAAGTGCCTTTCACCTGGAAACAGCAGTGCATGATGGCAGGGGGAAAATGCCAAACGCATAGAAAAGGACTTCCAGACCTGTTGAGCCTGGTATATGGAGCCAAGTGGTTCTGTAGGGATGGGGTAATCTAACACCCACCCCCAGCACACACACCTTGAGGTGTTATATTGGAATTTGGTCCAACTGTTGCTTGAAGTCTTCCATCTGCCAGTGTCAGAATGGTACTAGTGACCTTCAGAGCTGTTCTGTCTACCCGCCCCTCTGCAGTAATGGAGGGTTTAACATCATCAATCTTTATTAGCATACATGGAGCACTGATGAACCTGTTCTGTCGCCTGCAGTGCTTACCAACCTACGAGATCCATTTGTGTTTCTTATCACTAACCATATACTTACTTTGCTCTGATTCCAGAAATGGTAACCACTTATTTATAAAGTCTGTTTGATTCCGAGGCAAGGCTCACTGCCACATGCCACTGAAGGCTTTTCCATATTTCAGTTATCTGTGCTGCTGTTGTTGGGAGGGCAGTTCTGTCCCGGCAATGAGGCCTGTTACACATCAGGACAGCATGGAGATTGCTGGACAGGATCAGGCTGCCAGTCTGTCCAGTCCCATTTCCTGTCTCTGACAGTGACCAGTGACTCTTTAAGGCTATCCACTCCAAGAAAGCCAGATCCTTATTCCTAATGAAAGTTATTCTAAATCCCAAAGGAAAAATGAAAAAGAGAAGTTAAGCAAACACTTAATTAAATGTGAAGAGTGTTGTTAGAGCCATGAATGGCCAATACAACTTCAAATGCGCCTTGGGCTGAGACACATCCTTTGTTTTCCTGCTTCACTTTGACTTGCAAAGATATAGCCCTAACACCTTGTTGTCTTCTACAAGCTGTTCCAGTATGATCTTTGCTCTTGAGGCCGCTGGAATTCACTCGGGATTCTCAGGCACAATTCGATCTCCAAAAACATCTGAATTCATTAGCTTGGCTGCCAAAAACTATGATGCTGCACACAGTCTCTGCTTCCCAGCATCCTAATTTCGCCCCCCCCACCCCCACCCCTTTCTCCACCTTGCTTATTTCTGGAGTGAACATACCCAAATAGCAACACACTTACCCCAGGGCCTGTGACATGACCTGAAGTCTTGTGGCACAGTGGAGATTGTGTTACATTTTCCTCAGGGAGCTGCTTGTATTGTCCATATAATATATAAAGGCCATATAAAGGCAAGGTGCTTTGAAAATATTTTGGGAGAAGCAGTATATACTCCCAATTCCTCTATTTAATGAAGATCTTCATAGGGTAGGATGTACAGTATCTGTTCCCCTGTCCCCATGACTTGCAAATCTTTAGCAGTCTTGTAAAATAAAATGAAAATTGGCTAACTCCCTACACATGGCCTTTTTTTGGTTTTTAGGGTTTTTTTTTGTTTGTTTTAAAAATTGTGATTAAAAATACAAAAGTTTCAGGTCTGCTATCTGTAAATTGTGTGCCTATGTTTACATTGGCATTTGAACTAGAATTCAGTTGTCTTCATTATGAACCAAAATGAGATGAGGGGGGTAAGGAGGGGAATATACCACTGGAATGATAATTGCTAAGCACTTGCATGCTAATAAATTTAGGTGTTAATGTCTTGTTTTAGTGCTGTTTGGTTGCCATAGAGATGGGCCACATGAACTAATGGTTTTGTTGTGAGAAGTTCAATACACATTTGCCAAATGTTCTGTTTCTTTAGTTACCCCTCTGCTTTTTTCCATGCCAGGGAGCAAATGGGTTTGGAACCAAAGCCCTTCTGCCCTCCATGTGCTGAGAATGAGGGGTCACTGGGAGAAAGGAACCCAGAAAACAGGGCTTGCTGCAGGTTCTGCGAAGCTACTAAAATAGATGCAGGAAACATCAGGGTGCATCACTGTTTACAGTGTAACCCTGTGAGGCTATTTTGGAAACTGGCATGTGTATTTATAGCGCATATTCCACGAAAGGCTGTGAATCAATGTCAGTATGAACAGACCAAGCAAGGGGAGCGCTTACCTCAGGAAGCAGTGCAGGTAGAGGTCGGGATATCTCCTGTTGCTGAATAGGACCTGCAGCATAGGACCCCCCTTCCCCCACCCCCATGGATCCACCAGGAAGAAAGCACGGTGGGGTAGATCTGTCTTGCTTGCTGCATGAACTTGGTTCACCTCTGATTTGCACTGCTTGCTTATTCCTTCTGCCTGAGGCTCATCCAGGGCTAAAAACAGACCTCCGTGACTTGTGTCCTACCCTGCTGGGATGCTTGTGGTGAGCTGATGCTTCTGAGTTGGATATTTCCGTGTGATGACATCTGAGGTTTAGCAGTAGGCCATTTGGAGAGCCCTTCTGAATTCTGGGAGTGAATTTATCTAATACTCAGGACAGATCATAGCTTTTTGGATTTGCTTTTAAAGGCCCCAAAAGATTATTATCCTGTTCTGTACATTGCAGGCCAAAGAATACCAGGCAGATTGACTCCAAGATGTGTGCAAGGGGCATCTGGTTTTCTAGAGCTTTACTTCTGGTGGAGGGGGCATACGCACCCATTTCACTCCTGAACAGAGAGTTTCCTTTGCTTGGCTTAGCTGATGTACAGAATGTTTCATTAGGAAATTGTGTTTGTGCACAAACATTCAGCATGAGTATTTTTCTTTTGATAAACTGAAAAATAAAATAAATAGGTGATTATTGTTTGGAACAATGACTTCCCTGTTCCTGTTTTGTGATAAATCTCATCTCAGATTTGTTTACAAAGTAGTATTTTTACTTTAAAGTTGGAGTCTCTCTCTGTCAAATCATCCAGCTGCAAGCAGCCAAAAAAGGCTCTGACTCATTCATCTCTGCTGCAAAGGCAACAGCGTTCCAGGGAGTTGTGGAGCGTTTCAGAAGAAGCGTGCACTGTGACTAGCACTGTGGCATGGGGAAGGTGATGGAGGAGGCAAAGGAACTGCTGCCAGGCAAGTGGCCTTTCAGGGAGGAAGAAACCAATAAGATGTTGCTTTCGTGGGTCTCTAACACTCATTTGAATGTCCTCTGATGCTAGCTGGGAGGTATCTGTCATTAAAGGGAAAATGAGCCCATCCAGCTATGAGTGGTCCTCCTGGAAATTTGTACTTAGCCTCAGATTTATGTATCTTTTTACCTAGAAGTTCCTGAAAATGCACTGCTGGCATTTATTTTTGTCAAACCCTCCTCACTCACAGTACCAACGTGCACTTTCTCTCATTTACAAAGGAAAAAAAGCAAAATCCAGAGCTCTGAACAATTTTTTATTTTTCAAAGCAAAATATTTGGCAGCTGCCAAGCACTAAGCTGAAAGGTTTGTTGCCAAAATATTCTTTTCCAAAGCCTCCTTTCTTAAGTCAGTGCTTGTTTTAAAAAAAAAAAGCTTTTTTTTTTTTTCAGAAAATTATCTGCGTAATTTCTTATGCTATGCTTATCACACCATGTCTCGAAAGCTTTATCCAAAGTGAAAATGTGTCTTGTTTTAAAAGCTATTTCCTCCTGTCTGAAAATGTTGCTGATTTTTGTTCATATTTGGGGAGTGTTTTTTGTGGTGGGGAAGTTTTTCCATATCTCCTGGCAAAGATCAGTGCACTTTGATACTAGGACAAGTAGTTCAGTAATTGACGGTAGGTGATGGGACAGAGTTTTGCCTGATCCTGCCCTTTGGCTGCTTTTGGAGCATTTCAATTTGTTATTCAGCTCTGTGGCTGCCTTCCACAGTCTCACAGAGAAAGACACACCACCCAAAGCAATGCCTGAGCTGGCGGCTGCTGCCGGTGCCCCTTGTAGGATGCCCACACTGGCCATGAGTCTTCTCAGTGCCACACCATGCTGGAGCAGGGAGTTACCAACCTGAACAGCCCCATCAAATAATCGGTTC
>NW_009646657.1:191714-202825 GCF_000708025.1 Charadrius vociferus
TCAGCATTAACAAAGAACAGTCAACCAGGGAGCAAGCACAATATTTAAAGAATAAAGAGCAGGTGCGGATATGGCTGATAGCAAAATAAACTGTGGGTTGTGTTAACTGCTGCTGGGTGATCTCACAGGTTGTGTAGTTATTCTGGCTGTGTCTGCAGGTAAAGGTTTTGGATAGAGACAGGGAGTCTAATGACCAGGATCTTTCGAGACAGCTGGGGATGGGATGATGCCAGCCACAGGGGGAATTGCTGCCTGGTGGCATGCCTATAACCTGGAGGAGTGAGTAGATCCAAGGCCAGCACAAACTGAACTGCACTCTCAGTTTCAGAGCATGCACATACAGCAATGGTGGCATTGAGTAACTCAGCTGGCAAGACTTGCAAGGCAGAGAACTTGCAGAAGGACCTTGGACTGGAAACATTCTGGGGACAAATGCTGTGCCTGTGCCCTGCTCTGAGCATGCTGTGGCAAACTGGGACTTGAAGATGGGTTGTGCTGGGCTCAGTCTGTGTTCCCTTGATGTGCTGGGCTGCAGGGCTAGCTCCCATGGGAGTTTTGCCCAAGCGGTTTTACACCAATAGCTCTAAAATCAGTGGCTTTACCAGGATAAAAGTCTGGCCAATTTTTGTTGAAGGTGAAAATGGAGCGAAACATGAAAGAGGACAATTATGGATGCCAACCAACAGACTGCTGATCCTTGAGGCACATACACGCAGCTTACTTTCACTTTCCCAGCTAATCTTACAGAAATTAAAGAAAAGCAATGCTACTAACTGAGGGTAGCACCAGGATCTTTTTTAATGGGTTCTTTCAGACCAGTGGTTAATTCATCAGTGGCCTGCGAGGGTTGGACATGATCTACTTGTTCCAGGTGTCATATGAAACTTTTGATACTGCCTCCTGCAGTTCAGAAACTTGTCATGGCAGCACATTTCCTGGGACATGAGGGAATTTGTTTTGGAGGCAGAGAGGAGAGGAAATGGGGAAATGACTGACTGTCAGGAAACTTGGCCTGAGTTATTTGAGCAAAGTGGAAAACAGCTGTCCATGTACAAAGCAGAGACTTCACTCTGCATTGTCAGGGTGGAACTGAAGGAGAGTCCTTTCACTACTTTTTTAAAGAAGTAGAAATGCAACAAGACATGACTGGTAGTCTGGAAGGAGACATCTGAGTTACCTGATGGGCCTGGACTCATGGGAGCATCCTAAAACACAAGTCGGTCTCTTGAGGGCTCTGTTACACCAAGAGTAACAACAAACCAAGAAGTGCCACTCCCTGTAACGCTGGTTCCAAATGAAACTGTAGACCAAATGCTTGCTGTGGCTTTAGGAAAGGTTACAATGAGTAGGTTAGAAGTGACCTACACTTTTAAAATACCTTTTATATAAATATATAAATAAAATTATGTAAACCAAAAATGCCCAGTCATGCTAAGACCTTAGCCAACACTTTCCAAAGCCTTTGACTTACTTTTGATGTTAGATGAACACCTAATAAACTTAATTAAAGTTTAATTAGTGTAAGTAGGCTAAATGTGGTAGGTCAGCAGGCACAGCATAAGCTAAAATACTGTTGGCAATAGCCAACCTGGAAAAAAAAGGGAAAATTCCCTTCTTAAAACTAAATACCTTTAAAGGACTAGTTTAGACGAGCTGCTTCATCCCTCAGTGGTGCTTTTTTAACTTTTCTTCCCCAAGGCAATACTGACCAGTTAAGAGCAAAGCCTATTTCCTCACATCACTGAAAAAAATCAGTTTTTGTCCACATTTCTACTGCTCTGTGCTTTGGAATTTCCCCCAAAACACTTTTCTTAAGTCTTGGCATATGACACGGAGAAATATGTTTCACTGTTTTCTGCTATTCTTTTCTTTCCAGTAAAGTGCTAGAGGATGAGTGCTGTGGTTAGGCAGCCCAACTACCTAAGTTTGTTAAAGATCTGATAATCATTTATTAAAGGGCTTAAGTGAAATTCAGCAGCACATCACCAGTCTTGCTGGCCATTATAGTCTTCACAGCTAAGAATGATGTTTCCTTAACTTTGAAAAGAAATTTGAATTTCGGCACACTATGGTGATATCTCCTTTTTGTCTTAAAACTGTGCTGCTCAGCAGCACAACTGAACCATCAAGGTCTGTTAATGCATCCTTGGCCTGTTCAGCTGCTTCTACATGAAAGTGTGCTCTTGCTGTCCAGGAAAGCTTATGGACAGCAAGATAATAAAAGGAGGCCCATGTGAAAGCTTGGTGTTCCAGTACATAGTTTTGTCTCTTGCAATGGGAAAGGACTATATCATCAAGTAACTGTGGCTCAACCCAACACCACCAACCAAGAATATGATCCCAATTAAGCAGGCTTTTCTTCAGATGCTTTTTAGACTGGAATGTGGGGCTGCCTAGTGTATCATACCAACTTAAGCCTTTGTGCATCAGCATGCACATCACCCGGCCACTGCTCTTCAGCTTCAAATTAATGGCTGTCATGCTGCAGGGCACCACTCCTTGCTCAAGTGGACCATCTCCCCTTGAGAGGTCACAGGCTGCTTTTGTGTGGGACATCTCTAGCTCACAAGCAGGAGTTAGCTGATACCCAGGAAGCAACATACCAGGGAGAGAGAGACTCATTTGATAGCATGGTCTGCAGGCTGCCGACTTCAAGGCCCTGCTCTGAATCAGGTCCATCAGGAATATGTTTTCCTCTTTCGTGGATCAGGAATTCCACTCTGGCCATGAGACCAAGTGCTGGTAAGTCACAGTATTTTGCAGTCATCTCTAGCAAAGATTCAGCTTGTTTCTTATTTTGTCTGTCTTGATTTGATCATCTCTAAAAATAATCTGCAATGCAAGATACCGCAGTGTTGAATTCCCCAGCTGAGCAAGTGGAACATGTTGAGAGGGTTTCTTGGATCAAAGTCCTAGGAGGGGAGCCAACAGTAAAAGTCAGGCTAAAGTTCAGGAGTATCCTTCAGATATAGAAAGTAACCACACACAAAAAGCTGTTGTTCTCATGAGACTTTATTAGGCGCTGGAAGACACAATGCAAGTTTCGGACTCTACTGCAATTAAGTTGGAGGGAATGTGAAATGCCCTCTGGGATCATATCATGTCTGGGAAAATTGAGAGGAGTAGGAAGTATTTAGGGCAATGGTCTCAGACACAACAAATGAAATCCTCTGCCCCCAAAAGCCATGTGTCAGATACAGGCTAAGAATTCCAGTGACCAAAGACTGCTCTTGTAACATGCTAAAGCTTTCTTGTTGGGTCATTATCATTAAGGATAGACAATAACCAGGAGGCCTGTAAAATACATGAGCAAGCTACCAAAGGGGAGAAATATGTATTTTTTGTTTTATTAAGGATAATTAGAGAAGTCTCAAAGGGAAATTTCAATCTTCAGAAGTATACAAGAAAATGGATGGATGATGGGCTATAGGCCCTTTTAAAGTCTTTTAAACTCATGTCTGCTGGAGCTACAGCTGGATGTATACAGTCATACAGCTATTCCTTAGTAATAATGATGGACAAGTAATGGTGGGAAAAGGATGAACTGGAAGGGTCTGAAAGGAAAATGCAGCTTGGGAGATGAAGTAGAGCCATAAACGCACAGGCTTCTTCAGGAAGCCTCCTCTAGCAAGTGAAAACATAAGGCCTGGTGGATGCCAGGCTGTTCCAGATCAAGCAGCAACAGTCGAAGTCAAGCTCTTGTCCTGTAGGATATCGTGGGAGTCTTTCCCTATTTTCATCTGTGTCTCTGTGAATCTTTCCACCAGGGCTCATTACTGCCCAGCAGCTTTATCAGAGAGGGACTCTGCTTTGCTATCCTATTTTTTCTGTGTGTGACTGTGGATCTGCCACCCCCTGCTCTGTGGGTGAGGCTATCATGCCAGCAAGGTCACTTTAAGTTAGGTGCCATTTGCTGTGAGTCAAGCCTGAAAAAATTGGGCTTGCCTCTACCCTTTGGGTCAGGACTGTTGTGACTGCACAGTTCAGGTCTCCTGGAGAGTACTGCAGCAGTATAATTGCTTTTGCTGCTAAATGTTAGGTTTCTGAGTGCCTGGTAGGAACCACAGCCCAGCTAAGCACAGGCAATCACTTCATGGTGTAGGGGAACAGCAAGAGATGGAAAATTACCTTCTCAGATCTAGAAAGCTGGAGGCACTTTCAGTTGCCCGGGCTGGGACATTTGTCTCTATTTCCTACTCAGGCATCAGTCCCTCTTTCCATTTGGCCAAGGGAATATTTAATTATTTTTTTTTTTGGTGAAATAGGGCAGTTCTGACACCAGGGACTAATGCAGCCTTGTTGGCAGCACACCTGGCACATGGCCAAGATGAGACATTTTCTGTGAACACAGACTGATGTTCATTTATCACTACTTATTATTGTCACCTGCATCAAACCCAGATGTGTGAGTGCTTTTTTTTTTTATATGAGCTGTGCAATGCCCTGATTTCTAAGTGGCTTCTGCCAGTCCTTCTTCCACCCATCATGAAATGTGGTTTCCTAACAGGTCTATCATCTGAAAATGGCATCCCCAGCAGCACAGCAGGACACAAGGTCACTCGCTTCTTAACGGTGTGTTAAAAGGAGAAGGCAAACCTGGTGCCAGCCTGCAAATCCTGCGACTGAGTTGTCTTTGAAACTGGCTGGAAATTTGGAGTGGGCATGTAAACGCAATGGTATGGAAACTGGTGGAAGAACAGGATAAAATAACCAAAGATTTTTATCTAGAAAACAGCACAATGATGTGACTCTTGTAATTTGTCCTAGGTGCTTTTCTTTCAAGTGAAATCAATTTGGTATATATCTGCAAAGGATTTCATTCAGTCCAAACACTTACAAAAAACACTTGTGTTTTACATCAGTTTACTCCCTCCCAAAAGATGTGGAAAAAGTAGCCGTCTCTCCTCTTGTCCTTTGTGTCCTGCTGCCCAACACGGTCTTTAATATCTTGATGAAATTCAAAAAGCAGTTTTTCCTTGAAAAGTCCCTGGAATTCAGAGGGACTGGGCTGTGGACAACCTAATTGAAGAGGGAAAAGAAAACCAGCAATTTTTATTTCTGTGCACCATCACAGACATGGGCACAGTTAGTGCTGGTGGTGGCAGGGTGATGCGGGTGATTTCTGGGAGCTTTGAAGCAGTTAGCAAGAGAAAATCATATCACATCTCAATTTCTACTGCCAGCCCTGGGGAGCCTGCAGAGAGGTGTGAAGTGATGCATCCTACTTGTTCTACTAATTGGGCTGAACATCTATCTAGAAACATGGTTTTGGCCAGGGTAATCAGATGCCAGTGAGGTTTTATAAGGTAGCAGATACCCTGAGTGAAAAGCTTCTTTTTTGAGATGCTCAGCTGGAACCAGTATGTTGCTATAAGAAGCCTGCAGGGGATGCACAACCGCTGCTTGCAGATGTCAGGGTGGCACCCAGGTGGCCTTTTGAATGTCCCACATGCAGATGAAGCATAAGTAGAAGTGTAGCCCGTGTTTGTGCTTTGCATTTTGAGCTCTTATAGGTTCCAAACCTCCTCTTTACGTCTTTAACTCGGCTGTTTTCGATCATGGTGGCTGGGATGCCCTGTGACGGAGGACAAAGCACCTAAGGGGAGGGCAGCAACATGGCTTGGCTGAAAGGAGAGAACAGGTTGGGTTGTTTTTCTTTTCTGGGTGGCAGTGTGAAGAGTCTCTGGTTTGAATGCATCTTCTTGCTTTCTGCTGATTTGATCCTGCCTTTGTGTAGTGCCAAAAGCAAAGATGTTTGCATGGTATAGCAGAGTTATTCAGGTTTATAAAGCACTCAGTACAGAGCAGTACTTTCCATATGGACCCCATACCTATTTTTTACTGTATCAGTTAAAGGTTAGTAGTAGCCTTATACTCTTTTATGAGGCCAAAATCTGACTCCCAAGTAGATAAACCAGGAAAGCATAGGAAAACACAGTGCAACAGGTATTATTGTTCATAAATGAGGTTAAAAGCAGTTGTGTAACAACTGAAGGGCACTTGGTATGAAGGGAAATGGTTGTCTCTACCCTGGCAGATCTTAAAATTAAGAAACCTGCTCTCTTGTTAAAAACAGCCATGTAACTGAGTACACACTGCACTTCCTGAAATGGCTTAATTGGAATGTGGGGCTTTTTCCGTGATAAACACTTTACAACTGAAAAAATGCAACACCAAATTGCAGCAGACTGTTATTTTGTTCTGCATGTCATCCCAGAACGTGCCATTTTGGGACATGTTGAACTTCTTCAGGAGTTCTCCTTCTTCTTCAATTCTTCTTGTACCCCTGTTCAAGCCAGGGGTTCAGTGGGATTTGTCTTAATGCGACTTTGTTGCTGCAGGGCTTTGATCCTCTTCTGCACAGTCAGCCAATGCTCCTAGGTTGTCACTGGGGCAATATCAAATCCTAAACCTAGGGAATCATTTAAACCCTCTTGATGTGAGAGAGCTGCTGAAGACCAAGTCCAGAGCTGGTTTCAGCCAACTATTAAATCCAATAGCAAGCCAGTTCCTTGGAGGACTGGGGCATCTGAAAACATCTTATCTGCTCCATTTGGAGCAGATAGGCCACATGGGCATGGCCAAAGGAGACAAGATCCTGTCACAGGTCCCCAGGCTGAGACACTCAGGCTCTTCTCAGGGAGCGATGACATTTTGGAAGGGATGATCTTTGCCTTGACATCCCCAAGTGATGCCTTGCAGGGAGGGTAGCTGTTGGGCTAAGGATGGAGCAGCCTTCAGCCTGAGCTGTGGTACTAGCTGGGGTAGACAGCCATAGGCAGATGCCCCACCTTGCACTGTGGCATGGCCCTTCAACTCCCAGGTCTGGTCCTCTCACTACACAGAGTGACATGTACATAGCCTGGACAATGTCCTATGGCTTTTGTTATCTAGACTCACTGTGCCAGAGCATTCATGACCTGTGTGATTACAGAGTTACTTAAAAAAAAAAAAAAAAGAAAACAAATTACAGGAGGTTGTAAAAAAAAAATAATCCAGAAGTTCAACTATTGTTTGATTTTAAAATTGGCACATTTCCTTAAAGTATCCAAGAAACTAAAAGCAAAGCAAAAGATTTTAGGTCAAATTAAACATTTCAGGTCAAACAGAGACTTTCTTTTTGAAGTCTAGTTGCAGGATATGAGCTTTCATTTTAGGATTAGCCTAAACCGATTTTTATAGGGCTTTTTATTCCTGTTTATATAGATGAAGGGGAAAAGGCACTCTTTTTTGTTTGACTCTGTAGGTGTGTGTGTGCCAGGCTGCAGATTTCCAAGCTGCAGCTCAGCACTGCTCTGAACTCAGCAGGCTCAGCCTGGGATGGAGGGGTGAAATCCTTGCAGACATTTGAACTTCCCATACCACCCTTTCTCTTGTGTACTGCAGCTCCCTCGGCTGCGTTTGACCTGGGGCATGCGTGGGGTGTTGGTAATCCACAACTAGGTGTGACTGAGCCACATTTGTGGGAAGAAAGGAAGCTCTGGGTGCTTTTGCTGGTCTTCTCATTGCAGGCTCCACTCTAGACC
The DNA here is from genome assembly GCF_000708025.1 of Charadrius vociferus. Lineage (NCBI taxonomy): Eukaryota > Metazoa > Chordata > Aves > Charadriiformes > Charadriidae > Charadrius > Charadrius vociferus. The sequence continues at coordinate 199,241 of NW_009646657.1, forward strand.
TAGTGTAACTTATCCTTGTGTCCAGGCTTCCCACTTAAGTTTTATTGAGTTGATTTATTTATTATTCATTCATACTCAAACATGCTTCTCAGTCAATCTTTTCATGAAGGGGCACTAGGTCTTGCAGTGGAAATCTGTTAGAGCTCAGCTGACACTGCCCACATCCCAGATAGGCTCCTGTGTTCCTTGGCTCTGCAGGGCTCACTCTGCTCCATGACCTCAGCAGCTGGGTGGTTTGATCTGTGCGTATGCCTCAGGTGGGAGCAGCATCACACACACCCTACCCTGTTGTGCGTGTGCACAAGAACCTTTAGTAACCATCACATTTAGGAGCACTGTATTTGATGACCAATGCACTAAGCATTGTTTTTTCCATCTGCATTGGGTTTTCTACTGCCCTCTCCTCGGCCTGCCATTTGCAAGCAAAGGGCTTCTGCTCTCAATACCCAGTTCTGCTGGGTTCTGCCAACCCTTGGCTTTCATGGACCTCATCCTTCTCTGAAACCCCTTGTTCTGCTTTCCTTCTAGACAGACTAACCTAGCTTTCTCCTCTGTGCACACGCTCTACTTCTTGCCATCCGCCCAGCTCAGGGCCCACCTTGAGTATTGTTTTCATTAGTTTCATGCCCTGGATGCCATGTGTACAAGTGTCATCTGCTCTTCTCTAGGATCACATATGAGAGTGCTGCCTCTTGCTGGAGCTGTACCCTGTTAAAATTCTCCTCTTCAATATAGTGACACTAAAAAAAGGCGCAAGGCTCTGACAAATGTTGCCTGAATTATTAAGCACTTGCTGACTCTGGATCACCCTGCTACTTCTTTAAACACAGCCTTTAAGCTGAGTCTGTGCAGTTATGTGGGCTGCAGCATGTTACTTGTCTGGAGACTTATAGACAGGGGATGGGGCTTGGTTTGGGGTTTTGGGGTGTTTTTTTTAAATCTCCCATTTCACGTGAAGGAAGAGTGAATCCACAGGGATTCACAGCTGGAGGAAAGGGTGAATCGTTGGGTAGGTGTAGGGGTGAGGAAATGAGAGCAGCCCTAGAAACAGCAGGAGAATGAGCTTGGGGCAAAACATGAAAGAGAATATTCAAGGACAATGGAAAAAAACCCACCCCAGTTGTTGCTCAGGGAGGAGGGAGAACTGGTGGGGAATGTGTCATCTGGTATGTGCCATCATAGCTGCCTGGAGACTCCCAGTGCTAGCCATCAGCCATTCCATGCCTGCTGCAGGGAGCTGCCCAGCTCGGTGAGGGATGCAGCCATGGGGCTGGCAGGACCTCTTGTTCCGAAGGACGGTCAACACAGGGTAGCTGTTCACCATGCCCACAGGGGAAGGTTGCATCCAGGAGGGGTGCAGAGCTGCAGGCTGGGGTGATGCTGGCCCCTTTGCCCCCTGTCTGTCAAGTGTGGATGCCAAGAGCTGCTGGCAGGCAGGAGGGATGGTGCTGGCAGGCAAGAGGGACAGTGCCAGCAGATGGCACTCCAGATTACACAGAGTTGGCTCACCCACCTCCAGCTGTGGTCCAGCACATTTGCTGGATGACTTGAATTGGGCCGCAGTCAGGACCTTCTCAGAAAGAACATAGTGGTCCCAAGGGCCCATGTACCCTGGGAGAGAGCTGTGCTGGGCCAAGCCCCTCTGAAACCCACTTGATTGCAGGGCAGAGCCAGAGGGAGAGAGCAAGGCAGGGCTTGGTGCTGTGGAAATCTCAGCACTTCGTTCCAGTTCAGAAATGATGGTTTTCAAGAAGCCAAAGCCAGAAGTAGTATTGGTTAAAAGAAAATGGAAACACAAATTAAAAAAAATAAATCAGTCTGCTGTTTAAAAAAAGTCAAAGCTGCTTTGAGTGCTCTGGTTTGAGGATCGCTCCCCCTCCTCCCCAAATGAAAACGCTAAACTGTGTTTGCTGTATTTTCGTTTTGCTCCATTTTTACCTTAAAAAGTGTGTTAATAAGCATTTCTTTGTAGCTAGCAAGCCACTTCCAGATGTGTTTATCCTGAATGTTCTTATTGGTTCCTGTGTGCCACTTAGTCATAATGAGCTCAAGAGGGAGCTTGCTATGTACCCAGTTCAGAGGATATTGCTGTGGGAGCCACTGCTGTCAGATACTGCTTGCTGCTGCAGGATGGGCTTGAGACAGTGTTGAGTAAAGTGCTGTACAAACATCCAGGAAACATCCATTCCTGCCCTAGGCCCTGCCCTTTTCCCAAAATGTGCACCCCATAAATACAGTCAAATCAATTTGGGTACTTCATTTGTGCAGTGTGGAGAGAGCTGCTGTGGGGACCTTCAGTGTTTGAATGTCTTTAGTGTTTTGCATTGAAATTCTCAGAGTTAAAGTGCATAAACAGAGGGCTTTGCATTTAATAATTTATTATTCAGTCCAAGAAATACACTAATACTTTTATCAGAATTACGTATGTCGTTCAAAACACAAAAGCACGAATCACTGAGGAAAAGGCAGACTTTAATGGCTGCTGTTCTCTCTACCTCCTGAATGGCAGCCAATAATCACTGAGAGAAACACAATTTCCTCCTAAAGAAATGTTTTACTTTTGTGTGTGTGTCAATATACACAATTTCCCTGTTTTTCTTTTAGCAGTCCAAGGAAAGAAAGCAAAAGCTTAAGTGCCTGAGCTGTGGTGAAGCATTTTGCTCTGACATTGCTAAGTGCCAGCTGTGTTTCCCCGCTGGCTCCCAGGAATGGGAGGATAAGAGCAGGAAGTGTGAGGATTTCGGGTCTGCAAGCCTGGACTGGGGGAAGAATTTCGTCTTAGCTGTTCCAGGTCATGGAACCTCTGGTCCTGATGGAGGTCTGGTGGCAAGGCAATGAAATAAGGGTGCTCAGTGAGATAAACCAACCTCAGCCAAAGAGATCACACTTGAATGTTCATCTAGCATGTAAAGAGGTGGTGGGGAAGCTTTTACTTGAGCAGCAGAGGATGGGCTTGGGTGCCATCTAAAGAACTTGAACATAAAGCTTGCTCCAGTAAAACATTTTTGGGACCTTCTCATGAATCTTGCACAAAAGCAGGTCCAGTTGCTGCTGCTGAGCTTGGAAGAAGCCAGTCAACCCATGACTCACACCGTGTTGTGAAGGACATCTGAGATCAGGTACCAGGGCTAGGCACAGAGACCTGCGTGATGACATTCCCGCTAACCAGAGTCCCAAAGTGCCCCAGCATGGTTTCCACTAGGAATCTGGCCAGCAGCATTCACCCTACAGCCCATGGAGCAGAAGCAGGGACAAAAAACACTGGGGAGTGCTCATGCATTTGACAGCACTGCTGTAGCCAAAATACATTCTGGAAAGTATGGCACATGCTCGTAATTCATTTAACACAACCCCAGGCTAAGATGAAAACAGGAACTGCCCTTCTGAAACTCACTAATGGACCTTCTCCTCCAGTCTCCTGTTGCTGATAAAGCCCAACTTCATAAGCCACAGGGGAAGTCATAAAACTGGTGTCACGATTCCAGTGCTTGAGCCAAAGGCAGTTGAAAGTCAATGGAGAGGCTCTCATTGACTCAAATGTGCTGTGAAGTTGGAGCTCTTGCCATTAAACCTCTATAGGGAAAG
>NW_009646657.1:202869-221048 GCF_000708025.1 Charadrius vociferus
GGGAAAGAAGAGAGGAGGGAAAATGTGTGGGAATAGGACTGTAAGTCCTCACTAAAACTGTTTGTTGCCTTATTTTTAATCTCCGTCCCTGCACACCAGGCACCGTTTTCCTCGAGCAAAGTGGGGAACTTTGGTTTTATTTCGTGTTTTACCCATGCCAAAATCTATTTAATATCAGGTTCACTGTGGTTTTTTGCTTTTGGCCCACAAATGCTTCTGGGGCAGGTCAGTACGCCTCCCAGGCTACCACTCTGATGTGTATTTGGAGCTTGCAAAATCCAAGATCTCCATCATTCAGTTTGAACATCACTTCCCAGTTGAGGCTCAAATAGCAGGAGTGCTAGAGAATATTATTGGTAAACAATAGATGTCTGGTGGAGATGCTGATTATTTTCCTGGTACAAAAGGCTGCTGCATCCTATGTGATAATTCCCTTTCTTTTCCTCCTTGTTGGCTTTGTGTTTTTGTGATTTATTTGCAGGCTGGCAAGCGTCCACAGCCCTGCAGGAAATGGATGTCTGCTATTGTGTTTGGGGGGGCTATATAAACGTGTAATTTTCCCACTACATTAATTATAGATGTTTCTCCTTCGCTGGAGCAGCTCCATGTTTTCTCTGCCCTTTCGGTTTGGAGACAAAGCGTTCTCTCCACACTCCCAGCCCAAGCTGTGGGTATTTATAGGGAACCCTGACTCTGACATCCTCAGTTGAGGAAAGTTAAAGAGCTAGCCATTCCCATTTGCCAGCTTGGCCTGGTCACAAATACTGCAGAAGGGAAACTCAGTGGCTTTTCTACCTGATGATAATAGCTCCTGAATAGCAGCATAGACAGGTTTTCTCTGGCTATTCCTCCTGCTGACACTTTCCTCAAGAATAAAAGTGGTTTGCCCTAAGAAAACAACCATCTTGTTATGGAAAAGCAATTGTAGAGCAATTTACTTTGGAATAGCTATACTGCTTAATTCCTGACTCCTGGAGACAGACCCAGCTGAACTTGGAGCAAAGACATGAAACCAGAGGCAAAATTTTGGGTGGTTATATCAGATTTTGTTCAAGAAAAGGCTGGAGGGAGAGGTCATACTGAAATACACCATCCCAGCTCTGTGCTTCTTTGGCTCTGTTCAGTTGACCAGGTCTGGTCATACGGCCTTCAGCCTAAATGGACTGGAAAAGTGTCTCTTTTTGTTTCTCTCTTATGAAAATGTGGCTAGAATAAGGAATTCTTTGGTGGAAAATCCGCACATGCAAAATGTCCTGCTCTTGAGAAGGTGTTTTGTCAAAATCCCTGTTTGGCTGAAGTGCGGGTTTTGTCCCCTGCAAGACCACTGTGATGCTTGACTGGATTCATAGCTTGTGCTTGCCCTCCCACTGGACCCCTCTTGAGGTCCGTGCAGGATGCTGTCTCCCACAATGCACAGGGCTTTGCTTTTGGGACAGCAGTGGGAGCCACATGGCAGGTGTGTGCCTGCAGGTCTATATGGGAAATAGTCTGGTAAGTGAGTCCAGTTGCAGAGGGATATGGGGATGCCATGCTACAACTTCCCAGGTTCTGCCTTGCAGCCTGCCAGACTCCAAAACCTGAATTTTAGAGATGATGGGGACTTTTTTGTCCTTAGTGGCTGAACCGGCACGTGGTTGCTGTTCATCTCCTGTGTAACACGTCCCTCTTATGGGCTGAGCTGTGATCTGTGTTTGCTGGGTGCTCTGGAGAGGATTTGCTGTAACTGGTTTATTGATCTCCTGTAGCGCATGAAATTCTGTCACATTACTTACACGCTGGAGCTGTGCACTGAGATGCTTAGGATTCCCCTGACATAGTGAGTTTTGGCTCATGGTGTCTCTGGCTTGCTTCTGACCCAGGAAGTGTTAATATCTCCTGAAGAAAAAACATCTTAGAAATATAAATGCACACAATGCAGGCTGGGACAAGGAGAAGCAAACATCTGCTCTTATCTTAGAGGGCGTGCCTGCCAATGAGAAGGCTTGATAATGAATCATGTTTGTTTTTTCTCGAGCTGTAACTCCTGGAAATAAGAAACATAGCCAAGTTTGTACCAGAAGGTGCTGCCTCTGTGAGCGGACTCTCCTTTAAGAGAGCATCTCTGTTGAGCATCCTGGGGATCTCTGCAGATATACCTGTCATTGAAGGGGTCAGATAATTTCCAGCAGGCTGGATGTACCAGGCTTGTAACATGGGTTCCCCATGTTACAATGAAACACAAGTCCTGCTGTGATTTTTCTCAGTTTTTGCCTGCCGGAAGTGGGCATGTTCATCACACAGGGTATATTGGCAACTGCAGAGTAGGTCGGATTTAATACAAGCACACAGGCTGCGCTGCCTGTGACCATCCCTTGGTTTCCTACAGAGGCTTTGTAGAGGTATTTCTGCAAGCCAGAGGTGAAGAGCCAAGAGGAAGACAGTGGGGGAGGCCAAAGCAATGAGAGATCACTCTGATTTACAATTGCTCTCCTCCTTCAACACCCACACTGCACAGATCCCCAGGAGGGTAGTGAAAATTTGCTTCCTGCCTCTTCTGCTGCTGGTGCATGGAGCCGCACTGGAGGGGATGCAGTGAGCCATGCTGGAGAGGAAGCCAGGGAGAGCTCCACTGCTTTCTGGTAGCCAGCAGCAAGATAAGGGAACCATGGTGGCTCAGGCTATGCCATGCAGGTAAACTGGTGCTGGTGGATAGCCACAACTCATTGCTCTGTGAGAAATCCCGGACTGAGGCTGAGCCATGATCATGCACCATGGGACTGAGAAGGGAGAGGGCTGTGCCCACTGCATCCAGCCCATGGGAGTGGAGGGACGCATGCTGTAAGATCAGGGAGGTCTATGTCCTGTCAGGAGGCATTACCTGGACATGCTGGTGCCCCGGCCCTGCTAGAATGCATCTCCTTGGTGTCTTTGGGGATGGGATGGGAATGTGCTGCCAATAGAGTTTCTTCCAGGGGTCCCAGCTAAGCACATGAAGGAAATCTGGCCAGATCCACATAAAAATTAAGCAGCTTATCATGTTTATCTTGCCTCATCCCTGTAAATCTTGAGCACTTTTCATTATCTCTCTTGCATTCGACTCTCAAAGCACAACTGCCACACAGGCCATGTGTTGGCCAAATGCTTTATCCATCTGCGTAGATGAAGCCTCGTGGGCTTTTGCAGGAGTGTTATTGCATACCTGTGGTTGATGTCAGCAGGTTGAGGCTGGTACACTGCCATCAGAAGCCATGTTTCCTTGAGAAAGCACTCACCTGACTGTGAGCATTGCTTGGGTGAGTCTGCACAGGCAGTGTCCAGAAGGTTACTATTACAAATACATGCGGTCTGGCCTCACCAAGTGATGGAAATCCTCTTGGGGAGGGAAGGTTGCTCTCATGTTACTATTGTCAGTTCATCTCTTTTGAGAAAGACACCAGGAGTGAAAGGTCTCAGAAGGGGATGCTACAGTGCCCAGCAGCAGGGGAACAAGGACTTTTCTCTTTAGTAGAAGTCAGCATAAGAAATTCCCTCTACTTCCAGCATGAAGGCATGGGTCATCTGTGCACTGACCACTGATGAGGTGGGACACTGAACGACCTTAAGCTTTGTCCATGATACTTCTGTTGCTGGTGCCCCGTGGGTTGCCATGTGTACCCCATGGTGAAACTTGCCTGTGACCAGTTGTTTGGGTAGGCTGCTGGATGATCATCATCACTGGAGGAGGGATGAAGGGTTGGTAGTCAAACTGAAGTCTCTTCAGGGACTCTCCTTTCAACCTATCAGGCCTCTCAGCATTGCCACTGGCTTCCCTTTCCCATAACGTCAGTGAGATTTGGGTGAGGAGAGCAGGTTGGGCCATTGCCTGCTTGTCCACCCTTCATGAGATGTTGTCACTCAACCTCCTTTTTGTTTTGAGCAACCGAAAGGCAGGAGCGCGGGAGGCAAATTGTGGCTCTTGCAGCAAGCACTTCACGACATGCCCTGCACATCCAAACACAATGCAATTTCGCATCTGAGTACCAAAAGCTAAACAGCAGGTGAGACTGGGTTAACAGCCTGGGTATGGCAGTTTCTAAAGCAACGCCTGGGGAGCTCTGAACACAAACACCATTAGCAATAACAGGATCTGTGCACTTAACTCCCTGCCCTGCTCTAAAAGCACCAGCCCCCAGCAGCAAGCATCCTCTACTTTATCCACCTGGTCCAACTCAGTGCTTAGCAGCAGTGCCTAGCCCGAGGAACTGGACCACCTGCCATCACATGGGCATTTATTTTAAATCTCGTCCATGCCCTTTTCCATTTTGCCAGTTTTGAAGAATATTCACCATTAAAGCACTTCCTTTCACACATCACAAAGGTACAAATTTAGTCATGCACTGTAAGTGTCACAAATTTACTGCCCTTGTCAGTAACAAGGAAGTGCTGCTGTGATGCTGATGCAGCCACCAACATGTGGCCTTCAGTGTCTGTAAGCTAAAGAAACACCATTTGTCTGGATACTGGGCACTGCAGGGGGGAAGGATGCAGGGCAAGGGTAAATGTGGGCCTGACCTGAGATAAAATACAGGCAGACAAGTGTGCTCTGCTTCCAGAGACCTGGGGAGGCTGCAGAAAGATGCTGAACAGAAATTGTAATGGGACAGCACAGGTGGTGGACGGAGTCAATGAAACATCCATTATTTATATATGCTCTGCTGTGAGCTCATGGTGAGTTGGGATTGGCCAGGAACTGGGTCAGGATGAAGCAAACAAAACCTGAAGTCCTTGAGTGAGGCCTCCCCCCGAACCCATGCTGATGCTCTCATGCTCTTTCCTGCCTCAACACCCTCCAGCCAGGTTCTCAGCAGACACAACATTGCCAGGGCCAGCCTCTGCAGGCTGGATATGCCTGCAACCCCAACTTGGTGAGTACATACAGGAAGAGTGATATTTATTGCAGAGTAGCATGCTCTGGGCACTTATCAGTTTAATGACCCACATAAACATTTTCATCTTGTCCAGTTTTGGGTAACAGAGTGGGTTGTTGCATTGATTGTGTCATGCCAATGTATTTAGCAAATGCAGAAGCACAGACAGAGCTGATGGAGAGGAGAAGTGTTCCCTCACCACAAGCCAAAGGGAAGGCAATGTTGATGTGTCCACCATGGGTGGGAGATGCAATGAATCAAGACACTCACCGCTGCTTGCTGATATTCACCCTCTTGGTCTCCCTGCATGCCCAGCTAGGAAGGTGGATTCACATGTTTGGCAAGGTTTGGTGCTTCAATGTGCGGAGAGAAGGGGGTTAATTTTGCACAATGAATTGGTGTGTAAGCCTGCAGAGAGAGAATGGCTTGGCAAAGCTGTCCCAGCAAGGCAAATGCTGCTCCTGATGAGTGTTTAATCATGCTGCATTTTCTCAGGGAAAGCAATGATCTTCAGCCACAAAAACTGAAGGGTAGGCTCAGAAAGACTGAGGTCCATCAGAATTGTTCTACTAGGTCTTAGAAATGGCCGGCTGTCCCTGGGGTTCAGCTGCAGGCTTCATCTGTGCATGTGACATGGTCCAGTCACTTAAACCCTGCATGACAAGCTACACTTGCAGAAACAACACCCATATCTGCACTTGTAAAAGTATGAGATCGTTGGATTCATGCTTGCTAGGCACCATGAGCTGCCTGGAGCGTCTGCAGCTAGCAGCTCAAAGTTTGGCCAATAACGTAACCCAGGTTTTAAGGTAAGTGACATCATCTTCAATGCCATTTCAACCTGCAGTAAAATTATTTATTGGTTTCGGCACGTATGAGTCCTCTGGTCCCTGGACAGCCAGTTTGTCCATGGAGATCACAAGGTACCATAACCCCCTTTTTTTTATACAGATGCCTGAATTGGGCCATTTAAAAATCCTGCTTTGAAAGGTACTGGGAATATTGCAAATATTACAGTCAATGGGAAGAACCTATGAAACTCAACCCTGGCAGAAAACTGAGGCAGCGCACACAGTGTTGGGGAAGTGCTGGCACTGCTGCAAACCTCTGCTGGTAATCCCACAAATGCACACCACAGTATTTCTTGGTTTCCTCCAAGGCTGCTGATATCAGCCATGAAATAGGGAAAATATTGCACTGGATTGACTTAGGTTCCCATCGGGAACTGGTGATCTGTTTTTCTCTTGAGGGGGAAAAAAAAGGAACACTCACACACTGCTACAACAATGTGAAGTATTTTCCTCTTCAAGAGCCCTTCCTCGCTATCCAGTGCCTTCCTTTAAAGAATACAGCAGAAGTCAGTCAAGCAGAGCTGTCCATCATCCAGAAAGAATGCAGCTCTCGACCATGATGTTCAAGGATTCCTAGAAGCCAGTGTTGCACAGGGAGAGCTAAAACAGGGCACTCTGCAGCAAGCGTGCAGCTGATCCTCCTGTCCATGGAAGGAGGGCTTGGAAACAGCACTGGGGGTTTGCAATCTGGCAATGCCTGCCTTCTACTTGGAGCAAGAAATGTCAAGGAGAATTAGTGAGATGACTGGAGACTTAGACTGCAATGGGAAGCAACTGCTGTTCATAAGCAGGCTGTGACTGCTCAGCCTTGCTAATCAGATTTCAGAAGATGCTCGACTGGCTCATGCTATAGGGTGCTCACTGCATGTTTTGCTAACAATGCTGGGCTGTGGGGGTCTGTATTTCATCAAGGAACAAGGACCCCCTGGGGGTAGCCTGATACAATGCCTAGAGACCTGGTTTTGTCAGTGATGAGGGGAAAAGGCTATTTGGAAACCCTGATACCCACTCTGTAGGTCATTTAAAGCAAGCAAGGCAGGATCAGATGCTCCTCTGAGCACCAGCAGTGAGCACTGAGGTTACCAAAACTCAGCCTTACCCAAACAGATCTGCTGGCTGGGGGTGACCTGATAACCTGCCCAACTTCCCGGGCAGATGGAACCTGCCCTGACACCCGAGCCACAGTGGCTTGGCAACCCTGGGCCTCGGCATGTCAGTGCCAGGAGGAAAAGCACCTGCACCCAGCACCAGTATGCCAGTTTCATCACTGCTCAGCCAGTCCAGCTTGCTTCAGCTCCCACCAGCAAAGTACACTTTTGAGCTGAGACACTAGCAATCATAGAGCAATATTTGAGTCCAGGGAAATGGGGAGCTTTTGCACTGGATCAAGGTTCTAATTAGTATAGGATTGTGTGATTTTGCATGATTTGCTTGATACCAATTCCTGTGAAGAATAAAAGTTTACTTCCATTTCCCAGAGCTCTATTAAAGCAGCTTCCGTTAGCGCTGCCTGTGCTCTCAACTGTGCTGTATATGGCATTTCTATTTTTAGAAACCAGGGTCGCCATGACAACCCAGTGTATTTTTTGTTAAATATAGCAGCTGTTGCAGGGAACTCTTGTCCTTCTGGATGTAAAGGCTGTGTTTTTGCCCTCTGACAGAGCTCAGGGTATTAAATGCAGATGGGAAAGGATGATTAAATAAGTGGAAGCCCAGAAGAAACCACAGATCTCTGATTACACAGAGGGGTCTTGAATGAAGCTGTGTGTATCTGCTGCTTCAGAAGCAGCCCTTCTACATTACAAATGGTGTGGGGACAGGGATGTGGAGCTTTGCACTGGGGGCTGGGAGGTCCATGAGACCACCATTCCATCTCTCTTGCCAGCTGGGATGTTCTCTTGCTGGCTTCCCAGTCTGCCTGCCTTTTGCACATTCTGGTCTCTGCCCCTTCCAGGAAACAGGCTGGTCCTAGCTGTGCTCTCCAGGACTTGTCCTGTGGGGGTGCCAAATAGGTCTTGAAGAAGAGGGTTGTGTTGCAGGGTTAGGGTTTGGAGCTGCATCTCCTTTTGGGTGATGAAGACCTCGCTGGCAAAAACACCACTGGCACAGGTGCACATCCCATGTCTGGGGCTGGCCCAGGGGTGCAGCATGTGAGCGCTACAGAACCGTACTGCACCACAAAGCAGTAATGCACCCAAGCTTTGATGTTCAATGGGAAATAAACTGATTCTTTTTTTTTAACTGTATTTGTTTGGCTGTTAGCTCCAGAGGGAAGCAGCAGTGAAGGATTTCACTCCTGTTCCGCTTTGGCTTTCTCACTTCTTTACTGGATCGCTGTATGGTGCAAACACATCCCCTCAAAGGGCTGTTTTTCATCTCCTGGGAGGAGGGAGAAGAGGGAGTTCTCATTCTGCCGGGTTCATTTTCAGGTTGGCGCTTTGCCTTCCTGTTTCACTGGGAGCTTCCAAATTCAACGTGCTCCAAGGGACACTTGTGAGTCTGTCAGCACAGCCTCTGCTTTGCATTTCCATTTCAGTTTGCATTGCGACCAGGTGGCTGCAGCAATAGCTCTGTGCACAGGGTAGGGAGCACTATTGCTTGGGCCAAGGGCAATATGTCAGCTGGGAGATGGAGATCTCTTTTTAATTAACTGGTCTTTGCCTTGTTAAATGAAAAGGAAACCTAGTGAACAGTAGATACACAGCAGGGCTTAGGGTCTTTGAAAGTTTCTTTAAAAAACTGATGCAATAACAAACAAATAAAGAACCAGAGTTGAACCAGCTTGATTGTAAAATATCCGTGGAGGTCACTGTGACCACGACTTTGAACAGGAATAACATATCTCTGGGATTCTTATCTGTTCCCTGAGCTATCGTGAGCGGCATCTATTGCTGGGGATGTTATTGCTTTTCTAAATTTAATAGCATAAACGTTGCTTATGCAAGCAGAATGCTGCAGAGGAAGGGGTCTCCTCTTGCACACTGCAGAGCTGCCTCTGTGGACACTGGAGGCTTGTGTTCGCCGTACTGCCTGTTCCCTGCACCCTCCAGGTACTTCACCCGGTTTGTGGCCCAGCTCTTTAACCAGCTGTGCAAGGGGATTCTGAAGGCCGGGGATTTTGAAGGGTCAGGGATTTAGGAGGCAGTATGATGGAGTCATATGCCAGCTATGCTACTGACTATCCGCTAGAGTCCATCCTTGTCCCTCTGCGGAGCTGGAGCCTGTTTCCACATGTGCTAGAGCATCTTCCTCTACCTGAGGGCATAAATATGGGGGTCATTCCTGAGGAAATGCTGCTTGTAATGAAGGCTGCCACATCAAATTTGAAGACTTCCTTATATCCTTCAGGGAATATGTTGTCAGACATTTCTGGCCCAGAAAATGTAGCTTGCATCTGGGCAGGAGTTTTGGGGCAACCATTTTAGATGCCGCTTTGGTTTTAATCCAGCACAAGGTGAAGGGAGGACTGTGGAATGGGCACAGTTACAAAAAGAGGTGATCGCACATGGCCCCGAAATGGAGCCTCTGTGTTTTCAACTCCAACTCCTCCAACTGCGATGCTCACCTTGTAGCCTCTCTGCCTTAGCAGCCATGGCTGTCAGGACCTGATGTCTTTGATGTTCCCTCTCCCCACTCTGGCTCTGCTTATTTGCATCCCTGAATGTGTGCACATGTTTAAAGGTGGTGTCAAGCCCCCAGTAACACTGATCAGCTTTGGTGAAGCCCGGTCCCAAGTGATTGGACCTAAAGGACTTCAAGCAAAAGTTATGTCCCTCAGGGTGTCCTTTGGAGTGACCTTTCTGAAAGCCAGGCCAAAGACCACTTGAGGGCTGAGGACAAAGCTGCTTTGTGGCCATTACCCCAAAGTCAGCGCCCCAGGACCCATCTCCCCATTGCACTTTTATGGGCTTCATGTAGGGTGTGCCCTTGGCTTGTGACTAGTCCCTGGACTAGTGTGAATGATGCCTCCCATTCCTCATGTGAAGCACGGGTGCCCCTGAGATAGAAGAGCTGCTGCCAGGGTGCAGGACAGACCCAGATTTTTGAAAAGAGTGGGCACGTGTGGTACAGGGGAGAAGTAATGCCAATGCCATAAGACAGGGTCCCAGCAGTGTGAGTAGCCTGGGCGAGGCTGCCAGCAAGCAATGCAGGATGTTTTGTCCTTGGAGTCGCTTCCTCGTCATGACACTTCCTGCAGGGTCAGACATCATGCTCTGCGCTAGCAGCTAATCCTGCTGGGTTGCCCAGGAAGGGCCAGGCAATCCCACAGCAGCCACTGTCCTGCCTCAGCTGGACCCACTGCCAGGCAGGGCTGCGGGGCTGGGATGATGGGGGCAGGTCACAGGCTCCAGCTTTTCTCCACAGTGGGTGCACATGCCCAGCTGGTCCTGCCCATGGGGCACCAGTCACCTGACCGTCTCCACTCTGCAGAAAAACCTTCTCCTGGTGCTAGAGGGAGAATTTCCCCAGTAATGCATATTTATTAAAACTTCTGCCTCTGCTTATATATCCACTTCCCTGTGTATTCAGTGATCATCTCAGTGTTTATACTCCCTGCTTTCCCTGCATTGATTTATGGGCTTATTGTAATCTCTCCATTGTGTTGCTTCCCTCCTCCAGGCAACATGGGGCAAGCAATAGTCCTGGGTGTTTTTTTCCTTTCACCCTGCGTGTTGACTGGTCCATCCCTCAGCCATTTGAAGCAATTTCTGTGAGGAAGGACCATGACAGTGGCAAATCTCAGTTGCATGGTATCAAATATTGATGAAGCTGTGTTTTTCTCACCAATGATGCTCTTGAAGACAGTGAAGTTTCCCCAGCAGTGATTGGGGCTGCTGTGAAGGATGGAATGCTTTTCACCTACTCAGGAGATAGGTAGGTCTCTCAGCTGTGTCTCTCAAATAACACCACACCATGCCTTTCTTGGGGCTTGGGACTTGTTTCCAGCTTTTTATCAAGGTCATACAAGTGTTTGGTTTCTGAACACCCTTTTGAGACAGGAAGAAAGTATTTATTGCAGCTCTCCTTGGTTTCTTATCCTTCGGCTGCGGGGCTTGTGGCCTATGTGGATATTGTGTCTTAAGCTTTGGTGAGAGGGTGCAGCTGCCAGGATGGTGTCTGTGAGTCCCTGCCAGGGAAGAGGGGAGAGCGTCCGGCGGAGTGCTGGGAGTTGCCTTCCCACAAGCACAGAGATAAGGGGAGACAGGTACCTCAAAAGCCTTTAGAAACATGGCTTTAAGTCCCATGTCATCAGGCTGGTACCTAATCGGGAAGGACCTTTTGAGCATTCAGGGAGGCTGATACTCCTGTGTGGCTTCCCTGCTGGATGTTGAGACCCCACTGGGCTGGATGGGCATCATGTACCAGCTCCGTGGGTCTTATTGTCACTATTCCATTGCCTTGTCTCTCTTGTACAAAATAAGAAGGGCATCTCTTCCTGCACGAGAGCCACTGCAAGGGCCGGGCTGTGTAGGAAGTGTGTGCATTTGGTGTTTTCCACCTCAGGTTTTTTCCTGGGGAACACGTGAATATCAGGGGAATTTTTGTTTGTTTGTTTTTCCCCTGGAAGCACACAGTTCTTGTCTCTCCTTTCCAAGCACAGTAATGTATCAATACTCAGTGTATTTGCCAGGCCAGCCTCAGCAGCCTCTCCAGCAGTAGCATATTTTTGTGCTATTTGGGAAAATTCTCTGAGAGAGGAGTGTCAATGGCAGTCTTGATTTTAGGGGAAGTCCGTATCTTCTGCATGAGTGAGAGTTTCTGGGCACCAAGAAACCAGAGGGCAAGTCTGCAGGATGAGAGCACAGAATGGAGAAAATGGCTTAGTCTCTTGTCATGGTTTTGTCCTGGCTTAGGCTGCAATACAGTTGATTTTCTTACTGGTGGCTGGTGTAGTGCTGTGTTTTGGATTTGGGATTGGAATATTGTTGACAACATACTGCTGGTTTTGGTTGTTGCTAAGCAGTCAAGGGCTTTTCTGCTCCTCACACCACCCTGCCAGTATAGTAAGCTGGGAGTGCACAAGAAAGTGGGAGGGGATACAGCTGGGACAGCTGACCCCAACTGACCAAAGGGGTATTCCATACCGTGAGACATCATGCTCAGGGGAAGAAGAAGGAAGGGGGAGATGTTCGGAGTTATGGCGTTTGTCTTCCCAAGTAACCATTATGCGTGATGGAGCCCTGTTTTTCTGGAGATGGCAGAACACCACCCTGCCAATGGGAACCAGTGAATATATTTCTTGTTTTGCTTGGCTTGCATGTGCCGCTTTTTCTTTACCTATTAAGCTGTCTTTATCTTGACCCACAAGTTTTCTCACTTTTACTCTTCTGATTCTCTCCCCCATCTCACCAGGGGGGGAGTGAGCGAGTGGCTTCGTGGTCCTTAGATGCCAGCTGGGGTTAAACCACAACAGGTTCCTAAAATGATTCCCAGCCCCCCCTGCCTGTCACAAACCTGCCCTGCACATCATTTCTTCTCTGGACCTGCCCCAGACTGATTTCTCCCATGCCTTCATGTCTGCAGGTATGTGGGGTGCAGACTCAGGGTGAGGGTGGAAGACCAGCTTGCCACCAGGTGCATTTGGTTTCTTCCACACCTGCTCCAGGCTGACCACTTGCAGTGTCTCACACTGCCTGGAGGGGTGACTGAGAACCAAAGTGGCAACAACCTGCCTCCCTGGGACACATCAAAATAGTGCAAGGTCTTAGGTGGCTGCTGAGCGACGAGTGGTTTGGAAATCCCAGGCCCAACAAACACTGAGCCTGTTGCCAAAATGTGGCCTCAGCAGAAAATGCAGAGGAGAGCATCTGCTCTACAGCAAGAGGATGGGCTCAGAAGAGCCTTGCAGGCTACCTCCTGACTTACTGCTGGTGAGCAAGATCATCTTCATTTGTTTCTGGCATGGGCAAGTGTCTGTAAGCTCAGGTGAGCTCAGATTAAACTCCTCACTTGAACTACAGGAGTTCCAGTCAGTCCTTAATAAAAGCAAGAAGCTTTCGAAGGAAGAGATTCAGAGAAGTAAGCCTCAGCCTGAGAGTGAGAACAGGAGTCTCCTGGCTGCTTTAGGACCTCTGTTTGTCACTGGCTTCATTCCCTTTCCCAATTCATGAGAAAGCCTATGGAAAAGACCTCCCTGAAGAGCAGGATGAGGAACAAGTTGCGATCAGATTTGCCCACAAACTATAAAGCAGCCAATGATTCCACCCACCTCACAGGAACGTGAGCTGTTTCAGTAGCACTTGTGTCTGAACCAAAGTTGTGGCAGTAGGTGAGGAAGCAGCAGGCTGAGCTTGCTGTAGGCTTGTAACCCTGTTTGCTTTTAACCCAGCCTAAAACATAAGCATCCACAGTGTAATCAGTTGTGCTGGTGTCTAAAGCATATTTAGATGTTGTGGGTTTTTTTTTTTATTTTTTACTTTTAGCCTCCCCAAACCCTTAGTTCAGTCATTTCTAGGACGAAATTTGGGAAAACTGTGTTTTGCCCTGTTGCTGTGATCTCCCCATGCCCCAGCCCCTCACCTGCAGGCTGGGCTACACCCCTGGCAACCATAAGGTGTCTGCCCCTCTTGCAAGAATTAGGATGCCAGAACAGATGAGGTGAAGGTAAGGATCCTCCAGTAAGCCTGTGGCTGTGTCCAGGACTGTGTGGAAATTGCTGCTGGAGCTTCATTCTCTTTGATATATTCTTAGATTAGCAACGTGCAGATTTTCACCTTCTTGAATTTCGCCCTGAGTCTTACATTTGTCCAAACAGGAAAGCCTGCCCTGAAATCTAGACATGACCACACAAGACAGCCAACGTTTGTCTTGTTTGTGTTACAGGTCTCCTCAGGAAAACAGCTGCACCACCTCAGAAAGTGCAGGGGGCACTAGGGAGACAGATGCCAAAATCTCTCCTCCTCCAATTCAGAGATTCTCAAAGACAGCTGTATCTCTGGAGGAGAAGCAGGAACAGCTGGAGCAAAAGAAAGCCAAATGAGATGATGCCATTAGGATTATTTCATCTCCCTGTTGAACGGGAGCCCAGAGCAGTCCCTTTGTCAGTGAAATCCTCCTGTGTGGGGCTGTTACACCATCGCAGGGCAGGGGCCACAAACACATGCAAGTCCTGGAGAGTTTTACACTCTGGGAAGGACAAGATGTCCCAGAGAAATAGCCATGGGGGATTTTTCAGCTCTTGAGCTATCTGTCATGGGATGTGCTGGAAGAGGCAATGTTAAGCGATAAAACCAGGGTGTATTGGACACAAAAACCAACAAAAAAATCAGTAAAGGGTAGATGGTGCCCCAAGGTATCTTGTTTAGAAGGTTAGCTAAACGGTGTCTTATGTGAATAACAGCACAGAATCATAGAATTGTTTAGGTTGGAAGGGACCTTGAAGATCATCTAGTTCCAACCCCCTGCCATGTGCAGGGACACCTCCCACTAGACCAGGTTGCTCAAAGCCCCATCCAACCTAGCCTTAAACACCTCCACAACTTGTGGAGCTTCCACAACTTCCCTAGGCAATTTGTTCCAGTGCCTCACTACCCTCATAGTGAAAAATTTCTTCCTAATAACTAATCTAAATCTACTTTCTTCCAGTTTGAAGCCGTTACCCCTCGTCCTGTCACCACATGCCCTTGTAAAAAGTCCTTCTCCAGCTTTCCTGTAGGCCCCGTTTAGGTACTGGAAGGCTGCAATAAGATCTCCCCAGAGCTTTCTCTTCTCCAGGCTGAACAACCCCAACTCTCTCAACCTGTCTTCATAGAAGAGGTGCTCTGATCATCTTCATGGCCCTCCTCTGGACCTGCTCCAACATGTCCATGTCTTTCCTATGTTGGGGGCTCCAGAGCCAGACGCAGTACTCCAGGTGGGCTCTCACCAGAGCAGAGTAGAGGGGTAGAATCACCTCCTTTGTCTTGCTGGCCACACTTCTTTTGATGCAGCCCAGGGTGCAGTTGCAGTTGTCTTTCTGGGTTGCAATCGCAGATTGCTGGCTCATATTGAGCTTCTCATCAATCAGCACCCTCAAGTCCTTCTCCTCCATGCTGCTCTCGATCCATTCTCCACCGAGCCTGTATTTGTGCTTGGTGTTGTCCTAACCCAGATGTAGGACCTTGCACTTGGCCTTTTTGAACTTCATGATGTGGCATAGGCTCACCTCTCCAGCCTGTCCAGGTCCTTCTGGATGGCGTCCCTCCCCTCCAGTGTGTCTACCTTGCCAAATAGCTTGGTATCAAAAAAAATTACCAAAATTGCTAAGGGTGCACTTGATCCCACTGTCCATGTCACCAACAAAGATGTTGAACAGCACCAGTTCCAGTACTGACCCCTGAGGGGTGCCACTTGTCACTGGTCTCCACTTGGACATCGAGCTGTTGACTGCAACACTCGAGTGTGACCATCCAGACAGTTCCTTATCCACTGAGTGGTCCATCTGTCGAATCCATGTCTCTCCAATTTAGAGACCAGGATATCATGCGGGACAGTGTCAAACACTTTGCACAAGTCCAGGTAGATGACATCAGTTCCTCTTCCCTTGACTACTGCTGCTGTAACCCCCTTGTAGAAGGCCACCAAATTTGTCAGGCATGACTTGCCCTTGGTGAAGCCATGCTGGCTGTCACCAGTCACATTCTTATTTTCCATGTGCCTTAGCAGAGTTTCCAGGAGGATCTGCTCCATGATCTTGCCAGACACAGAGGTGAGACTGACTAGCCTGTAGTTCCCCAGGTCTTCCTTATTTCCCTTTTTGAAAATAGGGGTTATGTTTCCCCTTTTCCAGTTGGCAGGAACCTCACCAGACTGCCACGACTTCTCAAATATGATGGCTAGTGGCTAAGCAACTTCATCTGCCAGTTCCCTCAGGACCCGCGGATGTATCTCATCAGGTCCCATGGACTTGTGCACCTTCAGGTTTCCCAGGTGGTCTCCTACTTGATCTTCACCTACAGTGGGTGGTTCTTCATTTTCTCAGTCCTTGCCTTTGCATTCTGCATCACGGGTAGTGTGGCTGCAGTCTTTGCCTGTGAAGACTGGGACAAAAAAGTCATTAAGTACCTCGGCTTTTTCTCTATCCTGGGTGACCAGGTCTTCTGTTTCCTTCCAGAGAGGGACCACATCTTCCCTAGCCTTTCTCTTCTCGCTGACATACCTATAGAAGGATTTTTTATTTGTCTTGATGTCCCTGGCCAGATGTAGTTCTATCTGGGCTTTAGCTTGCCTAACCTGATCCCTGGCTGCTTGAACAATTCCTCTCTATTCCTCCCAGGCTACCTGCCCCTGTTTCCACCTCCTATAGGCCTCCTTTTTCCTTTTGAGCATGTCCAGGAGCTCCTTGTTCATCCATGCAGGCCTCCTGGCTTTTCTGCCTGCCTTCTTCTTTGTTGAGTTGCATTGCTCCTGAGCTTGAAACAGGTGATCCTTGAACAATAAGCAGCTCCCTTGGGCCCTTCTTCCCTCCAGTGCTTCATCCCGTGGCACCATACCAAGCAGAATCTTCATCTCACTTCCTTTCAGAAAAAGCTGCTTGCGTGCGCAGCTTTTGCTTTACCTATTAAACTGTCTATCTCAACCCATGTGTTTTCTCACTTTTGCCCTTCCTATTCTCTTCTCCATCCTGCCATGGTAGGAGTGAGCGAGCAGCTGAGCAGTGCTTAAATGCCGGTTGGGGTTAACCCATGAAAAAAGTTTGGTATGGATGTGACAACAAGGTGACTCTCCCCATCTTCCTCTCTGTGTTTTTCAGAGGGCTCTTTCTTGACAGATCCTACCTCTAGTGCTCTTTGCATCTTTGTTGGCTCTATCATCTGCAGCATGCAAGTGCCTGTAAAGGGCTTGGAAGAGGAAAGCACTAGATAGAGGTAATTATTAATGGTAATATAAACAATTACGGAGGGGGACCCTACTTGGGCTGCATCATAAAGACACTCTGAAACCACCCACCTCTGCAAAGAAACCTCTTTGCTTGCTCTGCTTAATCTTCATCCTCCTGTGTTTCAGTTACTCAACTCATACCACTTCACGGTTTTATTTCTTCTCCCCGGAATTCTGACCAAGTACCCCTTTCTGTGGTCCTGATATGCCTCCTCTGTATCTTCTTCCTACTTTGTCATGTGTAAAGAAAAAGGGGTGGGGAATAATTCTTTTACTCCCTTGTGAACCCTCCAATGCCACTCACCATGTCCTCTGATCCAAAAGCCACATGAAGCAGTATTGGAGGTGTATAATTCAGCAACAATGGCTGGAGACAGTTGTTAAAAGGTTCTCGGTTGGGTGCACACAGCAAGGAAAAAGACCCCTCTCTATTCTCTCCTAGGGCCTGGAAAGCTTCCTAGCTTCCCTATCACCAAAGCCTCCCCTTTCCAAGGTTTCAGCATCTTGTGCTGTTAACCCCACTGATCCCAGGAGGATTAGACAGTGAGGTCCTGCCAGGGATGCTCTTTCTCCCCCCTGTGCAGAGGGTGGCTTGCAGTGCTTCCCATGTCATCTTGCCAGTGTCCTTGCAGCAGAGTCTGGCTCTTAGTCCCTGCAGAGCAATCCTACTCCACTTTTTGGAGGTGGTATGTCCTACCAGATGGTTACTGACCTGCAGTGGTGACCTGCTAAGGGACACTTGTCCTTAGCACCCCCAGCTCAACCCACAGGTGGCAGAAAGCCTCTGCAAAAGCCAGGAGCTGTGTGAGAAGCCCATCTCTGCTTAAGCAGCAGGATGGACCTTGGCTGGGACAGATGCTGAGTGCGGTTCCTCTGCTGGCTGGTGCCAAGCTGCCTTCGGAAAGTCCACCTTGACTACCGAAAATCTAATCTCGCAGGTATGCCACTTTTTTTCTGGTGGGCAATCCCTGGTGTGTCCCATGTTCAAGTGCCACTTCATGAAACGATAATTTCTGTCGTCCTTTGAAGCCAGGGATGCTCCTCTGCTGCAGCCTTCCTGAGTGTGCACAGGGGTGTCTGTTTAAAAGCCTCTCCCACCATCGTCCCTCATGCCCTGTCCATGGGTGAGGTGGGGAGTGCTCAGCAAACACACTGCTTTCCCGTGTGCAGCAAAACCTGCACCCAGTCTGCAGCTGAGAAACCTCATCCTCATCCAGTGTGGGATCTAAACTAATACACGATCCATTTCATTTCTGGCAGCAGTGGGGAAAAAGAGATCCTCCAAAATCTGTAAATCGTCCATCTCTCAAATTGTGTGGGATTAAGGAAAAGGTGCAAAACAGAAATCATTTCCGTGGAGGAAAGCATATAATTTCATTTGCCCAGGAAAATAATAGACTGTCTTCATGTCTGTCTTCCAGAGACTTAAAAAGAATCAAATGAGGGGCTAGAGGATGCAATTATGAGTGTGGTTTCTCTGGGGGCAAAGTGGGTGGAAGAATTTTCCCTCCTCCCCCATGTCCTGGTGGTTCATTGCCTCTGTAGCCGCAGTGGTAACTCCTTATCGCCTCCATCATCCCCC
>NW_009646657.1:221066-237352 GCF_000708025.1 Charadrius vociferus
CCCCCCCCAACGAACATACAGAATGAAACACTGGAATAGGCCAAATATAAAAATCTGTCAAGGAGCTGTTTCTTATTAACTTTTAAAACCAGATCCCACCCAATATAGGATGCCATCCAGAGGGGCAGAATGTCTTAATCTGGCTTTGCTACCAAAAAATGTTCCCATGTGCCAAACTTGGTGTCAGCCAGCAATTGGCAATGGTTGACAATCAGTCCACATTGACAGCCCTGGTGAGGGGCAGAGGCTGAACCCAGTGTTGCCCATGCCAAGGGCTGGCTTTTCTGTAACCCCCCCTTGTGTCCTGAACACCCCGACATCGGCCGGGAGATCATGCTGTGCCCCAGCTTTAGCTGGCTGTTGGGACCTCCATCCAGCATGGCCGTTGGGACCTCTGTGCAGTATGATCAGAGGGACCGCCATCCAGCATGGTTGGTGGGACCTCTGTGTAGTGTGGTTGGGGGGCATGCATAAAGCCCAGACCCACCTGCCTGTACCCCTGTGCGGGAAAAAGGGAGACAAGGACAGCAAGGCGAGGCAGGACTCCCCAAGACCCCTTGATGTGCTTTCATTAGCTAGTAGGCCCAGGCTGTGCAATATTGCTACAGCCTCTGATCTCACCCCACTAATTTAAGACAGAAACTAGAACCTCCCCCAGCCAAAATATGAAGCAAAAATCAGCAGCAGACCTTCTTCTGTCAGATGTGATCCCATCAGCATCCATGGGGAAGGGGGACACCAGCGGGGCTGAGTGGTAGATGAGATGGATGGGTGCCACTTCGCAGCCTGTGCATACTGAGGCAGCTAATAAAAGCAGCAGGCCTTGGCAGCGTTGGTTGTATTTTAAAGAGACCATCTGCTCCCACCAGCCAGCAGACCAGCCACTCCGGCAGAGCGTGGCCAGCCATAAAACGGGAGCTGGCAGGGACTGCCCCAATGGGACTGCATCTGCCAGGCAGACCCCAAAACTGATACATGGTGAGGGGACTGCCCTGAAGGTATCCTTTATTTATTCACCAGAGCCACTTGATGTGAATTTCTCTCTTGATGTGCCTTCCCTCAATTGTCACATGGAAATTGGGCCTATTAAGCAGTTTTGGGCTGCAGACATTATGGCACTATCCATTACTGCAAACTTTTATCCAGTTATTATTATTATACCTCCTGCTTCTGCTGTGAATAAGATCAGAGGCTTTTTCTAGGTCTCTGGTTGGAGCAGGGCGGGTGTGAATTGCTGCCCAGAAGTGCACAGGCGAGCCTGGCACTGGGCTCCTCTTCTGCCTAGGACACCCTCTTGGGATAGCAATAGATAAGGGCGATGATGGGCAGCTGCAGCTTCTTCATGGGTGGTGGCAGGAGCAGAGACTGTGAGCAGCTAAGCAAGGAGAGTTGTTGCTTCTTGAGCTGGGGGGGGGCTTGTGGGTGGATGCTGCAAAGTCTTGGCCAGCCATCCAGTGGATGCTACAGTCAGATAGTGCTAAAGTGAACTGTATTTTTTGCATTTAAACTAATTAAATTACCAAACCAAATAAATTTTGAAAGGATATTTAGGACTCCTGCCCTCCCTTCTCTGAAGCACGTGTGCAGGGGGACAGGTAGTCCTGCAACTGTCAGTCAGAGGCTTTCTTGCAGCCTCCTCTGGAGCTGCTGATGGCATCTCATGTCAGGAGCAGAAGATGCAAGGCCAGTCTAATCTGCTCTGGCAGTTCCCTCATCTCTAAGCATCATTCCTCCCCTCTTCTAGAAAACAAGCATGTTTAGCATTACATGGTTTAGGCGTCTGAGTTGCCTGATGGCTTTAAAAGGGAGTAAACATTCATCCTGCTGACATAGCAATAAAACCGGTGCATCTGGAAGAGAGGAGTCAGCAGCAGATGTGCCCCTGCAAACTGCTTGCTGTGATGAATGCTCTTCCCAGATACTGCTAATCCCTTTTCTCCTGCTCCTAGGCCTCCTTAATTGTGCTCCCTGTGATTAAATAACTCTTTGAAGACATCACTAGAAGTTATTTCCTCCACATGGGAATGTCGCTTGTCAGGTTCATAGCTGTTGGCTCTAGGCATAGGGAGCTTGTTTGGCAAGGGAGATGGGGAGAGCAGTGTCCAGGGTGCTCTGGTGACCCCAAAGTACTCCAGGGAGAAGGCTCCACCAGAAGGTCAGGGCTACCCAGCTGCTTGGGAGGGATGGTGGGCTTGGTGGGGATGCACCCAGATGCCCCACATGAATCCAGGGATGATGAATTCCCAGGGAGCTGCTGCTTTCCTGGTGGTGCTTCATCTCCCAGCCATCCAGGAAGAGCAAAGTGCATGGGTTTGGGGAGGAGAGGGATGCCATGGCTGGGGTGATGCATCCTTCTGTGGGCAGAGCAGAGGTGGGCACTGGTTTCCAGCCTCTGCAGGCTTCCTCATGGACAAGGTACCCAAAGCTCGTTTTTCAAAGGATGCTGAAGCCTCTGTCTGTGGGAGGGACACAAAAGCCCAAGAGGGCTGCAAGAGTGTCCAAGAGGCTTTGCCAGAATGCAGATCAGGAGGGAATTTACATTGCAGGTGCCTACACCCAGGAAAAATAACAGACACAGGTGTTTTCTGCAGGATGGGACCTAATGCAGCAGGGAGCTGCCAGCAGCAGTGCTCCATCCTGTGTGTGCCATGCTCCCAAATGCTCCTGGGGCAGGCCCGTGTCCCTGTGCCAGCCCAGCCTAAGGCCCCCTAACTGCCCAACCTGAAGCTTGCACCCGGCTTTCCTGAGGCAGAGGAGGCGGGTTCCTGTAGATAGAGGCAAGCGATTGCCTGAATATTCATGTATCGGCAGGCAAGCTACAGCAGGCCCTTGTTACAAACTGCTACCCAAACTGCTTACATCCATAAATGAGGGAAATAAATAAACAGATGCTTGTTAATTGACTTAATTACCCACCAGCAAACAGGAGACTGGGAGCACATCAATAAAAAATGTTTTAAAAAGCAACTCGTAGTGATTCTTTTCCATATGCAAACCACGCCGGTCTCTTCTGTCTACAATAGACTCCCCAAAGACAAGATATGTTTTTTTGTTACACAGGAAGGAGAGATCAAAGTCTAAACATCAGAGTTGCGGCCCAAAATGAGGCACAAATTTATGCCCTCTTCCCATAATGTGGGCTCTTTGAAACCCAGGCTGGGCCAGCATTTAACATATAGCCATGCCAGGAGTTAAAGCAAACAACTCTCCTTGAGCAAGAGAAATCTAGCAGCTGAGGTAGTCTTTCTTGTTTTCAAGTGAGGAGCAGGCATGAAGGAGAAGGAGGCAGGGCTGGGGAACTCTTTAAGATTTTTTTATTGATTTTTGTTTTTTTTCAGAAGATGCTTGAGCAAAAGGAAAATGGAAAAACTGAAGACCCGTCCCTCTCACTGCCATGCAACCATGTCCAACCTGAGAACGCACGATAACTCTGATGTGCTCCTGATGGGATTGATACTTGGTGAGAATAACCACAGCCAAGTACTGAGCCAGCAGACTGGGATAGATAAACAAGAATTACTGCCCAAGCTTGTGACCGGACCCCTGGATCTTCTGTCCCAGGGTGGATCCAGAGGGTCCTGTGCAGACCTTGGAGAAACCCTGCCGATCCTGGCAGCAGGGATCTGCCTCATAGCTCTGGATGGAGAGCCCTGACTGCATCCTCCAGCTTTCTGCATGCCCCTTCCTGGCAGCCCTTAACCTCTCACAGGGAATTTCTGTCAGAGTCCATCCCAATGAAACCCAGACCATGATGTGGTCTGTTGACCAGAGATGGAGAAGCTGTCATCTCCCATGACCTCAATCATGACAGCACTAAAAAAAACCCAACCCTGCAAAAACGGCCATGCCAAGCTCCAAAGTCTGCAGGAACTTGAGTTTTAAACTATTTTTTTTTCAGCTTCTAGAAGTGACTCCCCCTGCATGGTTGCTGCCAGCTCAGCAGCACACAAAGGAATCACTGCTGCAGACAGCCTTGTTGAACACACCCCGAGACCCACCAGCCAAGACAGGTACCTGCCCTTTTCCAGCCTCTTTTCTCAGTGTGTTTGCTTTGTTCCCAGTCTGGCAGGGAGGCTGTGTGGAAAAACCAGTGTGGGTTCCCTCAGGACTGCTTGCAATCAATCTCCAGTGCCGTTACCTGTGTATCACACAGTCCCAACGTTTAACGAGTGCCCCCAGGGCAGGCAGGTTATGAAAGAAGCCCCATTTAGCATGCCCCTTGCTGCCTCCTTGACGTCAATGTGACGCAGTGTGATCAGGGGAGAATGCAGACCAAGGTACAAAACACTGGGGAGCACAGGCTTTTGGGTGCAACTGGAAAAAAAAAAAAAAAAAAAAGAAAAGAATGAAGGGGTGGAGCAAGTGGCAATAAGAGATGGTCGGAGATTGTCTTATCACCTAGAGCTGGCAGCTGCAGTCAATTTCCTCTCCAGAGTGCAGACTCTGCAGGTGTGTGTGATCTTCTCCCATCATTTGGGTCCTGCAGATTCAGCCCTTGCCATGGGCACAGGGTGGCTGTAGCAGAGAGGGAGCCAGGAAGGGGACAATGGGCAGGTGCCACGCCAGATCTTGGGCCTGTCTCATTCAGATGTGATGGCATGTGGATTTTAAACCATGCAAGGACAATGTCATGCCAGGATGCCCAGGCACTTTGATTTTGTGCCTAGATTTTGTACAGGCTTTAACAATATTGGTTGGAAAATAACTTCAGTAAAAAGCCAGAGCATCTACACCTACAGGAAGCTGCTCATATGGCCGCATCTGTCCTGTGAACTCAGGGAAAGAAACTAGATACGCACAATGTCTCTGACAGCAGCCGAGCAGCACGCACACTAGAGATTGCTCCACTTGAATTGTAGTGTGGCAGACTGCATCATGCATGTAGTGCTGAAGAAGATTGCATGTTTACCCCAAACTCTGCAATATGTGGTGAGCCACCTCCATCAGTATTTCTGGTTTTGTCTGAAATAAAAGAGTGAGCAAGACCACTTCTGTTACTCTGTTTGCAGGGCAGACCCTGTGGCTGGGACCCACACAGGCTGAAACAGCAGAAGGCTCTTTCAAAATGCGCATGAACCCAAGTCTTACTTCTGAATCTTTTAAGTCTTACCTCTGTACTTTTTAACACAGTCCCCTGGTGTTTGTTGGGGTTTTGGGTTTTTTTTTTGGAGCTCACAGCAATTGCTGAATGCAGGTGACACTGGGGACATGGGCTATAGAAACAATACTTTCACTGTGCTGACCTACCTGACTTTGGCTGGGCATTGCCAGAGCTCAGCAGGGTGACTGTTGGGAAGTCCCCAGGGTCACAGGTACAAGCAGGAGGTTGTGACCAAACACCCAGTGACCACAAAGTGGTAGAGATGGAGAGAATGGGAGCCAGTATGGGGAAAAGGAGAGGCAGCCTTGCAAAGCATGGTGGTAGTGATAAGGCAGCTGGGATGCTCTTGTTGCTCCTGTTTGGGAGTATCAGGCCCATGTGTCTGAAGCAAGTCAGACACAGTGATGGCATCTGGCATTTTTGCTCTGTCTATCACTCAGTGTCCCACTAAGCCTGTTGTCGTTGGACACATTCAATGATCCTTCAAAATATGAGGGCACGTTTCAGCCCCAGTCCTGGCACTGCTCTGCAGCATCAAGGGAAGGATGCAGTTTCAAACACAGGACTTGTGTGTGTCTTTGAGGCTTGAGCCCATGGAAGATAAGCAGCAGCTCCATAAGCTCTCCACGCCCTGCCAGGTATGAGGCTGTCCTGCCATCTGGCACTGCTCCTGGTTCAGCACCTGAGAAATAGATAGGAGCCTCAACATGGGAACAGGATCATTGCACAGCCTTCCGTTCTGGAAGTGCTGAAGGAACTCATCAAAGAACAGTGGGGAGAGGAGTGAAGCATAACAAGGTGGTCGTGATGGGACCAGGCTTGTAGTGCTTGGCCAGTCTGTCCTGCCCTGTGGGAAGGGAGCATGTTTGAGGCTCTCCAAAGGAGCAGGGTGCCAGGCCGGCTCCCTGGTAGCCTGCAGACTACCCTGCCAGCCTTGCACGACCAGTTTCCAAGCCTAGTGTGTCTTTCAGCAAGACGTGCAGTTTCACCACCTGCTCATTCAGCCTCTGGCTGACACATTACCTTTTTGTCGATGCGCTTGTTTGGCTTTCTGAAATGTGCCTGTCCGGCTCTTCTGGCATCCAACATGCTGCTGCCTGCCTCTTGCACTCTCCAGATTTGGGTTCCTCCCTGGAAAGCATCCACATCACCAGCTATTTTTGGAACAGAGGCATCTATTGTCTTGTGCTGTTCCCCACTGGGTTCAGCTTACAGCTCTCCAGGGCCCCCTTCTCCCAGCACCTTTTCCCTTCCCTTGGCATGACTTCTGCATGCCCTGAGCATCTCCAGTACATAGAGTGCAGAGTCCTTGCCAGCATTTTGTGGATACTCTGAGCCTGTGTCTGCCCAATGAGCTGGCAAGGGGGTCCAGGAGCCGGGTGGAGCGGGGGATGTGAGGTGTCCTTCCCCAGTGGTGGGGTCCTCCAGTCTGGCATGATCCTCCCATGAGGTTTTGCCACGAATACAGCAAACCAACCTGCAGCATGGGATGTCTAGTGGAGGACCAGGTCCTCTGCCTCTCCCAGGCTGAAGACAGGTGTGGACCTGAGTGGCAAGAGCTCCAAACAGGAGGGGTGGGAGCTGGATTTTGGGGTGAGCCCCTGAATTAGGCAACAGAGAGAGATTGCCATGCAGGCTGGATGCTTTTGGCAGATTGTGTGTTGTACACACAGTCCTTGGGCTGTCCTTTTCCCTTGCCAGAGCCTTCACAGCTGGGCTGAGTTTTGCAGCCATGGTGCCCATAGCAAGAAGGCTGGACTGTTGTTCCCCCAGCTCAGGACATCTGAAACACCTTTAACCAAAAGTTACACCTCTTGATTTCCTCTGTGATGTTGGGTTCCCTTTGCCGCCAATTTATTTGTGCCTCTTCTAGAAAGCTAGTCAACAATTTTCAACTGTGTCAGTTTGCAGAAGAGAGAAGGGGGGGGTGGGGGGGTGGGAAGGGGAGACAGGACAGAGCTATTTTAGTCTAAGTCCATCTGCGTCGATAATTCTCCATCCAGCCCCAATCATTACTGGAGCAGGATTTGCCTGGTAGCCTGGCCGAGAAAATATCTTGCATGCTTTGCAACCGCTTCAGTCTCTGCATGCCCATGCATCTCTGCTTGCAGCATGGTGGGTCAGCACATGCTTCAGCAGAGCCACCATCAGAGCTGCAAATGCGGACACCACTCCACAGCAAGGGGAACAAACAGCACCAGCAGCTCCTTCCAACCACACATTCCTCTCCCTGCAGTCAGCTCCACATCTCAAGAACTGCGATTGCGGCACTGACGGCCCCTCAGCATGTTAGAAAAGTTTCATGCAATCTGTTTACTTTTGGACATATGCTGTGTTCATGCTGCCTGGAGTCTTTCTGCCTCTAATAACTTTGGGTGTAATTTTCTCCATTTTGGTGCCTGGGGCACTGATTGACACCCGTGGAAATAGGCCTCCAAGGGCTTCAAAATGCCTTTGTTCCTCTGGTGTAACTCCTTTACTGCTGCTACAAAAAATGGCAAATGTTGCCCCTGAGGCATGAGTCCTCCATAGGAAATCAGAGGAGGGAGATGATAGGAGTACACAGGACCATGCTGCACTTCAATACCTTTGGAAGCTTGAGGGAGCCTGAGATAGCTGTATTGGTGTGCTTCTGCATGCATGTGTGTGTAGAGATCTATAGTGATAGATATATATGTCTCTCAGAGACTGAATAGTGCTGCCAAGGATGAAATCTCTAACCTTGATCCCAGGGATGCTGAAGTCATGGCAACAGCAGCTTCGCTGCACCTGGAAGTCACCTGGGTGGATGGGAGGTGTGCATTTAATGCACAGCATCTCTTCTTGCAGAAGAAGAGCAAGGCATCCTGATTTGGTTTTCCAATTTTCCTCACTTTCTGAGTGGTGCTGCAGAATACTGTTCCAAGGGGAGTGCTCTAAGTCCCCAGTATGTGCCACATTGTCCTGCTGTATGCTCCCAGCTCACCAGCTTTGCTGCAACACAGTTTGCACCAAAAGAGACAATTAGAAAAAATGATAGTTAAAAAAGAGCCCTATTTCGGGGCTAGGATAATCAGTGTTTTTTCAGCATGAGTGAAGCTGATGGGACAGTGCTCTTCCAGCACTGTTTCTGATCTCAGGTGAGGAGTTTGGGCTCTGAAGTACTCTGTGAGGCAGGTAAAGCTGCCTCCCACAGAACTGGCTTTTCAATGTAGATATTAGAGTATATTTGCAATGTAAATTAATAAGTGCCATCTGCTTACCTCTGATGTTATGAGAATGTTGTCTTGTGACTGGCTACAAACAAGACAACATTGAAGAGGTAACACCTGCTGGTACATATTACTGCAATTTATTTTCAAACATTAGAAGATTATTTTGGATGGGAGAAATAGGTATAATCTCTTTGTATGTATTAAGTGCTAATAAGAGGCACGCGTGTGGATTGCCAGACAATGTCTTTGGGGAATAAGCAGTAAGGATGGAATAAACTGCATCCAAGCACAGAGGGACCTCAAGAAGTAGACCATACCTCTACAGTTTGTCCATGGCTCAGCCCCTGACTGAAGATTTAAAGGGATGTTTAGCTGGTGAAAAGTTGCTGCTTCACAAATGTAAAGCTTGCTGCAGGAGTATATTAATTTCAGGCAAAGGGCTCTAGAGGTAAAAAAAAAGAGAAAGGTCTTTCAAAACACCCCACTTTAGCCTTTGGGGATGGGGTGGTCTGAATTTTCATTTCAAAATCACAGCCTACTTTTGAAATGGAAATGATTCAAATGCTGAGACAGATGAAATCTTTCCGTTTTAGCAAAATAATATATTTTATTTGACCCCAGATACACTTTTTTCCCCGTTTTCCCAGAACAGGAATAAAATCTAAAGAAAGGGATAGTAAATAAAAAACTGGGATCCTTGCAGACTTCCAACTCTCCTTTCCACTCAGATGTTCCCAAGCTGACATCCAGCCTCCAGTCATATCTCTTTATTTTCTCATTCCCTTATTTTTCTGCAGATTGGCAGCACCACAGGGCAGGGACTCACAGGCCTGAGTTTTAATATCTGACAGCATGCAGGTTATGAATTCCAGTGTGGCTATAATGGTATTTATGTAGGTAATTGTTATGTTGGTGACTAGCTTTTATTTTATGCTGCCTGAAGCATCTTGTGGTGAACAGGCGGGAGCATGGTGCCAGTGTGTCCACTCGGCAAAATCTCTGTTGTGAAAAGTATAGCACCTGAACCAGTCTTACCAAGGAGCAGACAATGCCAATTTTCTTGGGATTCTTCAGCCTGCATAGAGCTCGGTGTGCAGGATGGGGCTTTACCCCAATGCAGAGCAAGGATGCTGGTGGGGTAGACCTCCTGCCCAAACCTGCAGAGATGGAGGAGCTCCTGATGAGCTTTAGCATGGGAGAGGAGAAGCCAGTGGGGTTTTACAGAGGAGAGGGCTTTTCTAACAAAGGGGTAAAGTAAGAAAAAGGGAAACTGGCTGCAGAAGGGCAGGGGACTCGCTGGTGGGCAGGTGTCAGGCTGCCAGAGAAAACTGGGGATGGGAAATGGAAACATTCATGATGCTAGCCAAAGAAAAGAATGAGTGAGGTTGGGGATGCTCCACAGACCTGGGGTGCACATTGGCTTCTGCAAGGAGGTTAAGGCAGGGACAAGTGTCTTGTGCTCAAGAGTACGAGTTATGACCTCTATATAACAGTTTCATTATGACCCTGATGGAAAGGGGTTTGGACCCTGAAGCAGTCTCCAGGCATATCCTCGGGGAGGACAGGGAAGCCTGAGCAAGCAAGCCATGAGCAACCTCAGAAACATTTGTCCTGGGACATGTGTTGAGTGGATTTTCTAATAACAGTTATTTTTGAGAGGCTCATTATCAATGTTAGTAAGCAAACCTGGCAACTCCCCTTCCTCTGCCGCAGACATGCAGGGAGCAGTTTTAACATGGTGCACCCAAGGGTGCAATGCACAGCAAGGCTTTTCTTACCCTGGGTGCAGTGTGGACCACAGCCGTCCTTGGCTCAGTAGCAGATCAAAAACAGCAGACAGAGGTATCAGCAGTGCAGGTAAGTTGTTTGGAAGCATTTTCCTCCATTGTGTGTAACTGAACTGATGGAGTGGTGGCTAAGAAGCAATACTAGAGCAGACCTCTCATGGAAGACAATTGCACAAGTAATTTAAGCTGGAGGAGGCAGAAATTGCCTTAAGCACAGGCAAGCATACCAGGGAAAATATCACTGTGTATTTGCCTTGTACTCATGGTCCTTCCCTAAACATACACCCCTGTGAGAGACCACAACTGACAGAGATGCTGCTAGAGCTGTTGCTGTTAGGCAAGACCCTGGTCTAAGCAGGTACAAGTAAAGAATTGCTTTCTGTCACTGGTGGGCCAGATTTTCATGCTTATTCTTCATTTAAAAAAAAGATTTTTGCAATGAAAAGACACTGATGGAAATTTTTTCCCCGTCTGACTGACTTCTGTGTCATTTTAAGCACAGGGACAATAGTAGGCTTCAGTGTGGGTAGGTACCATTGCTTTGGGGCAAAGCAGGGAAGGCTGGGGTCTGGAGCATCACCAGGGTGCTCACGCTTGCTGTCTTGGCTGTGTTTGAAGCTCCTCTGTCTCCTGGACATCCTTCTCTGCTGCCCCGTCCCACCCATGGCCCTTGCTGGAGAAGGCAGGGGATGTCAGGGCCGTATTTGTTAGATGAAGCTTTTCCTACATGATGCGCCTCCACTGTGCTTCATCCTCAGTTTAAAACTCCCAGTCCATTAAATGATCCTAGTGATGTTCAGCTGCGTCTCTGCTCCTTGGCCACTTTCCATCCCTCCCACTTCTCTCCCCAAAATCCGGGATGATACAGTCAAGCCTTAATGAAACACTACCGGTGACTCAGGCCCACTGGCTGTTATGAGTGGCACATGGCCCAGCGCAGAAATGCCATTGCGGGTGTTTGCACTGCAAAGACAGGCTGGGGAGGGAGAGGGGTGCTGGTGGCAGCCGCAGGGCACTTCTGCCTCATCACTGGCACAGCCCTGCACCATGGGACATTTTGCAATCACTGCTGATGTGGGGTATGTTGGGATCAGGGGGGATGCTGGAGGCAGTGGGATGCTGGGGGGCAGGGATGACAGCATGGCACGTGGTGGCGGCGGCAGAGCAGCGGGTTGTTGGTGCTTCTCATCCTCAGGGCTGGGCAGCTGCCAGAAAGGGGCTGACCACAGCTGGATTTCCTGGTAAAAATAACTCCATAGCATAAACTTTCACAGGTGGAAGGGCAGAAAGCAGCTAAGGTCTGCTCACTCCCCTCTGACACATCAGCAAACATATGCCTGGGCCATCATGAGTCAGCAGAGGCTGGGGGTAAAAGGGAGGAAATATCTTAGGTTGTCATGGGTAAAACCCAGGGGAAGTTTTTGGGGGCTGGAAGGAAAACAAATACTGGGCTAAACTAATTCACAGAGGACCTCTGGTCCTCTTGGTCACTGACTGTTTACATAAGAGCAGCAAAAATGATTGAAGGGGAAAGAAAGAGAGAAGGTGATGAGCATGCCTTTCCCAAGAGGAAAGTGGGGGAAGATGGGTTTGCCCCTGGTGGTGATGCTGTTTGTCTTTGTGGCATTTCTTTTGTTTTCCCTCTGTGTCCCAGCCACCCAGCAGGATGGGACCAGGCTGCTTATGTGGCATTGACATGCGCCTGTTTGCTTTGCCAGGACATGGTGGGATCTGCTTTCCCACACCAGCCACCAGGCTGGCAGCCCCTGCCCCACTTCCTGATGGGGGTTGGCTCCTGAAGCAGCTCCCATATGCACAAAGGTGACTGCAAGTCACAGTGTGGGAAAGGAGGACCCACACGTCCTACATTACAATTTCTACCTTTCCACCAAGACTTTTCCCTGGCCAACACTGCGCTTCTCCCTGCTGACATCTGCCATCAGTTGCAGGCACCAGCCAGAAGGTGCAGCCAGTGGGTTGCAGAGGATGCTCTTGGCCATCATAGGGTGAGGTTGCAACCATGCAGCCACCTTGCCAAGCAGGGAGATACCATGCCCACCCTGATGAGAAGAGGGCACCATGTGCACACTGCACTCACCAGCTCCTTCTCTACAGGATGCGGTGGCAATGCTGTCTCTGTTCAGTGCTTCCAGGGTCATGCCAGCGGTTGATTCATTCACGCTGCCAAATCTTGCTTGTGTGGCGGTGCTGGGAGGAGAAGCCAGTAATTTTCCACTATCCCTGGCATCGGGAGGCACAGAGCAAGCACTGAAAACCTGGCAAGGCTCCATGGCGGGTTCACACCTATTGCTTTCGCAAGACATGCGATGATAAAACCCCGAAAGGCAAAGAAAGGCCATTGCTCTGATTCACTTAGCACGCTGCAAGCTGTCTTGCTTTGTTCCCTCTCTTCTTTTTTCTTTCCCTGTTTTGAGAGAGGAGTAGGAGTGTTTCAGGCTATTTCAGGCAGTTGCAGCGTTAGTGTCTCAGGTAGCCTGACCCTGACACCCCGTTCCTGTCCCAGCACTCATAGTGAGCACAGGATCTGCATATTGGCTGTGACACTTCCTAATTGCTCAAGATGGATCACTTAAGAAAAAGCCTTCCATATGGTCCACAGGATTTAATTCTCCCCCCCTCCCCTTGCTTCTACAACTGTTGCAGGAAAATATATTTTTCCCCCTGTTTGACATATATGTAATCTTCCTCTGATACACAAATGCCAGATGGCACTGCAAAAAGATAATAAATGTGTCTGCAGCCTTTGACAGTTAAGTCTGGGAACCTTGAAAATGGCTACAGAGGAGCTGGGAGTGGCTGGGCTCGGGGTTTTCTGGGGGGGCTGCTGAAGATGGACCATGTCATCAAAGGTGTTTAGGGGAACCTGGAAATGCTCCACATCTGTCCCATGCCCAAGCTCTGCTAGACATCCCAGTCTGGGAGTTGCACCACACTGCTTTCAGTAGTGAGTAAAACCGAGGAAACCTGAATGGTGGAGGAACGCTGTTCTTAAAAGTACCTCTGGGAAGAGGCCCTGAGATGCAACGAGAGACAGGGAAAGAACACTCCAGAAATCTGACAACAGAAAGCTCATTGCAGTCAATAGGCATCTAATGGCTGGGTTTGGACAGACTTTGGACCGGGTATTTAAATCCTGTGGGAACACTGCTGTGAAAACAGTCCCGCCTGCTGCAAGGCGGTGAGCAAGGGTGAGTGAGGCAGTCTTTAATTCAGTTAGGAGCTCTATCCCGTAACCATATTACCATATGTAAATGTTGCTTAACGTTAATCTGCTAACATGCTTTCTCTAATTACGGGGATGAAAAATGACTGTCATCTTGCTTTGTGCTCTGAGATAACCTTGGAAACATGGTCTGTCACCACAGCAAGGAATTTCCTCCCGAAACCTTTGTTTAATAAACAGATACGAGAGCAGTCAGGTTGCAAAGCACTTTCCTGGAAAAGGGCAGATTAATTTTTTCTCTGCTGAAGCTGCGGGGGGAAGGGAGGCCGTCTGTCTTCACGTGTTAAACTCCTTTTCACGCTTGGCACGGTGACTCACTCCCAACGCCCAACAGCGGATGTGCTTTCCTGCCGAGGCAGCTTGTCCTTGCTGGGGCCAACCTCGCTGCCATCTTGCAGCAGAGCTGCAAAGGTGCTTTCACCAGCAGACACCTCTGGCTGCTTGGATTTCTCCACGCTGGGCTTTGCCTCTTCCCTGCCGTCCATGGGGGATGCAGGCAGGGATCAGGCAGGACCTCCCCATGTATGCTCCATTACTCCTCCCCCTGCTGAAGCATCCCATCATTTCTTTCTTTTATTTCTAGCAGGCACATTCTGGAGCCACCTGCCCCCGCCAGCCCTCACACCATAGCCAATGGCCTCTACAAACCCATTTTTTAGGAGAATGAATGGTTTCCAGCCTTGTCTCAGGAACAGCAGCACACAGCACCTCTTGCATGATACTCACTTTGGGCAAAGCACTCCTGCAATGAGCTCAGCTCAGCATCGTGCTGCCTGCATTGGACACCAGTCAGGCTAGGGACTTCTGGAGGTCCTTCCTGGCCAAAATATCACTGCTGCTGATCACAAATCCATTGTGAAGAGCTCTTGGGACTTCAGCAGTGGGAAAGGCTGCCCCATATTTTGACCGGCCACTCCACAGCCCCACCAAGGAATTTTCTAAAGCCTTTGTACAGATAATCAGTCACGCCATCCCCAAGTAAGCTGATGGCCTGTGCATAAGGCTATGCAACTGTTTTTTAAAAGCTTTGCTATAACATGCAAGCTATATGGGAGGTGGAAAGGCAGGCAAACCTGCTTGTGCATGAGGAAATTTAACTGGCATTGCTTTTATTGTGCCTAGTCCAGAATAGCTGCCCGCACAAGCACATGTTTTCTAGAGCAATGGCTTAGCCTGATGCACCTGATGGGATCTTTCTGATGGGGCGGTGTCAAGCAGAGAGGTGTGGGATGTGCCCAAGCATGGGGCTGCAGCCCTTCCCAGGTGGGAGGAGGTGTCCCCTCGCGGGTGTCCCTTGTGTGTGCACAGGAGGTTTGCTCTTTGGTCTCTGATGTCACCTGGAAACACCCTGGAAATCATGCAGCTTTCCTGCAGAACGGAGCAGGTTTGGATATCACTGCAAGTTCATGGGTGCCCTTCTTAGCCTGTGCAGGGCAAGTTTGCTAGAAATCTGCACCTGTCAGAGGGCAGCCATATCACTCCAGCTTCCCACTGGCTTTTGCCATCAGTTCTGCTTCGAGTTACGCATTTTTCTGCTGGGTTTTTTGATAGTGGCATCTTTCCTGGTGCTCCACGGTTGAAGTGAGGGATCATCTGCATGGGGGTCATTGCACTCTGTTGCTGGATATGAACCCTGAAGGCTCTCTACACCATCAAATGTGAGGGGGAATGGAAAAAGGAGTGAAGTACCAGAATGACATTGCCTGCTTCTCTGTAAATACGTGGTGCCATCGCTCTTCCTATCATTTCCCACGAAGACGTGAACCGCTTTCAAACTTTACTTTTAACAGAAAAGGTGGGAGATATTGCCACAAATAGCATTCTTCCTGCCTATGGGCACATAAGCCAGGGAGGAGATATTTGTTGGCTGACCTGCAGCTGGCCACATCTGGGCTTTTCCAGAGGCAGCTGACAAGATTGCCAAGGAGACTTGGGGCATATGTGCTGCTGATTCAGGAAACGTCAGACCATGGGTGTTTTACGGGTGCTTGCAGAGCACTGCTGCAGATCCTGTGCTCTCACAGGGTTAAACAACAGCTAAAACACTGGGAAAATGTTAGTGTCACTTATATCAGCCAAAGAGCTGTTGAGACAGCAAAGTGGTTATTAGATTTGTCCCTAACATTTATTAAGTTTGTGTGTGTCTCTGAGATGTTTGTGCTGCTCCTCTGTGTATCTTTGGGCATGTCAGCTATACCAATGCATTTCCAGTTACCCCATCACCTACCAGACAAGGTGGTCTCAAATAGGTTTTTTAATTTCTTGGGAAAAAAACCAAACACACAAACAAAAAAAACCCAAAGGAGAAAATCACAGTGTGAATCACACTTTTGAGTGTGTATGGATAAGAATTAAGGGGAAGGCCAACAAGGCAGACATCGTGATGGGAGTTTGCTATAGACCCCCTAATCAGGATGTAGAATCTGATGAAATATTCTATAAACAGCTGGCAGAAGTCTCACGATCATCTGCCCTTGTTCTCGTGGGGGACTTCAACTTCCCAGATGTCTGCTGGAGCCATCCCCATGGCTCGAAAAATGAGTCGACAGGGAAGAAGACCAGCCTGGCTAAATAGAGAGCTTTGGCTGGACCTCAAGAACAAAAGGAAAGCTTACATTCTCTGGAAAAGGGGGTTGGCGTCTTATGAGGATTATCAAGCTATAGCAAAGCTATGTAGGGGGAAAATTAGAAGGGCCAAAGCTCAATCAGATCTCAGCTTGGCCACTGCAGTTAAAGACAATAAGAAGAGATTATTTCAGTATATCAATAGGAAAAGGAAGACTAGGGAAGATGTAGGCCCACTGATGAATGAGATGGGTTCTCTTGTGGTGGAAGACACAGAGAAGGCAGAGTTACTGAATGCCTTCTTTTCTTCGGTCTTCACTGCTAAAGCTGTCCCTCACAAATCCCATACCCTGGAGGCAAGGGGGAAGGTCTGGAGAGAGGAAGATTTTCCCTCA
>NW_009646657.1:238193-247715 GCF_000708025.1 Charadrius vociferus
GCCAAGAAGGCCAATGGAATCCTGGGCTGCATAGGGAAGAGTGTGTCTAGTAGGTCGAGGGAGGTCATTCTCCCCATCTACTCTGCACTGGTGAGGCCACAACTGGAATACTGTGTCCAGTTTTGGGCTCCACAGTTCAAGAGGGACAGGGAACTGCTGGAGAGAGTCCAGCGAAGGGCAACCAAGATGATTGAGGGATTGGAGCATCTCCCTTATGAGGAAAGGCTGAGAGAGCTGGGACTCTTTAGCCTGGAGAAGAGAAGGCTGAGGGGAGACCTTATTATTACTTACAAATATCTAAAGGGTGGGTTGAAGGAGGATGGAGCCAGACTCTTCTCGGTGGTTCCCAGTGACAGGACGAGGGGCAATGGGTGCAAGTTGGAACATAGGAAGTTCCGTTCCAACACACAGAAAAACTTCTTTACAGTTAGGGTGACAGAGCACTGGAACAGGCTGTCCAGGGAGGTTGTGGAGTCCCCTTCTCTGGAGATTTTCAAAACCCGCCTGGATGCAGTCCTGAGTAATGTGCTCTGGGCAATCCTGCTTTAGCAGGGGAGTAGGACTAGATGATCTCTAGAGGTCTCTTCCAACTCTGAAGATTCTGTGATTCTGTGAAAAGAAGCAGCTCAGCAATCCTGTATTTTAAATGGCCTTCGAATAACAAATGCAAACTCTTGTTTCATCTCAGGAATCCAAAGGAGCATACATACACGTGCGAGTGCATGCTCACAGACATGTGCACATGCCAACACCACCCTGGGTGGATAACACTCCATCACACCTTCCTGCCCTCTTTGACATTTCTTCTTGGGCTCTGCAGAGAGTTTTGCAAACAAAGAAGAAACAGATACATTTGGGACACTTTCAGGGTTGGTGTGTTGTTTTTTTTTTCTTTCCTGCAGTGCTTCTGACAAACTGGAGATGTTCCCCTGAAAATATGTGTGCAGTAGTGCAACAAGTAGGCCATAACATTAGCTCTGTGAAGAATTTCACTAGGATTTCTCCTATGTGCACCCTCCCTGCTTCCCCAGGCTTGTAGGCTTTGCTATGCACAGAAATGAGGACAGGAAGGTGCACGCAGCTCTGTTTTGCTGACCTGTGTCTTGGGTGACCTGGGGTTTACAGCTTGCTTAAGGAGTTCAGAAATGCCCGAGGCTTGATTTCAAAAGGCATTTCAATTCTAACAGGCAGGTGAATTTGGTGCTTAACTTCCAGTGAGATCTAACTAACCAGCCTAAGTGCTTTTACAGTTCTTGCTGGGCGCCTATCTATATCTTTAGGTAGAGCAATACAGGGGGAAATGTGGCTTTTAATAGCTTGTGAGTCATGGTGAGGCATGCCTGTTCTGCAGGCGAGCAGCTGCGGCTGTTACACGACAGAGCCAGACCCAGGCAACTTTTAAATGCTCCCACACCACCAGCTGTCTAGCTGGGACCAGCCTGGGTGAACCTGCCCTGCTCCCATGGCATCAGGGAGCAACACGGCAGAGCATCCCGCAATCCAAAGGCTAGCAAACTGGCCTCAGGCTATTAAAAAAAAATGATTGATTTCGCAGTGTTGTGTTTGGTTTTCCCTCTTAGTGAATGCGCATTCCCTGGGAAAGCCACAGGCTGAACTCAATGGAGGTGCAGTGCTGTGGGGATGGGAGGAGCACAGGGCTCCCTGGGAGCTGCTGGAATCAGCAGCAAAAATATTCAGCTGACCAACTATGACAAGAATGAGCAGATTTAAATTACAGCAGGAAGGATTTTGGTCAGACATCAGGAAACACTTTCTACTCGTAGGAAAAGTGAAGCACTAGCTACAGAAAATAGATTTGAGTATGTCTCAGAAACCAACAGACTCTGAAAGGGAAACTGGGACATGCCTGGTGTGGTGGTGAGGTTAGTCATGGCATGAGGAGATCAGTGTGCAGCTGTAGCTGAGTTCATCCTTGCAGACGGGCTCTGAAGCACTTTTGTGTGTATCCTAAAATCAGTGTTACTTGGCATGAAACTGG
This sequence comes from Charadrius vociferus, assembly GCF_000708025.1. Lineage (NCBI taxonomy): Eukaryota > Metazoa > Chordata > Aves > Charadriiformes > Charadriidae > Charadrius > Charadrius vociferus. The sequence continues at coordinate 240,193 of NW_009646657.1, forward strand.
AGATGGAGGGCTTGGATGGGCTGCTGTGTCTCATACAGAAAAGAAACAGAAAGTGCCCTGGATGGGGATGGGGATGTCAGTGCAGATGGGAAATGGGGATGGAGATGAGGATGGATGGGGCTGAGGCAGGCAACTAGGATGGTGACAGGACACAAAATCATGACTATAAGGCCTGGGGGAACACAGTTCAGTTCCCAGCTCTGCTGCACTTCCCACATGATCCAAGCAAACCCGTTAGCCTTGCTGCACGTTCTTTGCCCATCTCTGCACTGATGTTCTGAGCACTGCCCTTCCTTGCAGTGTCATTGTACATCAAATAAGCTGTTTAAAGTCTGTAGGAAACAAGCCTTACAGAGATATTTGCTATTATTCCTGATTGTGTGGACTCCAGGGCAACTGATTATCATATTTTCCTGTGATCAAAATGTTAGTGGATGCTTTAGGGTTTAAGACAGATACAGACTCTTTTAACAGCATTTATTTCTGAAGAACCTTCATCTTTACTCTCTCTCATGACAGCTGGTTTTTGAGTCATAAGCTGGTTGCAATTACTTTGCCTTTGTAATTCCATCTTCCCCACACTCTTCCTGGATTCAGAGCCGCTGGAGGATGGTCACCTGTGTGGAGCCGTGCATGAAAATTGGATCCCAGCTGCAGGCAAGGCTAGGAGGAAGTGAACGTGGAATATTTCAATTTAAAGTGTGTTTATTGTGCATTCTGTCACTGATTTGATGTAAAAAAATTTGCATGCAAATGACAGCAGATTTGCATCTCTCCTTTCATTGACTGCAGATGTTGAAAAAAAATATTTGGGGGGGGTGGGGTGGTAAGCTTTCAAAACATCTTAGAGGAGATTTTGGCGGCTGCCCTATTAACACATCTATGTAAATATGCTGACCTCTCCTGAAAACAGCAGGCTGATGCCAGGGCATTTACACAGAGATGTTCACTGCAGCACTCTGTGGTCTTTGCCTTTCTGGGATTTCCAGCATAATTTTGGAAATATGTGGTACTTATACGCTTGGACACGGAACCGTGCTTCTCAAGAAAATGAATTTTTACATGGAAACATGTGGAAGGATTTTTCTGAGTACCATGAGAATGCGAGCTGTTTTTTTATAATGGTTATAATGGGTTGAAGGAAATTCTAAGCAAGGCTCTAAGCAACCAGGAAGCATGCAGAGAGTTTTGGAGGCGTCTTCCATTGACAGTAGTGGGCACCAAGATCAAGGCAGCCTTGGGCAACACTGGACTGAAATTATTCATCTTCCCCTTGAACTGGGAAGGTGGTTGAGTGTATCTTTGGCAGCACAGGGGATGGGATGGGACCTGCCCAGGGGGATGCCAGCTCTGCAGGGCTCCCCTGACCAGCCTCTGCCCAGAGCAGGGCGGCCTCCAGAGACCAGTGACTGTGGTCCCTGGGTTTTGTGCACAGCAGGTACATACACCCTTCCTTTGTTTTCTGGGCAGCCCTCATTTGCAGCCTGCTTATCAGAGGACTGGTGCATATTTACATGCATGCTGTGTACACAAAATAATCTGGCGTGGAGCAGTCTGCTTTGTCTGTGTTATAAGAGCTCCCAGAGCAAATTTGCAGCCCCAGCAGGGCTGGTGAACAGGGCACAATGTGGGTCCTGAAAACCATTCAAGCAGTAGCCGGTTTCCTCACCTAATATCCTGAGCAATGAGTTGAAAATTTAGCCTCTCGCTTGACTTGGTTTATTCCAGTCACCTGTGCTTCAACTGCTGTGTGGCAATCAAGGATTTTCTTTTGCCCCTGTCAAGGTATTTTTTGACCAGAGAAGCTAGAAAAATGACTAAAGGGAAAAAGAAAAAAACCCCAACAGAACAACCAGGAAACACAAACAAGAACAAGGCTGCTAATGAACCAAGCTTTGCTGAGGTTGCTGCGACTCTACAAAAAATTGACAAAAAAGTTACTCTTCTAAAGCTGCCAGGTTTAAATAAAATGCTATCTGTGTAGAGATTTTTTTAACATTAGCTCTGCACCTGTCTTCAACTAAGAGATACAAATAAATTTGTACCTTTCTCTCTATGTATATGATTTTATATATAGGTGTGAGTGCACATTAAGTGTATGCATGTGTATATGTATATAAAATATGCAGACCGGCTAGATAAAGCCATCCATCTATCAAGTTATTGGCCTATCTTGTGCTCATTCGAGAAAGGGTTTAAAAGGAATTGCCTAAATACATAATACATGCTAGGCTTTTTTTCTTTTTAAGAGATGAGTCAAGTCAAATGCTATGATATAAATTTTTAATACCCCTATGACCTGATTTTTTTTCCTCTTGTGCAAGGAATTTAACAATATGAAATGTCTTTCTGTTGTCTCTAATCATGGGCTGATTTGATAAGCTGTAATTATTATTCATATTTGAGATCTGCAGTTAGGGAGATGCAGGAGGTGTGGGGACCATTGGGATGTTTAGGTTTATTATTATTTATTACTGCTATGAATAAAAGAATAATGATTTCAGAGATTCTGCCAAGTAATTCAGACTGCAAATTTAACCCTTTTTAAAACCGTTGCAATCCATTTGCATCTGATGGAAGCTGGAAGTCTCTTTAATCATGTTTTTTGGTTCCTTACTCCATTGAAGGGGTTGGAAAACCAGAAGAAATTGAAGGAATTGTTTTTTAGGTCCTATCAAAACTCACCATGTTTGTTGTTTGACCCTTGACACTGTGTCTCCTTAGGAACACCGGAAGAAGACTGTGCAAGGAGTAGTTAGTTCACAGCTGCTGTTGTGGTTATAACTATTCATCACCTTACCAGATAGAATGTTCAAAGGTGTGTGGTGAGCACAGAGAGAGTTGTGATCCTCATTATTATGGATATCCAGTGTTTTACAAATGTCTTGGCAAAGGTGAAGTGGTTTGTTAGGTGGGAAACAGTGAACAGCGTCTTCAATTCAAGATCAATATGTGCTTGTGTTTATTTTGGCACCTGTCCACGTGCCCAAACCCATAAATCTTTGGCTGTCTGGGAACAATCAGTGTCCTTGAAAATGTCCCAGTGGCTGCACTGAGTTAGACTGAACGCCCGTCTTGCATGGAGGTGGAAAGGCAAGCGCAGGTGGAAGGTAGTTTTTAAGCCTCTGAGATACCTACGCGGAAGAGAGGACACATGTAAAATGGGTGCCTAGCAAGTTGCTGGGGTGATGGGGAACAGTTGTCTGTGATGGATGTAAAGGAGAAAGTGGAGAAGATGGACCCCATCTAACTGTGGGAATTTTGCTGTAAATACAGAGCAATACTTTCATGGATATTGGCACAAGGTCCCCATGTCTCTTCAAGGAGGGGGTGGTGGAGGTCATCTCCTTCTTGGTCAGGTCTGGTGTGCACCACTACTTATTCTGCCACTTTCTCCTCTGAGCATTGCCACCAAGCACCCCCAGGCTTCCTCCCTTCTCCCTGCCATCCTGCTCTCCTCGGCTGACTTCTTTTGAAATCCCAGCTCATAAATACAGATCCAGGAGTTTTTGTTTTAGTCATGCATACCTGAAAGACTGCCTATGGCTCCCAGTCACCATATGAGGCAGTGCCAGAGCCCTGGTAAAAGGACTAGGACTAATAACCAAGTGGGTGGTCTTTAGAGACTTCACCTACCATCATGTCAGCCTATGTACAAGTAGATCCATCAGTTGAGAACACCAGCCTCCACCAGGTCCCTCAGCAGCTTCACAAAGGATTTCTGGCACCTCTCAAAATCATGTACTTTGAACACTGGGGTCTAAATAGGGTTTTGAGCATTTAGCATTGGGTTTGAACATAAGAATGCGGGGAAAAGTTCTCCTAGACGTCTGCCACATGCAAAATATGATAGTTTTAGCTTGGATGAAGGAAGGAGAGAGTGGTGTCTGCAGAGCCTTTCATTGCTTTCAGATCTGGAACCAGTGTGGCACTGTCCCAGGAACAAAACAAATGTGTTTGTAGGCTACTGATTCATCTTTCAAGTGAGGTAAGTGCTTTGGGCTGCTCCACTTATAGCCTTTGACATCTGTGGGTGTATGGGTGCAAATACATTATTTTTTCCTATTGCCCTCCCGGATTCAGAGCCAGAATTACCTTCAGTCATAACTCTCTCCTGTCTCTGTAAGTATAGACTGTCCTTGAAAGAGAAAGGAATACATCTAAGTAACATCCCTTCTGAAAAATGTGGGTGTAGATTCCAGGAAAAGATGTTGTCATAGAACTCATAGCTGTAGGAGGCTTAGCCATGTGATGGCCAGAAACACAAGAAGGAAGAGCTCTGCAGCCAGAGGCCATGGCTTGAAAAATACCTGATCAGAGGCCTGAGATGTCGCTCAGCAGAAGGAAGAAAATCAGCGTTATGCTCACGGGGAACAGCCTGGTGCAGCTTCCCATGGCTCGCAGTGGGAACCAACTCCTGACCACATGCCTTAGCAGGCTTTGGTGTCCCTTGCAGAAACTCTGGTACTCACTTTCTACCCAAAGGTCTGTTGGTTGGTGGAAATTTTGAAGATGGTAATAAGAGGCTAGGAGGACCAGTAAGGCTTTAGGGAGCGATGTTGAAGGGGGTAAAAAAAGCTATGATATTTCAGTATCATTTTCCCTATTGTCCGTTTCCTGAATTGGATCTTCTCTGTGACATACTCAGAGGCAAGGATTTCATCTCAAAACTTAAAATCTCTTCCAAACAACCACATTTTAAATGAAATCAAAGTCCCTTTATGTTTTGGCTTTACATCTTCCCATCTTCAACTGTTTTGCGCGTTAAAGGAGAACTTGAATTTAAGGTTGTCCACACCAACATGACCTCCAACAAATTACATGTCCTGGATCCATCTTTTCTAGTGAAGGCTATGCCAGACTTCGTGTCTGCTAGCTCTCTAGTTCTTGCATGTTTTCCCATCCACCTTTTTATGCTGCAGTCTCAATATCTTTTCCCTCCTTTCTTTTACCAAGGTGGATGTTTGAAGACGTGAGCCACAATATATGCCATTGCCCCTTCCTCGAGGTGAACAAAGTGTATTGTTACTGCTCCAAATGTGATACTTTATTTCCCCCATTAAATGTTTTCTAGCTGCATAGACCAACCATCTGTTTCTCTTTCTCTCTTCCATCATTCAATTCTTTGCACGTTATTCAAATTAATTATCAATTAAGAAGCAGAAAGACCGGATAATCAAATTACAGAATGGTAAGATGGTCAAAGTAGCACAGCACCTTATTAAAAGCCTAGAGATATTTAATAAGACAATAAATTCCTGATCTTTTGTTCTAAAGAAGAACCTTCAGCCCAATAAATGAAAACAGAGTGACATGTATCTCTTCTTGGTCATTTATTTATGAACATAGGAAATGACATTGACTAACCCCCTTTCCATTCCAGATTTCAGATTGCAATCTTCTCTTCTCAGATGTCAAACTAACCCAGATAATAAAACAGCTTGAGTCTCAAGACATTCCCCAGAGAGATAAGAAAGTTGTGTGTTATTTTTTTGTGTTAAAGTGAATCTGGTTTATAAGGCATGAAATTAGCTGTCCTTTAGCTCTGTGGTTATCCTGAAAAGAGGAGGGGAATCTGTTGAGGGAGCAAAGGCAGAGCAGCAGTGCCGGCTGCTGTGCCCTTGGGCAGCTGTAGGAGCATGCAGTTGGACCGTCTTTCAACATCCCTGCATCGAGCAGCACTCAGAGACAGAAATTTATGAGGCTTGGCAGCAGGGTTGGCATGCAGGGTGTGCCCAGGGAAGATGAGGATGGAGGAGAGCTGATTGTGCCCTGTGTGATACCTGAGAGACTCTGGCTCTGACCATCTGTACAGTCTGATGTGCCTAAACCTTTCCCGCAGTAATCCCTCTGGCTGCTTGGCCTCCTGTAGCAGATATAACCACATCACATGGTCACAAATGTGGTGGCTCATCTTCAGCTGTGAAGCAGAGATTACCCAAAATTTAGGGATGGAAAGGGCTGAAAGAGATCGTGTTGTCTAGTCACGAGCCCCACGGGATCAAGTCCACCTATCCAACTCCTGGTGACTATGCTGCCACCTCTAATAATTTGTTAGCTTTCATTTTCAATTGCAATTTTAACGATGGGACTTGAAGGCAACTTTGCAACTGCTCAAGCCACGGATATCCCTTTGCGCAGAGGAAGCATCCTTAAGGGGCTGCAGCTTCAGTTAGTTGGTCCCCTAGGGTCTGCAGCAGCCAAAAGTGAAGTTGTGTAATTAACACAAACAGTTGTCACCATTTTGTGCAGTTCTTGATGACAAGTCATTTGCTTCAGTATTATCCCCATCCTTTTTTCTCCCTCCTCCAAAGCCTCTTCCATCCCCCCCCGCCCCCAACCCAAATTCATCAGAGCCTCATAGCCATCGCAGCCTGCAAAGCATCCTCTTCACATTCTCCTAACGCAATTGCACATAATTAAGCGGTACATTTACATGTCAGACTAAACCCACTGTCCAAGCTGCTCGTTCTGCTTTGTGCAATGCTGTGCCAGGCGTCCTCCAGAAAGGATGCAAATCACGGCACAGAAAACATATTACGAGTGGCATGCAAGATCTGTGCCCACTTTGCCCATTGTGTCAAGAAAACAGAAATGCTTGTCAAAATACCAGCTCGAGTAGGAGCTTGCAGCTTCTGGAGGAATAAAAGAACCATGTTGGCAAGCACAGGACTAGACAGGCAGATGTCCTCCTCTCCACCCACTAGAATTTTATTGGCAATTGAGTTAACAACCTCTTTGCATATGAAAGTAACGGAGAGGCGCTGCTGCGGCCTTGCTGGCAGGAGACTTGGCTGCAAAACCAGTGAGACATTTGACAAGGAAGCAATATGTTAGCAACATCTCTTCATCCGTGTTATCAGGGCCAAATTGCCACGGCACTTGCAGCCATGTGGAGGCATTAGATGCAAAGTGTTAGACGCCCTGCCATTCTTCCTCATTATTTTCTCCTTTCTCTTATCCCTTTTTCAGAGCAGCCTGGTCCTGACACTTCTCTTAAAGTGGCTCCAGAGCCAATCCTGCCTTGTGCTGCTGTATATCCTTAGAAAACAGGCTGCCAGGTGCTGAACACCTACATTTTGAAATGATGGCTCATGGTAATAAATGGTTCTGGGGTTTTTTTTGTTTGGTTTTTGTTTGCTTTTTTTTTCTTTTCTTTTTTTTTTTTTTTCCCAGTAGAAGCAATTGTATTTTCAAGTTTTCCTTTAAGAGGTCCCATTTCTGAGCTGATGAATGGGAGTAATACAGCCTGGCAAAGCCTCTCCCCCCATTGAATCCTAACAATAGAATTTGTACCCCACAGCAGTTGTCCCCATACTCTTTAGATTTGCAGACTCCCTGTCTATCTACAGTGGAAAAGCAGACTTCCCTGTACCAGAGTGACAATAACCTTGCAGCGATGAGCTATATTTCATGGGTCTCTGGATACCGTGGTGTATCCAAACATACCAGTGGACAGAAGTCCAGGGTCAGAAGCTCCTTGGTCTCTCCTTGGTTGGGTGAAAGAAGCACTGAAAGCTCTT
>NW_009646657.1:247755-280544 GCF_000708025.1 Charadrius vociferus
CTAGGACTGGAAATCTGGAGATCACTAGACTGCAAGAATCAATTCAGCCATGTTCTAGCAAAGTTTATAGCAGGTCCCACCTTTCTGTGGTTGCCAGTGAATGAATTCCCAAACTCTACTTCGTGCTCCAGCTCTGATGGACGGCAGAAGAGCTTCCCCAAGTACCTGGTCAGCGTTCCCATATGAGCCTTTCCTTGCTGCCTACCTGGATGCTTTCTTCAGTGTTAATTGAAAACTGTTTCTCACTTCCTGTGTTTCTCACTTGCATTGCATGGGAAAACACCTGCTGAATTTTATAATCAGAGATGTTGACCTTTGAGCTGCTGGTGAAGCTATCTCAATGCATTGCATAGCCATGTATATCAACCACTGCAACACATGCTCTGGGTATTTTTACAGGGTAAAAAGCGCTACCACAGTTTCACCTTTTCTCTTCAAATTTTCCTATTCTATGCTGTATGCAATAGAGTACATATGTATTTGCTGTTGTGTTTCTGTTGCGTTGTCATGGGCATTTCCAGTCTGGCATCCAGGAGCATAAGACCAGACATGCACAGCACAAGATCCTTCTTTTTCTGAAGTATAAATTGCAGTCATGACCTGAAATATTCTGTCATGCCTCAGCAAGGGGACACCAAGCTGCTCACCTGTACATTACTCCACTCTCAAAACAAGTCTGGAAAAGGGCCATCAGAGATGTTCCTGTTGCTCTGGATGTTAACATGTTTCTGCCTCAGGCTGGAAAGGAAATAAACGTTTACTTCAAACTTCCAGATGGATGTAGAGCACCAGGGCCAGATTTAGCTGCAGTAACTATGGCTTTCCCTGGTCTGTGGCAAATGTATAGCTGTCTCCTACAGCTACGACCTGGCTTGGGGTATGTTTAAAGAAAGTGCCGCAGGAGGAGAGGGCATGTCATCTGAGACTGCAGCAGCTACGTGGGGGGAATTTGTGCTGGAGTCTAATGAGGGAGAACATTTGCTCCTCATATTTTCCCCTGCAGATGAAATCCTTAGAGAGGACTGTGTGATTCTCTGCTTTCTCTCAATGGCTTTCCATCAGTGAAACATCTGTTAGCGTCTGAAGAGGCTTCCTTGTGCCATGGCTCTGTGGTAGAAGCTGAAGCTGTTACCTAAAAATTTGGCTCCCATTACATTTCTCTAAGGTGCATCCACACGGCTGTGTGAGTAACCCTAAACACATGAATCAACACCAACAGACACACTGGTGGCTACCCACACCTGCAGAGACCTGAAACACTGGCACCAAGAGCTGTGAACTTCCCCTATCATGTGAAGATGAAGAGGAGGTCCTTCTTTGCACAGGTCCACCTTGCCCATGCAAGATCTGCTGCAGTAGCTGTGGGAGGGCACACTGGTGAGCAGGGATGATTATACCTCTTTCACCTCACCCAGATATTCCTAATGGGATCAATGGAACTACAAGAAGTCTCACCTCCGGAGGAACTGGCCCATACTGTTGTATCAACTGTCCCCAAATGTTGGTTCTTTAAAAGGCTTTTGGAAGCCAGACTTTGGATCCAAAGTCACTTCAGTGGTTTTTAAAATGGCATCTTCCCTCTATCCTTGTGGTTTGGAGAGGTTGTTATCCCAAAGGGGCACACTGTCACTCCACCAAGGTGCTTAAACACTGAACAGCCAAAGTATGGGAACACCAAAAGGTCACTTGAGTAAGTCTGCTTTAGGATATGGAGCACCTGCCTCTGGTCTTTCCAGACTTATTATCTTAGTTTTCTGCCATACTGCTTTTCCCGGTATAGACCACATCATGAAACACATGAAACACAAGAGTGTTTGGAAGTTTTCCATTGACTTCCCATGACCAGTTAAACCCAAAAAACAAGCAAGGGAAACTAATTTTCCACTTCCCAGCCTTCTATCACAAAGCTGCACACCTCCTAATGGCCTGCTTTCAACCAGAGTCTCCTGTCAGCTCCTGAAGGAAGGCCGAAGCTGTTAGAGCACTCAGTGTTGCTCTGTTCAACCATAACATCAGAAAAATGCATAAAACAATGAAAGCAAACTGCAAGGTCCTTGCTGTTGTCTGAAAAAGAAAGGCTGCTGTCATGGAAAGCGATGCTCTCTATGAGCATTTCTGTGTCCGATTTTCTGCTTGACAATTTATTCCAAGTATCAAAGGCTGAAGTCTCTCCTGATAGTTCCTTCTGGTCAGGGAAAAAGCACCTGCTCTCTCTGATTGCAGGTCATTTCTTTCATGCAAAGCTTGATTGAGATATGCATGTCAAGGTCAGAAATGAGGCTGAGCTTGTATTGTTCACCGAAAAAAAACCCACCAAGCAGAAGAAAAAGGCATAATAACATGCCTTTAAAATGGACATGGGTAATGTGCCTTTCATCATGAGTAATTATGATGTAAAGAAGAGTCAACTGTAGCATTCTAATGCATTAGTTGCTTATTAGTCATTAGGTTTATATATTTTTGCTGGAAAGGGACGGAGATACTTGGATGGAAAGTGGCCTATTAGAAAGGGTGGGAAGATTAAAGGATTAGAAAGAGGAGGGTGAATACGGTGTGACTGGAGCATAAAAATAGAGCATTCTAACCAAAATAAAGCACCAAATTATCAACGGGACCTAAGCAGATCATTGGACAAGAATAGCTTTGCACAAACATCAGCTGCTTGCAAAATATTTGGAGATGACATGGCTGCAAAGTGTTTTGGCCTCTGGGGCTGTAAAAACCTGGGATCTGCCAGCTTACTCATCTGCTGCTTGCAAGACTGTAAAAAGAAACGTGAAGAATCATCACTTGCCTTGCAAATTATCCAGTCCTGGTGTGTTTGCTCAGTCAAGCCTTTTCTTTCCTGCTTTTGGCCTTTTACCTCTGTGAGCTGATCCACAGTCATTTCCAGTGACAAGCATCCCCCCTGAAAAAGCACAGGCCAGACTTTCCATGTGAAATCAGTGACAAAGCTCTTGCAGAAACAATTTCCTCCATGACATTTGTAAAGGGAAATTCTGCCCGGAAGGAAGCACTAGCAGGGTGAGTTTCTGCATGGCCCAAAATGCAACGAGCTGTCTAAATTGCTTGATGCAGGGGGCAGGCCCATCACAAACATCCCAGGGGGCAGGGGAAAGGCATTTCTGAAATACTCATCTTCTTTTAAATACCCCTTCCTTTTTTTTTCTCATACCAAACAATGTCTCTGATGGACTCCAAACAGAGTGTGGGCTGAACTCCATCCTTTTTCATCTGGATCCCAGAGGCGTTCTCACCCCCATTCCCTCCACCTCCACACCCTATGCCAAGTGCATTGCAAAGAAGCTCCAATCTGGAGCACAACAGCATACACCCTGAAGCTAGCTAGCTAGCTGGAGAGACTACTGATGAGCTGCCTAAGTGTGTCCCTTTTGTTCCTGCCCAAGATTTGAGGCTCCATCTCCCTGTCCTAGCCAAATGGAGATTCAACTGGTCTGATGGTCCACATGCTGATGATCCCCGCGCATCCCCTGAACCATGAGTGTCTGTGATGGCAAAGTGAGCTAGCTATAGTCTGAGCAAGCCAGCAGAAATAACATGGCCTGTGGGAATAAGTTGCCTCACCCCAAGGGCTGACCATATGTGTTCTGGTGTTACCCCAACACCTGGTCCAGCTGCAAGCCCAGGCTTGCTTTGGTTAACATGCTGTGAGCAAGCTCATCTGCCACCCACCAGGGCCCATTGGTATTAGATCATACTTCGTGATTTTCAACAGCGTGAAACTAAGATTGCGTGTTGCCTGTACCATCCAGTTTATGACCTAGTGATGCAAGACAGAAAGTACTGTGAAGGGAATTTAAAGCATGTAAAGTCCTGAGGCTCTACTGAGCCAAATCTACATAGCTCATCCCTGGAACAACTACAGAAGGAAACTCCTTGTGTTGAGCCATGAGATCCAAGAGATTGTATGCCTACCTGCCAGGGATAATTTACTGGGCATCGGCAGAGCACAGAACTGCTCTTGCAAAGCTATCAGCCACGTCCATGGTATTGTCCATGAGGGCTGCAATGCTGCAGTTTCTGGTTGAATCAAGCAACAGAAACCAAGGGAAGGTAAAATGTGTGTTCCTTGGAGAACTTTGTCTGCTCTTTGTCAGTTGATGACCAAGCTTTGCTCTCTCTTAAATAAATACTGGGTCCATTGATGCTTTAGTCCCCAAACTTGTCTTAAGGTTGAAGCAAACAATGGCTTGTGAAAGTCATTTTTCTATATGGAAAAGGGAGTCCTAGCCAGGAGGATGCTTGCTTGCCTTTCAAACACACTTCTCACACTAGCCAGCAGTGATTTCTGAGACAGGTGACATGCTGGACATGCACAGGCTGCATACACCTGAGGATGTTGCAATTGTCAGTGGGCACCATGTCCTGGCTGCTGCTGCTGCTGGGATGCTGCAGACGTGAGAAAGGAGAAATATCCTCATCAGATTGTGTCATTCCAGCTTTGGGGCAACAGCCAGCTGGAGAGGTAGTTCATACATTCACTCCAGTCAAACAGTCAGCCCAGATAAAATATTAAATACATGGCTGGAGGGACCTCAGCCACAGTTGATGCCATGCATTTTTAATCAAAGAAACACGTGTTGCCATGTAGTGGGGTGGTGCATGCTGCTGGGGAGATGCTGCTCTGCATCCACAGCACACTGCAGCCGTCATCCTGGGAAGTGGAGGGGACCCTGGAGCACTGCCAGGCTGCAGAGCTGCTGCTGCTGTTTGTCCCAGGGGTCATATCATCTCTCTCTTTGATGTCCCTCTGACCTTTGCTGTTACAGCTGGGAAAGCTGATCCTATCGATTTTATGTGGATTATGATTTTCTGTAGATTGCCCTGAAACCTGCTAATTGTGCTTACAGCTATTTATAGTGTGTCAGAGTGGGAGTCAGAAATTTTTGATGGTGCGAGAGGTTATCTGCACACACATCTGTGGAGCTGACACTTCTGTATTTTCTCTTAAGTGATGGTAAGAGACATTTCAAAGTAGACATTTTCTATCTGGTTTGAAAGGTCTCTGATTTTTTCCGACCTTCTATCAAAAGAAAAGACCTCGTTTTCTGCTGACCTTCTGAAATTTCTTACTGGGAAGAAGCTGTGTGTTTGTGGTGGTGTATTGAACAATAATTTGGGGTCAGATGTGCACCTGGCCAGGGTTCAAGATACCATGTGTTCAGTCCCTCCCCTCATCACGAGCAGCTAGAGAATGGTGTCAAGTTTGAAAGAGGAGGTTTAGCAGCTGCTCCATAATACAGGCCTGCATCCAGCTGTGTGACTGCACTTCACCCTGCCGAGCAGCCTCTGACTCTCCATCCTCCTTCATCTCAACCCCAGCTTTGGGACATCCCTGTCTGCAGCAGGTTCAGGTGGTAAAACAGTGGAGTTCAATGGAGACAGCACTGAATGGAGCCCAGATGCTCACTGCAGTCTTGGTTAATTTGGTTATACAGTGATGGTCACGCCACCTCTGCTGGCTCCCAGCAGTGTGGTTGAAATGTAGGTACTAAACCAACCAGCTAAAGCCACATCTTGTGCTAAAAAACACATTTGTGCCTCTACATTTGTTCCTTCATGTCCTGTGTGGGTTTTGCACGTCTCCTTGCCTTCACAGAGAGAGGAAGTCAAAATAATCTTAGGTGCATTTAATAACTGAAAGCTTGGAAAAACAAAAATTGGGGGTTTATTAGAGCTATTTTTACAGGATTCTGCACCTTCCTACCCTGGCCCTGGATGCCTTTGAGCTATTTGTTCCTTTCCCGGCTCCTTTCTGCCTGGTAAAAATAAAAAGAAGCATCACTTGACCGACTTAGTCTAGCCTTGAACTCTGCAGTGTCAGTAAATATTGTTTTAGCAGCATCAATCCGTCGTACCGAGCCCACTCAATACCTAGCCCAAACTGCTGCTCCAGTCATAGTGCTTGGCAAAATAAGATACTGCCTCATCACAGATGCATCCCCCTGACTTCTTCAGTGAAAAGAGGGGGTTTTTTTGTTTGTTTTTTTTTTTTTCATGCATTGTGTTAAGTGTTTGCTTGCAACAGCCTGGAGCAGTCATTCAGAATATTTTAAGAGTGTCTTTCATACTGTCTGAAATACCTGGCAGTGCACAAAGGCCGAAAGTGGGAGTAATTGACTGCAGGATTATTCTGTGCTGCCTGAAATAGAAGTAAAATGGCTGTTGAATGTGACAGAAGTCAGATCCACACCGTAAGGTTTTTTGAGTCTTTTGGTGTAATAAGTCACTATTATCCAGGTGCCACAAGGCAAATCCCCCGTTGACTTGGAAATCATGGGCTAGAAGACAATAATCAAGGTCTTGGAGACTGGGAGCTTTGGAGATTTGTAGGGGCAAGATATTTGTCCTCGGGCAGTGACTCCTGGAGATGGATCTTGATGAGGAAAACCTCCTGCAAGAGTATCAGAAGAGTTCCCATGAACTTCAAAGGCTGGCGGTACCGGTCCTGCCTGTGCCACTCCAATGGCTGCAACAGTTGTAGGCTGCATGCATTTCATAACCTAAGTCCTTTTGAATGTTATATAGTCACCTGAGATCTTTCTGATTCGTGGAAGATGGATCCCAGAGCCCCAGTGGTATGTCAGACCATGTCTGTATCTTCAGAGTATTCATACCAACTTCTGAAATATCTAGAAGCTGTTTTATAGGACTTTTTCTTTCTCTTCATCTGACACAAGTCAGATGTTTGTCTCCATTCCTCAATCATCTCTGAGAATTGCGCTAAATCAGCCAAGGCTCATAAATGATTACAAAACCTTGCAGAAAGCCAGAACTCCTTGTAAAATGGAGAAGGTGTGTAAAAAGAAAAGAGGGTGGGTGTGGTGAGAAAATGAAAAGAGGAGTGTCTCAGCTAAGAGGAGAAAATCCAACAACTTCTTGTCTGTAGAGGTGTATCCTTAACAAGGAAGGGGAGCCATCCATTCATGTGGGTGGATAAAGGGAAAAGAAAGGACACCTGATGACAATCTGGGAAGGCAAATCACAAACTAATCAATCAGCTAAATGCTTTTTCACCCAACAAGTCTTTAGCCTGAGCAACCTAGTGCCAAGCAGTATCATTGAGGCTGAAAGTGATGTCAAAATCCAAAATGGTCTTTGCAGAGTTTATGGCAGTGGGGAATCCCCATGTTTTGATGCAAATATGTATTAAATACAGGAGTTTTTGAAATAGATCTGACTTCTGATATAACCTCTGGGTTGGTGCAGGTTAGCTAATAGTTGTCTTGGGCACAGCTTCCTAAGACACAGCTCTGAAAGAGACAGTGCTGCTCAGAGTGACTTTGAGAGCAGATGCACTCACTCAGGTGGAGCACGGCACTAATTTAGACTGACAATGTCTTTGCTTCTCCTAGCTAGGCTTCAAATGGGTGGTCATGGATGCAACTAAATAAGGACACACTGCAACATTTCAGGTTGCACGTGGGCTCTTCACGTGCTGGCTTGCATGTGTGCTTTGACTGCGTGACTTCCAAGACCATGCATTGCTAAGGTCTTTTTACAGCAAAGGATGAGTCTTTGAATAGTAAAGGGTCAGATCTCAAGCTGATGTAGATTAGAGTAGCTCCCTGGGTCCCCATAAGCTCTGTCATTTTACATCCACCCTGTTATATTTTTTAGGCTCTGCTTCATTTGAACAGCATGCTGCCTGGGCTGTGATTAGATGAGCATCTCAACCTCAGCCACTTTAAGAAAGACATGTTTTCTGCCAGGAGGCAGGAGATAGGTTTCAATTGGAGGTACTTTTGGGTTTTGTCTTATTAACCACACTGCTTCCAGTTGGCTCAGTAAAGCAAGGCTTTGTGCTTGGAGGTAGAAACTACAGCTTCAAAGGAAACCCATGCCCATACAGGTCTTCAGACACTAAACATCACGAGAAAGTCTGCCCATGGCTATAGATTTGAGGGCATGCCATGCCTCTTGTCCCCATGAGGAGCAAGCGGTACCCAGGGAGCAGCCTGTCCCATGGCCAGGAAGCTGGGTGTGTGACTCATCATGCACGTTTGTGGCAAGTGATGCTGCCCTGTGCAAATACCCCCATGCAGAGGCCCCAGCAGAGCCTGAGGATGCTGTACAGAGGCACACTTGGGGGCTGGGAGAAGCGATACTGCTGAACAGCCTTGAGAGAAAAGATGGGTGTAGACAAAGGTGGGTTTAGCTCTGGAGTGGCTGATGCTAGCCAGCCCTCACCCACGCTTTAAGAGGCATGCTGAAATGCCCGAGACTATCGTCACCTTTTGATGGACCCCATCTTCTCACAATTCCAGGGACTGCGGGAGGACCAGGACTGTGCTTCAGGAGATCCCTGGACATAGCAGGGAGGGAGGGATTGGAGGGTGGGAGGGATTGGAGGGTGATGTCAGGCCAGGGATACTTGGTTGCCCGTTGAGGAATACAAATCTGCACCCACTGATGATGGGTCAGACCAGGAGTGTTCAGGTGGACCTGGAGGGTCATCATTTGTGTGACCCTGCAGACTGCTTCACCCATAGCCCAGGGGACACAGCAGACCGCATCATCCCTGGCTTGTGCTGGACACATCCTGTCCTCCCACACCTCCCCTTACCTCCTTTTCTCCTACCTGACCTGACAGGTTAGTCTGCAAAGTCTCAGCAGATCCAAGGCCCCATGGGAATAATATCCACCAGCACTAATGCAATTAGGACAATTAAAGAATATAATGATGTCAATAATGATGGGCAATATGGAAGCAGGCATGCAAACCTTCTATGGAGATACTTCCCTTGAAGGACAGCTCCTTGAGAATGATCTCTGTATGAGGCACTCTGGTTTTCCAGGCTGTTAAAAGTGTATTTGTCAGGTAGCACTCCTTTTGTCTTAAGATCTTTCTCTTCTTTTTAGGATACCGCTTTTACTATTTGACTTAAGGGAAAAAAAAAAAAAGTGTAAATAAGCCAGATGTGGCTTCTATAGCTTGGAAGGAGGTATTACTTGACCCTGCAGCTTGATAAAAATGCTTTCACTGATTTTTATTTTTTATAAAGGTATGCACTGATCAGTGCTGCTGATTGAAATGTATATAGCAGCTTTCAGTTTTCCTCTGAGCTTCAAGCTCTCCTGAAAGCAGGGCATGAATTATTAAGGCAGAAGATTACCTTAACTGGAATGTGTACGGCTATTTCATCAGTGAAGTTGACGATCACTTTGAGGGGTGGACAGGTTTCCCATGGAGGGTTAGAAACCTGAAATGGCAAGGCACTCCTTGCTTTCCCCGCCTCTTACGGGAAGCCTGCAGCAGCTTACAGAAACTTCTACTCCAGATCACCCTGTCCTGCTCCAAAGTGGATATGAAGTCTTGAGGTTGGATGTTTTCATATTTGTGTTTTAAAAACTTCCTCCCAAGGACTCTCCTTGGCACTGTTTTGTTGTTGTTGTTGTTGTTTATTTGTTTGTTTGTTTTCCCTGAACACACAATTATTTTACCTTTCGTTTTTATTAAGATGTATTATGGTCAGGGGTGCTTCTCTGTCCTTGGTGTGGATTCCTCCTGGCCGCAGCACTGGCGTGATTGGGGCAGGACAGCCCTAAGTATTGCTTTTCCTTGCTCTCCTTAGGTAACAAATTGCTTTTTAGACCACGACCACAATCCTTCTGGCCTCCCTGGCGGACGCCTTCATCAGGGGCCAATGTAATTAAAGGATTTGAGGAGGAGCAGGCAGGTTGTAAGAGCAGCAAACGTCCCAGGGCAGAGTCCAAAACCCACTTCAGTACCACCACCACCCTGCCCCCTGCAAGGCAGCAAACCCCCTTCTGGTGGGGCTGGCATCTCTTCAGCCCAGTTGCTGCTGCAGTAGGTGACCATGTGCCTTTGGGGAGGTGGGCTTCAGACCTTGCTGCCCACCTGCCTCTTCTCAAAACCTCTCACTGGCCTGTGTTAAGGTACCTTCACTGCCCCCTGTGAGTCTGGATGGGCTTTGGGTGCTGCAGTAGAAATAAGACACAGACCAAAGTTGGCAGCACTAAGGCTCCTGTGTGCTCCTCTTTAAGCACTTGTATGTCTCTGCTTCAAACTCCCCAGATCACCTCAATTCATAACCAAGAGAAACATCTGACTCTGCATTAAGTCAAAGCTGTCCCTTGGGCCTCATAGGTGGTGATAGGAACATCGCAGCTCCCGAGTTTATATTCTCATAAATCTTGAAGAAGGTGATTTTTCCTTTCCTTTCCTTTTTTTTTTTTCCTCTCTCTCTGTTTTAATTACCAGCCACAGGCGTCGTACTGATGAAAAGCCCAGTGCAGGGCACACTCTCCTTGCCATAGCTGGAGCATGAGTCCTCCCTGCCAGCAGAGCCCAAGCAAAGCCATGCTTCCAGAATTGCTGAGATCCCAACCCCTGCAAAGTTTTCCAAAGACTGTAGTTATAATCTGCAGGGATTTCACTGCTCCTTCGAGACAGCCAAGGGGACACTGAGCAAATTTGTGCGCAGAGCTGTGAATGCTGTCTTTTTCTGTGTGGCTTTCAGGGCTGTTCCTTTCCTGATGACGGTGTTCATTATGTTTGCTAACAAAAAGAAACAGGCATGGAGGAACAGAGATCATCCCCCTGACTTCCCTCCTCTGGCATATGACTAGGTTGGCTGCTGGCATCAGTGTTGTAACACGGGAGCTGGTGAGGATGGCATTTCCCCAAGTCCAGGCAGGCTGTAGGCTCAATGCCAGTGTCTGTGATGGGAGACCAGCAGCAGGTACAATGTGCACCAAAGGGATCTTGGATGACACACCATGTTGTGCAGCTAAATTAAAGGACTACGTGGGCCAAAGTGCAAGCTGCTTTGTAGGAAAGCACACTAACTGGCTCAGGGCAGCAGCAAGGCAGGATTTGCTGGAGGCAGACGGTGCTTCCCACCATGTCCTTTCTTCTACATCCCTTAACACCATGTGATTTCCATTTTTGTGAGCAATTATTTCAGGCTGACAGTTTTAATGGCATCCTGTGCACAGTATCAGCCAATAAAGGGCTACAAAGCCTGCTGGTTCCTGTTTTACCTCCCCTGCATCAGGTACCAGCCTGGACATCAGCCTTCTGATACATCACTTCTAGGGATGTAGGCTGGTACCCAGACTCTAGTAAAGATCCGTCATGGTTAAAGGGCAATGATACACTGAGAATTACTCTGTGCTGCTTTAATCACTGCCTCACACAGATCAATTTAGAGAGGGATACTTTTGATTGCAAACCCATTTAGAGTTTGTTTTCATGGTTTTACGTTCTTCCTTTGCACTAAAGTGTTACAGTGCCGCAGCCAACCACTAACACCTAAAACCACCCATAAGAAAATATACCTCAAACGAAACAAAACAAAAAACCTAAACCCGTCACATGGATAAGTTAAGTACTCCAGAGTGAAACACACTATAAAACAATAGAAACTATTATAAATCACACTGAACCAACAGAATCAACATACCAATATCTGGTTCGCCACCACATACTTCTCAGATAAAAATAAACTGTTCTTGGAATGAACCCCTGCCTTGATTTATATTTCACAGTCCAAGTACACACAAGGAGGATGTAAAATCTGCTAATATAAATACTACTGGTCTCAGGCTTTTATCAGATGCTTTCTACCAGGAAAGAAAAGGTTCTTTTTTTTCTACTCAGGTAATTATTGTGTTCCTTTGAGCCAAGCTCCCATGTTTCCTCCTTTTTCAAAGCCATAATCCTGGGTGTGGGCCCCACATAAAATTACCCCAGTGCTCCTTGCCAGGAACATCTCTGAGCCACAAGCACAGCCAGGCTCAGAGAAAGGATGGTTGTTTCTCAGGCAAGCACGATGGTAACTAAAGGCACAAACCAGCTGCACAGGCCAGAAGCCACTAGGTGGGATTAGACCCCAGTTGCACATATCAAGCCCCTTCAGGGTCATGCTCAGTGTGTGAAGATAGGGGTTTTTTGGGGAGGTGCTTGGGGAGCTGCTTGGGAAGCACCCACTGATGGGCAACAGAGCCCAGGTCTTTCTGCATAGCCGTGGCACAACTGGGTCATCCCAGTGTGTGCAAAATGCTGTACATTAAGGAGACACCTCACCATTCCGATTTTGACCCGGGGAGAGAGGCTGCAGGGTGGACGACGAGTAGAATACCCTTGAGCTGTAGGTAGTGGTGGTTGCACCTCGTCTTTTTCTAATGCAGCGGGCTGAGCTACTGGCTTTTTGAATGTTCACTTCTTTCTCACTTGATACAGGGCAAACAATCTGTGATTAATAATTTATTCTGTGAATTTTGCCTCTATGGCTGAAATCTAATTATCCAAGCTGTAGAGTAGCCAGGCATTGGAAACACCACATGAAATGCAAGGGGTTTTATCCAGAGTTGCCATTTACCCTTTTTTGGTTGCATTCTCCTTGGAGAGGCAGCTGGGATGATGGGGCTTTTACCTGCACTTTACAGAGCTGTATCCAAACTTCAATGTTCTCGCCATGTCCACAATTCAAAACTATTTGCAAAGGTGCCTCAGGGAATAATTTGTGTCTGTTGCTCTTGAGTGGCCAGTGCAGAGTGGAAATTCAGGATGCAGAAACCGGAAAGGAAGAAGAGATTCTCAGACGCCCACATCGGAGCATGTCCCCTGCTGCATGGCATGAGCGGCATGTGAATCTCTGTCCACATTGTTCCCCATCCTTTTCCAGACCCAACAGGCTGGAGGCAGTGCTGGCATTGGCAGTGCATCTGCCTGGGCATCACCTGCCTCAGTCTCCGGTGCCCACCCAGGGACTCCTCCTCCGTCTGTGTGGTGCTTCACTGCTCGATGGGGACAGTCACAGAAGCAGCTGTGGTTGTGGCCCTTCCTAAACTTGTTCTGGCTCAAAGTCTGACAACAAATATTACTGGGAACACAGCAAGGCTCTGCCTGGTTTCTCCTGCTTCAAGGTTTCCATGATCAGCCCATCTGCCTACTAACCAGGCAGAGCTGCAACGCTGCAGGTAACATCCGCTGTCTCCGCAAGATGCCAAACACAGAGTAAAATCTGCCTACAACTGACACTCCACCTAAATCCAGGGTGTTCTCTGGCTCTGAGGGATGGATGTGAGAGTATCCTGGAGAATGCACAAAAAGCAATGCTCCTCACCCCGGTATTTTTGTCACTAGGACCCAGGAAGGAGGGGGTCTGTGATTTGGTGGAGGTGCAAATGTGGCCTGGAACTGCCGTTTGTCCTGCATTGGGGCAGCTCTGCTTCACAGACTGGATTGGGGACCTGAATCTTCCTCTGGGCAGCCAGAACATCTCCAGCATGTCTGTGGGAGCTCTCAGCTCCATTCTTATCTAGTCCCATAGGCCCATATGGGAATTTAGTGGCAAAAAATGGCCTCAGTCTGGTGTAGCACTGGAAACAAAATAAGCATGATTACACAGATGCCTCCTGGGTTAGATAATTCAATCTACTGGGCATTTTACAAAAGGCTACAATCAGCATCCAATCGTGTAGCTCGGAAATAATGCACATGCAATGCTCCAGAGACCTTCCTGGTGTAGCTCCACAGCAATGTGGAAATATCTGCACTGACCACTCTGAAAAACACCACTTGTAGTTTATTTAAATAACAAAGGCATGTTCCATTGCTCGGTAATGAAAAAATAGCATTTCTGGACACCCAAGCTTGAAAACTACAGTGCAAATATTGTGGGATCAGATAAAAATTACGACTTTGCCTTCCTCGTCTGTTTTTCCCTTTGAAAGCTGAGCAGCCAAACTACAGTGCAAATATTGTGGGATCAGATAAAAATTACGACTTTGCCTTCCTCGTCTGTTTTTCCCTTTGAAAGCTGTGCTGCCAGACCATTTTGCATTCCTGTGTCCCCTGCCCACTGAGCTTTCCTGATCCACCTAAAACCTTTCTGGATAGCTTTCCTCTGAAAAAATTAAAATCTCAATTTTATTATCTTCCAATGAATATACTTATTATTCTTTCTTTTATTTTTTAAAAGACATGGGCAAGTTGGGGTACACAGACAGGATTGGTTTCTCTTTTGCCCCTTCCTACCTTGCTTACCTTTGCTGTTTTTTCCAGATAAGTCTTCCTTGGATTTCTGACCACAAACCAGTTTTTACTCGGTAAACCAGGGGAAGGGCTACATTAGCTCTGTGTCTTGGGATTTAGAGTCATACAAGCAGCATTTAAGCACTGGTGCTGGAAGTACAGTAATTTTCTCTGGGCTTATGGTGTTTGGAGCAGCTGGGCATGATCAGTCCCATCCAGCCCTGACGTTGGAGGCTTTTTTCTGGGCACAGGGAGGGCTGCTTTGTTTGGGTCAGGTTAGGCTGACATTACCGGGGCAGAACTTGCATTCTGCAGCTTCTCTGATTTGCTGCCAGAGAGTGTGGCTCAGCGATGCTGAGGCAGCCTGTTTAATGGGCTGCAGATACACAGATCTCCCTTCACAAGATTTTAAACACTGGACGATGTGCAGGTGAGCTTCTGACAGGGGCTGTCCCAGGAGCGACATTGGCGGGAGGCAGAGCTGATATTTTTTTGGTGATTTTTTTGTTGACTTCCCCTTTTGGGGTTTATTTTGGAGGCTTGTGTTTCTCTGTAGAAAGCAGAATGAAATTCAAGCTGTATTTCCTGTGCCTAGGTTTGCCAGGATGGGGGTAGAGACACACAGGAGTGTAAAATGCTGTGGATCTGTGTCCAAAATAAAAAGATTGATGCATACAAATAAAAAGTTCAATGCCTGAGCCCAAACTTCCTGCCACTGTAAAGCTATCAAGAGCCCCTTGACTGTTTTGAATCCTGCCCTGATTAGTAATGAAGTTTTTAATTGAAATTTCAAGGTTCATTACTGAACACAGATTAATTAAATTGCGAGGAGAGATAATCAGACATGTTCCCTTTGGACCCATAAAGGAACACACGTGTCCTAGCGGGACTCTCGTAGCCCGACCTGCTGCTGATCTCCCCAAAGAACATATTACAGTGCTCAAGCCCAACGTGCCTGCAGGGGTTGGGGGGGGTGTGCATTCCCCCCCGGACTGATTGCAGCCCTGCTGAGCACCAGCCACAGGGTGCACGCTTGGTACCTTGCAAAATCAAGCCAGCATCGTCTGTTAGTCAGACTTGTCAGGTTTTGCTTGGTCCCTGCCCAGGGAGAAACTTGAAACCTGTGGGTTTCCCTGTGGGGAAGATTAAATGAAAACCAAGGCCGGGACCCTGAGATTTCCTGAGCTTGGGAGATGCTGGTCTGGCATTGGAGGACTTGGTGACGTGGCTCACTTACTGGTCTGATGAGGATGTCCCTGGGCTGCATTGCCCTGTGCTGGTGTCACCCCGCTCCGTGCCTGCAGCAGAGCAGGAGGGCAGCACTCAGCAGTGAGCGTCCCTGTGGCTCCGCTCCCGCTGTCACAAAGTCACCTCTATAACCTCAGTGAGATCCTGGCTAAAAGTAAGCTGGGTTGGGGTTGTTTGGGGAGCGGGTTAACCACACATTTTTGTAATGTGGACTCAGAGGCAAAGCCCTCCCAGGTTTGCAATGGCTTCACATTTGGAAAACACCACTGGGAAGGAGCTGATTATGAACACCTCCCTGTCTTGGAAGAGGCGCCCTGCCTGTTTGTCTCATCCAGGGATCTCAAATGTGGTGGGATGGGAGGTGTTTCAGCAAAACCTGTGGGAAATCAGGACTGCAGTTGCTTGGAGTCCCAAGTCATCGGGGAGGTGGCTCTGCCCCTTCTTCCATGGAAGCAGTTGTCTTTTGGAGTCCCTTCTGCCTCCTTGGTGAAAACACCTCCTATAGTGCTGCACGTTGAGTGACCCTTGGAGAGCTGAACATCCCTAGTGTGCTTGCGTTTTTAGCCACAAATTCCAGACAAATAGGGTCAATTCTACCATCCCTTTCCTGCAAACCTCACCAGAGAGATCCATTGTCCCTCCCTAACAAACAAAAAATAGCTGACAAATTTCTTGCAGAGATACAGTTGTCCGATGGCCACCGCTGTGTTCTTGAGGACATTGTGGGACCTGACATAAGCCACACTGTGTGGCATAGTAAATCACAGCCAGACTCATCATGGTCACAAGAGGAGGGCTGCAGAAACTGTGAAGAGCAACATGGTCCCCACTAGGTCTTCATGACCTTCATTTGTGACATGTTTTCTGCAGAGGTCTGTGAAAATTAGAAAGCTTTAATTGCACTCATATGGACCCTGGTAAAGGTTCTTCTGACTGCAGTATGATGAAGCAGATAAAACAGCACAAGATATTATTTCCTGGAAGCTTTTCTATTTCTGTCAGTTCTTACTTGCTAGCTCTCCCCTCCCTGGAGGATGAGCTCTGCTTTCATACACTAGTGGGTTTTTATTTTGGCAAAAAAAAGTGTGGGTTTTGGCAGAAAAAAGAGACAGTACATCAATGAAGAGGGGAAACCATTTTTTTCCAAATGCTTCAAAGCTACCAGTTAAGGGTTTCCAAAAAGCTTTGGAGTAGAGACTAAGTGGATGCTAAAAGAGATGGGAATTGGCTCATATCCCGAATGACTTCCATTATTGCTTGAAAAAGCAACTGAGTTTTGTTATTGTATTTGTGCAGACCACTGTGCTGGAGACTCCCCACTGAGGGATGGGGTTATTTTACCCATATACTGCACATAATACCAAGAAACCTGAAGTACCTAAAGTACATAAAGAGGGCCTACAGGAAAGACAGGGAGGGACTCTTTATTAGGGAGTGTAGTGATAGGATGAGGGGTTACAGTTTTAAACTAAAAGAGGGTAGATTTAGACTAGATATTAGGAAGAAATCCCCTGCCCTGCGGGTCGTGAGACACTGGAACCAGTTTCCCAGAAAAGCTGTGGATTCCCCATCCCTGAAAATGTTCAAGACCAGGCTGGATGAGCAATCTAGTCTAGTGGGAGGTGTCCCTGCCCACAGCAGGGGGGTTGGAACTAGATGATCTTCAAGGTCCCTTCCAACTCTAACCATTCTATGATACTATGAAACACTGAGATGAATAAACCTCATTGTGGAACAGGCATGCACTTCAAGCCTTGCCCAGACCCTGCCCTACTTGAAAGGCTCTTTCATGGAACCAATGGCCCCCAAAGCATAAGCATAACTGTTGCAGATGTCTTCATGCATCGTGGCTTCCCACTGTCCCCCAAATTGCTTCAGAGCATGAGGCGTGCAAGGAGGTGCAGAGCCGTGCCATGTGACGCTGAGGCACCTGGACCATTCTGCTGGAGGAGCGGGTGTGATCAGCTCCTGCTCCCACATCCTTGGGCAGCCACAGCGGGGGCTCAAGAGGGGACAGGTCTGGACCACAGCAGCTCTTAAAGATGCATCAGTTCCTCTGTGAGCAAGTTTGCTGGGGGAACAGGCAGGAACCTGGGTGTTTCTGCAGGCAGTAGGGCAACTCCATCAGGCTGAAAGCAGCTTGCAATGGTTTTGCAGCTCATTAGTAAATATGCCAATGGGAGGGGAATTGGGCAATGCTGGGGTTCACCAGGCTTGGTGCCTGGCGGAAGGCTGCTGCCTGCCCTGGGGAGCCTTGGCAGCAACCCTAATTTTCAGGGGAACATAAGCCATCCTTTCAGCAGCCCATCAAACGGTGAGCCTGGGGTAGCATTACGGTGTTGTAAGCTTCCATCTTCTCGTTCAGAAGGAAATGATGATCTGCCTGTGGCTGGATAAGCCCCTACCAAATATTGATTCGTGATAACTAATTGCACTGGTATTGTTACCCAAGTCACTGGCCCGCTGCCACTGGGGATGAAAGCAAAAATACCTGGAGAACAGACACCAAGAGATGTTTTTGCTGCATAGTGTCTGAAGAGCAGAAGAGTACCCCTTGAGACTGGGATGTTGTTGTGGGAGCAGAGCCTGTGCGTGTATTTTTCAAACAGCCGGTCCACTCCATAACATTTAAGCTGAATGGGAGACTAAATAAAGATTAAATGAAGACTGATGTGCCTGTTTGCATCAGGAGAGGTCTTGAATCTCTCTTAGCTGCCTTTTCCAGAACAAATACTGGGTTAAGCCATTGCCCCGCCAAGCGCTGTGCAGTGACCATTTTTATCCCAAAGTTTGCTTTGTTTCCAGTAGGCCTCATAATTACAGCAAATTAAAAATTAAAAGAGAGGATGGCAGTGGGTAAACATTATCAACAACTGGCCGTGATGCAGGCTAGGTGACTGAGTGTGTCACTCCAGACATCGCATTTACACTGAAAGAAAGACAGAGATAAACTCGTGAGAGGGCAAAACACCATCTAGCTCATTTGTGTATAATTAGCCCCAAACTTTTCCAGTGAAGTCACTTCTGCTTAAAAGATGCTGTTTAGTCAAAGCAGAGCCTTTTCATGGGGAGGTATCATGGGATGAAATCCTGTTTTGAGAAGTCACAGAATTCACAGAATTGTTAGGGTTGGAAGGGACCTCTGGAGATCATCTAGTCCAACCCTCCTGCCAGAGCAGGGTCACCTACAGCACGTT
This sequence comes from Charadrius vociferus, assembly GCF_000708025.1. Taxonomy (NCBI): domain Eukaryota; kingdom Metazoa; phylum Chordata; class Aves; order Charadriiformes; family Charadriidae; genus Charadrius; species Charadrius vociferus. Next base: position 266,227 of record NW_009646657.1, read on the forward strand.
ACACAGGACAGCGTCCAGGCGGGTTTTGAATGTCTCCAGAGTGGGAGACTCCACCACCTCTCTGGGCAGCCTGTTCCAGTGCTCCACTACCCTCAACGTAAAGAAGTTCCTTCTCATGTTAAGATGGAACTTCCTATGTTCAAGTTTATGCCCATTACCCCTCGTCCTATCACTGGGTGCCACTGAAAAAAGACTACTCCCATCCCATTGGCAAACTGCTGTTGCTAATAGAGTGAAACGCCAGTCTTTCCTTTCAAGGGAACTTGGGTTTTGCTTTCTTTAGAAACCCTTGACCTAAATGGTAATTACAAAATTTTGAGAATTGGCTGAAACAAAAAGGGGATGTCCTTGCTTGTCCCTGCACATTTTGTTTTCCCCCTGAATGCAACGAAAATGAATGTGGAAATGGGAGTGGATCCCAAGTGGAATGGATCCCAAGCAAAGCACAAATTTGAGTTTTGACTTCCCCCATACTGACATCCGGAATTAGATGTAAATATACGTAAACAATTGATCTTTAAATAACACAAAATCAAGCCAAATACCCTTCAAATCAACCCAGAACTTCTCCAGTCTCCAAGAGGAGCGATTTGGGTTCCAGGGGAGACTCATCCACTTTCTTTGCTCCTTGCAGCTGGAGATTACCAGTGGGAGAAAACTGTGCTCCCACTGTGCCCAGAGAAAAGTCACCTACCTTCAAGTGAACACAGTTAGAAGCAGCACAAATAAATGAAAATAACAGAGTGATTGCCAATTAAATGGTCTTTAAAATTTAATCTGAACATTAAACCTAACAGAGATCTGCACTTAGAGTATCTGCCTGCTAAGGCTGGCTCAAGCCAGCAGACCCTGGGGCCTGTCAGGGCTGACCATGCTTCCTTTCGGCAGTGCCTTTGGAGGTGCCACGGGAGTCCCCAGGTGCAGTGCTTGCCTCCTCCAAGCTGAGGTGCCAGGAGGAGCCCATAGCTGCCATGCACCCCACAGCTGGCAGCATCCCTAGCTGTCTTTCCTGCTCAGCAGCCTGTGTTTCCTTCCCTGGGCATCTCCAGCAACTGGATGTTCTGGTCCTTGGTTCACTTGGGCACTTTGGGACCTTTTGTCCCCCAGGTCTGGCTGGTGTCCCTGTTGTCTTGCTGCCCCACTCCTGGGCAGAGAGAACCCAAGGGAAGGAGTCACGTCTCTTTCTTGTATGGAGCACAACTGGCTGGAGAAAAGGCATCCATGAACAGCTGCAATACGTGGAGCTGGGCACAGGGGTACTCTTTTAGGGCGGATGACCAAACTGGGGCTACAAGAGAACATCCTTGCCCATCTACCCCAAAGAAGTCCACTAATGCCCTGAGATTCTCACCCAAGGTATCATTTCTAAGCATGTGGACGAAAAGGTTATCAGGAGTGGTCAAAATGGATTCACCAAAGGGAAATCATGCTTGACCAATCTGGTAGCCTTCTATGGTGGCATGAGTGGCTGGGTAGATGAGGGGAGAGCAGTGGATATTGTCTACCTCGCCTTCAGCAAGGCTTTTGACACTGTCTCCCATAACATCCTCACAGGTAAGGTTTGGAAGTATGGGTTAGATGAGTGGACAGTGAGGTGGATTGGGAACTGGCTGAACGGCAGAGCTCAGAGGGTTGTGATCAGTGGCACAGAGTCCAGTTGGAGGCCTGTAAGTAGCAGTGTTCCCCAGGGGTTAGTACTGTGTCCAGTCTTGTTCAATATATTCATCAATGACCTGGATGAGGGGACAGAGTGTACCCTCAGCACGTTTGCTGATGACATAAAACTGGGAGTAGTGGCTGACACACCAGAAGGCTGTGCTGCCATTCACTGAGACCTGGACAGGCTAGAGAGTTGGGTGGAGAGGAACCTAATGAAGTTCAACAAAGGCAAGTGTAGGGTCCTGCACCTAGGGAGGAATAACCCCCTGCACTGGTACAGGTTAGGGGCTGACCTGCTGGAAGGCACCTCTGCAGAGAGGGACCTGGGAGTCCTGGTGGACTACAAATTGACCATCAGCCAGCAATGTGCCCTTGTGGACAAGAAGGCCAATAATATCCTGGGGTGCATTAAAAAGAGCATGGCCAGCAGGTCAAGGGAGGTTATGTTCCTCCTCTACTCTGATGAGGCCACATCTGGAGTACTGTGTCCAATTCTGGGCCCCCCAATTCAAGAAAGACAAGAAACTACTGGAGAGAGTCCAGTGGAGGGTTACAAAGATGATCAGGGGACTGGAGCATCTTTCCTATGCGGAAAGGCTGAGAAACCTGGGTCTCTGAAGCCTGGAGAGGAGAAGACTGAGAGGGGACCTCATCAATGCTTATAAATATCTAAAGGGTGGGTGCCAAGAGGATGGGGCCAGACTCTTTTCAGTGGTGCCTGGTGACAGGACAAGGGGCAATGGGCACTAATTGGAACACAGGAAATTCCATCTCAACATGAGGAAAAACTTCTTTACTTTGAGGGTGACAGAGCACTAAAACAGGCTGCCCAGAGAGGTTGTGGAGTCTGCTTCTCTGGAGATATTCAAAACCCACCTGGATGTGTTCCTGTCCAACCTGCCCTAGATGAACCTGCTTTGGCAGGGGGGTTTGACTAGATGATCTCCAAAGGTCCCTCCCAACCTTTACCATTCTGTGATTCTGTGATCTCCTGCCTCACCCCCAGCCCAGGAGACAAGGTACTAACCACTGCCCAATGGCACTGGTGGGGAGATGCCATCCAACTGCAGACAACAGAGGCAAGCTGCCAGATCCCTGGCACCACGCTGTCTGCTGATTTTCCTGAGCTCTCACAAGACACAAGAAAACCTTTTCTCAACAAAGCTGCTTTGTGATAACAGAAGTACACCAGGATGGAAGTTTGAAGACTTAAGTGTGCAGGGAGTAGCTGTGGATATAAAAATAAAGGCAGCTTGGAAGCAAAAACCTTCCTGAATGTTTCAGGCAGCAAAGTCTCATCAGGCAAACATTCAGAAGACCTGCAAGCTGGAAGGGCATGGGCAAGGTCACAGCCACAGCTCAGGCTGGGAATTCACATTTTTCACCAAAGTTTCTGCCAGTGCAGTAACACGTTTTTAAGTTGCACCATTCGCAGTGCTGTTCTTCTGCCATTAGATGTCTCTGTGTGCTACATAGAGCTCAGACAGGAGGTCACTCCTGGTAAACAAAGGTCACCAAGCCGGAGCTGGAGCAATGCAGAAGCCTGGGGATTTTTGTCTTTGTACCTTTTGCCTGGTTTCTTTAATGAATGCCTTTTCTATAGGAGAGGCTCTGACTCCATAAAGCTGGTGCACTGATGAGTTTAGGTGGTCATTCTGTATCCATGTGGTTTTAGCACTCAGAAGGTTATCTCCAGGGCTGTCAGATGGAGCAGGAAGTGAAAGGCTGGAGCCTATGGGGATGTTTGGGTTATAAACTGTGAAATGTGACTGTTCAGTAACATATTGCTGTGGTTCAGTGTATCATGCGGCACATCTGCATGTTCAGTACCTCCTCATCATATCCTACCCACAGCCAGGAAGCAGGGAGATGCAAGAAAATATTATTTGTAAGCTATCTATATTTTTTCAAGCACACCATTTACAATGTGGTTTGGTGAGCTGTTTTGGCAAAGTTCTGCTTTTGCTCTAAGGGGCTTATTCCTCTGTATTTGCAATGTGTGTGGGGCCCCTGAATGACAAACATAGCCCATACCTCTTAAACCTTTTTGCAGAGACAAGCTGTGCTGCATCCATTGCAGATACAGCCTCAACTATAGCAGCAAATACGATGCATATTATGAGCTGCACGTACTGCCAACACTCAGAGAAAGGGCTGTGCTCTAACAGCTCTCCAGGGGACATTGGAAACAGCACACGCCTGTCTGTAGCTGTGCATGATTTTTTCCACATTTGTAATTGCAGCCTTTTTCCCCTTTTGGTGGTTATTAATGTTGTTCGTTTCCTCAAAAATTACATCTGTTTAGATGTTAATTGAGTTAATTGTTACCATTCAGCAGCTGGAGCAGCAATTTAGCACCTGCTAATAAAGATGCTCGGTTTGAAGTTGTGTGAAAATGACCATATTATAGGATTGCTGTTGTACTGTAGTGCCAAAAGTGAGAGCTGCAAAGTTAGCATGCAGTAATGGATGGAGAGATGGGCTGGAGGGTGGTTTCTCTGAGCACAGTGTCAACTTTCAGAGTCAGAGATCAGTAAACAAGCTGCGCAATCATGATACAGAGCCATTGAAGCCAGGGGGGGCGGGGGGGGAAACCAACAGAGAAAATACAGGTGGCAAGCACCGAATCAACAATAAATATTATCTCTCCTTTAGAAGCAGAAATACAGCTTATCTGTGACAGACTAATTGGGTAGAATCAAAGGAGGGAAGAACTATAAAACAGAAGGATTGACAGCACATATGAAAAGACCTTTTACTAAGTGTTTTCATGCCCAATTATGTGAAGACCTTTCTATAAAGGAAATGCGGGAGGTTCACAGGGAATGAAGAGTATGGTGCTTGAGCAGAGTAGCTCTGGGATGAGCTTAATGATGACCACAGTAAGCAGGGTGGCCATTTCACTTTGCATCTGTTATGCCAGGCTGCAGATGGACACCTGCCCTGCAGGAAGGATGGAACGGGCAACACCGTGACACCCCTCTGCTCAGGGACCATGTACGCTCCCCAGCACAGCCAGCCCACGTGCACAAGTGGCGATGTGCAGGGAGGAGGGCAGCTCAGCACACACCAGCGTGCAGTAGGAATCACAGGTGAGGCTGTCTGGGCCATCAAGCCTTCTTTGCAGTGCCCCAGGGAACAGCTGCCAGTCACCCCAGGCAACACGTTTTTCTGTGCCAAGATGCTCTGTCCTGATGGAAACTCTCAAAGTGATGGAGACTCTCCTCCATTCCCCAGGTAAATGCTGCTCTCCTTCACTGTCCAAAGCATGGAGTTTATTTCCCAGCATTACAGAAATTTTTAGCTTTGCTGTTGCTTTCTAGCATCCTCTCAAGGATCATGTACTTCCTTATCGCACTCACTGTGAGTCCTTGCAGAAGCCATGTACTGAAGCCACCTCTGCCTATTCTGCACCAGGACCAGTGTACTGACCTATATGTAATTGTAACCGACCAGCACAGCTACATTTGAGGGCATACGTGACTGTATTGAGTCCAGTGTTTCCTTTGGCTGGGGAGAGGTCGCTGGCAAGGATGTGAGATCTTACATTTTCATAGTCTTACGTTAATTTTTCATCGCTCTTATTTCACAGAGAGGATTACATCCACAGGAGGTCTGCAAGGAGAAGCAGAAACGCCCAGGGATGCTCCTAAGCCCCGTCTGGCTGCATTGCAGTGACATCGGCGAAACCACTATATGCATTTGGAGAGAGGTGGTGTTTTGGGGAGAAACCCCTAAACATTGCAAGAGCACCCCCAGCTCAGCAGTCTGGCAGCTGAGCAGCATGCTGGAATGCCCCGATGCTTACCCTTTCTTTTCACTATAAAATTGTCCTACACCATGGGGCATATGGGATCTTTACCACCTGCAACACCACCAGTAACACACTGCAGTTTTGGGGTGGGGGAGATCCCTTCAAAGCCCTCCTTAAAGCAAAGAGCAAAGGAAAAACCTGATTCCTCTGGAGGAAAGGGTATTTCAGAGCAGTGGGTGAGTCAGAGCCAGCCTCCCTCCCACACAGCTTCATTATTTTGGCTCCCAGGCACACACACACACTCACAGGGCTGCACTGTCACCCCTGCACATGGAGACAAGGGCATGCAGGGGCACAGCGTGTTTTTGGGAGCCACACATGGTCCCCCATGCCATTGATGACCCTGGAGCTGCACAGCACCCAGCACGTGAAGCAATTTCTGTACACGTGGACATGAGCCTGCAGGGTTCTGGGTGGCATCCCCCTGTTTTGGGGAGTAGAGCACTCCATGGTGTCCTGCACCCCCACCCAGCATGCCTGTGCTTGCCCCATCATGCATGGTGGCCTGGGAGCCACCCACAGCTGCCAGAGCACCTTTCCATCCCTCCATGATGAGACAGCTGATGTCAACAGAGATAGATTTAAAAGAGGGCAAGGAATACCCTCACACCCCAACCAGAAGGATGAACACATCCCACCCTGTTACTGCCTGGAAGGGGTTAATGAGGTGCCTCATTACCCACCCAGCCTGTAATCAAGTGCCCAATTAAAAACTGCTCATGAACAACAGGCTTAAAGGGAAGGGTAACAAGGGTTTGGGGAGTATTTGCAACAATGGCTGGAGGAGCAGGTGGCTGAAGACCAATAAAGGTCATAAGAAAGCTGTGGTGTCATCAGGAGCTGTTAATGCTTCTGGAGGCTGCTGAAGCTACGTGAGCAAGATTAGTGCAAGCGGTAAAGAGTCAAGGGGTTTTTAGGCTGATAGAAGGGGAATAGGTCTCTGGGAAAGATGGGGTCAGTTGGGAAAGAAGGTGGAGACAGGCTGATATGTGGGATTGCCAGAAAAGTGAGAAAGTGGGCGAGTGGGGAGGAGCATTAGCTCCTTAGTGAGCATTTGCTGCCCAAGGCTTCAGAGAGTACTTAAGTGTGTGCTTGCTGTACATAGATATTTGCACTAGGCTTTCTCCCTTGCTGTCCCAGATGTTGCTCTGGCTAGCTGTGCTGGGGCAGTGCCATCAGGGACAGAGCGACAGGAGGAGCATCAGTGCTGGAGCATGGCTGTGCTCTGGGGTGTCTGTTGGCAAGTCACTGATGTCACCTGGCTCTAGCAGATTCTCAGCTGAGAGAAATGCTCTTCTTGCATGTGCTCAGAGCAGGCAGGTGTCAGCCAGTCCTGCTGGTGCACCCCGCACTGGTGAACAGCCTGATCCTTTCAACTCCAAGACCCTCCTTTTTGTGCCACAGCACCCCTGTTCCCTGTAGGGCTGCTAGGGAGACCTGCTTGTGTCCCACTTCTCCATCCAGGGCTGGGCAGCAAATTGAAAAGTTAAGTGGAATCCTCAGCATCTGCACAGACACGCTGCAGCCTTTGATAACGGTTCCATGTTGTTGGGCCTTTCTGCTCTAGCAGTGCTGCTAAACTGTGACCTGTCCCACCCTCCTGATGCAGGTGGTGCTGGCTGACTGAGCCAGTGCCAGTTTGGAAAGCCAGCAAGCTTGTGCTGGTGTGGGTCACTGGGAGGACTTGGTCTTGCTGGTGGTTAAGTGTGTGCCTCTGGGAACAGCATCTCCTCTACCTTCCTGCCATTGCAGCAGGTCTGTGTGATTCCCTGCATCCTCCTTGCAGAGCTACAGGGTCCCACACAGCAGGATCCCTGGTATCAATGTGCTGTCATACCTCTTAAAATTGGGACTATCCCAGTGTTTTTCCTTTTATTTTTTGCATTTGCATTAGATAATTTACTGGGGATCCAGGCTCCAGAGCATTGTGCTATTGCTTGCTGACAGATGTGGCTGAAACTTGGCTTCCTTTGGGACTTCTAGGAAAAGGCTGCAGGCGTAGGAGAGGGAAAGTGCAAGCTCAGCCTTTGGACACCATGGCACAACCTCAGCAACCAGAGGTGCTTCTCTGGCATCAAAGAGGTGACCCTAGAGTGCAGTGCAACCAGGGACTTGGCATAAAGTGTATCGGGGGAGAGAGAGTTGGTGGTTGGATGATGTTCTGGGACAGAGGGAGCCCAGACCCAAGCTGGTGGGAGGGGTGGAAGAAGCTGTGTGTGCGATCTCCGCCCCCCTGCCCCCAGCCAGGGCAGCTGGGGAGCATTGGTTGGCTTGCAAAGACTGCATTTCCCCACTCAATGGAAGGTGTGGAGCTCTGTCTCTGGACTGGAAGTGCGATCGCTCCTCCAGTGCTCGGCATTGCAGCTCTATTTCTGTGCGGCAGGGTGTTAGGACTTAGCATGCTAAAGATAAAATGGTGAAATTTAATACTCTTGAGTTGCTTGCATTCCAAAACCCAGTATGAAATGCCTGCTTATGTTTAAATAATCTGTATGTTTGAGTAAAGGATTATGAGCCAGTAGAGGAGGCAGTGCTTTCTTCGTTTCCTGCAGGGAAGTGCAGAAGGCAGTCCTTGGGAAAGTCAGCTTGAAGAATAGCAGAAAGGGCGACCCAGGGATGCTTCCAGCAAGCTCCAAACATGAGCGAGAGCCAAGAGACAGCTGCTCACAGAGGCAGGGGAAGCAATAAATAATGCGAAATAACATTTAATTACTTCTCACTCCTACTAGTCTGGGAAAGAAGATCTCTGAAGCTTTCTCTGATGCCTGGTGGAAAGGGACCCACGTTCTGGTTATGGCAGGTTATTCTTCATCAGGTGAAGAACCAGCCTGAGTAACAAGGATCAGAGCCTCCCTGTGGGGCTGCACTGCATCCACTGGTAAAGCCTTGGTGGGACTGGAGGGTGGCACCCACCATAGAGCTGCCTAGGGTCTTGCTACTTTGGTTGGCTTGCTAATAGCAAAGATATGGTGAGTGGAAGGTTATGCCTAAGCTGAGCTGGCCGGCAGGGATCCTGGGGCTGCAGAGTGGGTGACCACACCAAAAGAGTCCCTTCTGGCCCCCGTGTGCAGGATCCACCCCCTGCATGGCTGTACCAGCAGATATGACCCTGCCTTGGTTGGGCGTGAACGTTGAGTGGAGGGCAGGAAGGGAGTGTATGGAGGAGGAAGGCTTAGAAACTTTCCTGGCTTTTTGATAGAAATTGAGTTGATTTCTGCTTGAGTCTCCCATTTGACACCTGGAAGCACTTGTCAAATTCAGCAGGGCTTTTCTACCCCCTACCAATGTCCTCCATCTGTCGCCCTACTTCCACCTTTCCTCTACAGCTACAACAGGGAGAAACCAGTGATGGGTGCTGTTATGCAAGGCCATTGCCCTGTAACAGGGCACCTTTCTGGTGCCACCTCTACTTTCACTTGTTTCCTAAATGGTAATTTGAGGCATACCAAGTAAACACTCTGTAACGGCTTGGTAATTATGGGCTGTAATAAATGACTGCAGTCACACATGGTAGAGTCAGGAGCAGTTGCCACATGGCCTGCATCACAGGTAGGAAGAGAGGAGTACTCACTTGCAATGAAACGGTATTTACCATGTAATTACCTTGGTGCTACATGGTAATTTCTATGTAATTAAATGGTCAACAGGCACTGTCTAAACAAAGAGGACTTAAGTGACATCTCTGTCCTGAGGCTTAAAATATTACTGTGTGGTAAAGGGGGGAATGGAAATTGTAAAATACTGATGGAGATGTGATGGATATAACAACACCATGACTACCCTGAGTTGAAGCTGTCAAGGAGTGAGAAGGAAGCATCTGACTTGCTGGTGACACCCTGGAGAAGAAAGGACCAGTGTTCATTGCAAAAACAGAGATGATAAACTCAGTGGAAAGGCTGCATGGCAGATTGTTGTTGGAGACCCTTGTTTGTGGTCCACTTTTTCCCTGCTTACAGATGTGCACCACAGCATGCGAGCCTGGGGATGGTCTCCCTTGGCTGCTTGGGGAAGTGGTACCTCCTGCTTAGCCCCACGTCTCATCAGCCCTAGATACCTGCTCCTGTTCTTTCAGGGACCAGCTGGTCCCTGCAATGCAGCACTGCCTATTCCCTTCCTTAGAGGCTGTGGAGGGGCTATTTAAAAACCAGCAGCGACTCCTTCTCCATGCTGCTGTGTCATTGCTGTTGTGTTCCCTGAGCTGTGACTTGTCCTCGCCTGACTCCTGTTACAACTAATTAGCACCTTGACATTTACACAGTGAGCGAGGCAGCCTTGATGTTTGTGAAAGAACAGAAGGCACATCTGTCTGCATGATCCATTTGAAGAGGAGGAACATGGCTATGTGGTGTTTATAGCAGGCAGTTGGGGGAGGAATTAATTTACAAAATTTTTTGAATGAAAACAGTTCCAATAGCTTAAGTGCCCTCTCCCTCCCACGTCAGCTGTTTACAAACTGTTGAGTTGAATCTGTCCCACATGTCCTTTGAACCTACCAGTAACAGAGGGAACAAAATTGAAATACATCATGAAAAACTAATTTTGGGGAAAAAAAATAATCCTACCCACGGAGTTCAAACAACTTGTCTTACTTTAGCTTATACTGATCTTTATGTACTTAGACGAATGTCACCAGAACCAGACTTATTTGACTCCGTTTTGCTCTTTATCCTCATTAAAGAGGAATGTAGTTGTTCTTCACTGTCTCTTCCCCCTCTACACCCGCCCTGTGAAGGTGCTTTGTGTAAGGCAGCAATTGACTTTTTGTGTGGCAGCAGACCTGTGGAGTTTCAGGGCATCCAATTGTTGTGGCGATGGAGCCGGTGTCTCTCCTCCTTCCCAGCGCAGTGGCAGCCTTGCCACGCTTGCCCTGTCCTTTCTTTGTTGGGAGGCTATGCCTTGTGGTATGGACCATAGAGGCTTTCAAGGGTCTTAAAAGTGCTTATTCAGCTTTACTTGGGGTGTGGAGGGAGGGGGAAAGCCACCAAGTCTACTGTATCATTATCTTAGCTTAGGTCTCTCTCCTATCCCTTAGATGTTAATGCATCACAGACAGGCCAACTACTGCTCTCATGTGACTGTAGGAACGGCACTACTTAGGAGGTAAATAAAACACATGGAGGAGCACAGCAGCAGTTGGCAGGTGACTGCCGTGCAGCACCAGTGGTACCACAGGTGAGTCCTGCTGGCCTGCCTCTGAAACTGAGGCTGCCATAGAACAGCAATTTTCTTAGGTTTGCCTTGAATTTCTGATGAGTTGTTCCTGCTTTTAAATGGAGGACAAAGCTAATTGAAGGGAAAGGGCTGCAATTAAAAATCTTTCTTGTTGTTTTTTTTTGTTGTGTTTTTTTTGGTTTTTGGGGTTTTTTTTTGTTTTTTTTTTTTTAAGGAGATCTCTGGCTCCTTAGCGTTGTGTGTCTCCAGTGCAATGTCCCTTGAAGCTTTCCAGAATCAAAGCTAAACTCTGCCCTCTGGTATTTAGTGATCTGCCATAGTCAAGCCAGATGGCAAAGTACAGGGGAAATATTAACTTCCCCACCCCTTTTTGCAAGGAGGATAAAGGAAAGGCAAACCATTTTCCCCAGCCAAAAATTAGCAGGGCAAAGTTGATAGGGTACCACTTTTGTAGGGAGCTGATGGCTGTGGCTTGGGGTTCTCTGCTTGCAGTGGGTTGTACTTGAAGTACAACCCACTTCATCATGGGTTTTCTGGGATCAGACATCCTGGTGCTGAGCCCTGTGGAAATAAGCCATCAGCTCAGTATGATGCATTTCTTGGAGGGAGCAATGTGTATTTATCTTCCCACCTGAGCTTCTTCCAAAGTAAAGATTTGAAAGGGTCTTTAGTGGGCCAAAAGTCAGGGTATGACCCTGCTGAGTTTGGGATGGATGGTATCTCCAAATGCCTGTGGGAGGCCAGTGTGCCCAGGTGGCTTCAAGTGTTTTCTCAACCAGAAGCTGCCTGTTTCAAGGGAAAGTAGGTCTGAGGCTTGCCTTGCTCTCCACTGGACTCATGCAGCCCACAGGGCAAACAGAAAAGGCACAAAAACAAGCCCAGGATGCTGCCCTTGGATCCAACTGCTTGTCCACTTGCAATAGATACCACAACAGGGAACCTAGTACTTTGTCATTGACTTCACCGTATCAGGATGTAGTCCCAAGTCAGGAGGGTTAACACAACCTCTGCAGAGTCCTGCAGAGTCTGAGAAAGAGCCTGCTGCAGGACATGGGTCCTTGCAACAAATCAAGTTATGGGTTGCTCTGGCTAATCCCTCAGACTTCCTTGGGTTTAACTTTTGATATCAGCAGAGCATGGTGACCTGCTTTACAGGTCCATGCTGAGTTCTGGAGCTGTTTGGTACTTTTAATGCTCTAGTTTAGGATGCTGTGCAACCTTGAAAAGTCTTTGAAGGTTTTGGCATGTGTTTGAGGTGGAGTGTATGAAGTTCTCAGGACCCTGCTGTTTTCCCATGAAGCTGACTGGACTCTGGTGGCTGCCCTAGCTCCTGGGATTTCACACCCTTATGTTGGAAAAGGCGCTCATGGTAGGGCTGTGTCAATACCAGCCCACCTGGAGAATAAGTCTCCTTCTGGAAACGTGGGCAGGTTTACAAAAATATACTCTTGCATCAGTAAGGCTGCAGCCCTGCATCACTCCTCCACCTCCATCCCCGCTCAGAGACAGGTTATCACCATGCTGCTGCAGAAATGCGGCAGGGCTGATGTATCTCCTCCCAGCATGACAGTAGCACTTTGGACACACTCCTCCTTTTGCAGGTGTCAACAAGTTGTCAGTGTGGCCCCTGATCCTGTAGCAAATCATGGTGGTTTTGCCCCTACCAGCAGCAGGTATCAGAAGGGTAATAATATACATGGACTTACTACGTCATGGGGAAAACACCCTGCTATGGATTGCGAGGGGCTTCTCCCTGAAGGGCTCTGCAATGTCTCCCCTGCTCACCCCATAGAATGTCACACACAGAAATGTATGCAGAGGGCTGGGCTGGTAAGGGATTGCTTGGAGTAATGATTTATGTTGAGCTGCTGTGCCCTCTCCTCCCACCTGTTAAACTTCTGTTTGAATACACGAGTTAACACATCTGCTGACAGTGCTTTGATTAAGGATAAAACTTTATTCAATGGTGAAAGGTAACTTGAAACATGCAAAAGGAGGGGAAATGAGGGGAGAAACACGTGCAGCATAATAAGAAGCTGTATTTTGAAGGCTCCAGGACAGCTCCTCTCTATTCCCCATCTTGTTGCTGCTCCTAGGCAGCAGTGCCCATAGCAACACCGCCCGGTGCAAGAAGGGCTACAGTGATCCCACAGGCATCCCTGCTGTGAGAGGGACCTGAATTAAGGTACCATCTGCTGCAGCTTTCTCCCCAAACCTGGCTGAGCAGCACTTGTGCCAAGCATCCCATCAGGAGGAGGTGAGGGATCTTTCATCCATCAGGGATGTTGAATGAGAGCTACACCTCTCCTGGCTGTGAATGCAGCAGATCTACAAACCTTCCTCTTTTTTATTAGCAACTTTCCCCATGTAACCACGTTCCTGTGGGTTGAGGTTGAATGAAGAGAAGCTCCTGTTTTAATTTTTGCTGTCAGGAGTAATGGGTAAGTGTAGGAGGAGGAATATTAATCATACCCAGCAGGCATTCTTCAAACTTAGAAACAGCATAAGGAAGGAGCCCAAATGGTTTAAACATTGTGGGGACCATTTGTAAGGGAGTCTCATGCTCAAAAACGTGCAGGATAGTCTCTTCCCCCCACCCTCCACCTTCAATTTAGTTGAAAGGGGAAGTCATTGCTTTCCCACCTACTCTCTTAAGCAAGAGACCAGGGTCTGCAGCTCTGATGTACCAGTCAGGTCTGCATTCCCTAGAGAGATGGAGGAGAGGTGTGCAGGGCATATTGTCCCTCTTGTGAAAGCTTTGTCACATCAATTGGCTGTTTCTTTTCCTAATTCATTCTCTCTCTGGATGCAAAAGAAAAGGGGAGGGAGTATTGTGTTTTTGCTATTACAAATTTTTGTGCTGGCATTGTAGCAGGCACAGCACTGCCCAAGGAAAATTGAGCTTTTTGCCTCTTTGGAGTGATGCAAGGGACCATCAGAGGCACAGAAGGGACCCTAGTCATACTGTGGGCTTGTGGGCCACCCTGTGAAGAGAGGGTTGCTTTAATCCCCCTCTTGGGTGTTGAGAGGCCCCAAAACCTCATCCCCCTGCTGCACAGATGTGCAGGCTTGCTCATGGCTCACACATGACTGAGGACATCAGTCCCCACTGTGCAAGGCCAGGTGAACTTCAGCATCCTTATGCACCTGTTTCCCTTCCCTTTTTACATTTCTCTACCCCCTTTTTTGTATGAGAAGCCTCTGGGCAAGGGCACCCTATGGGTTTTTACTTTCCTGGAGGCTGTGTTTTCTAACAGAGCTAGAAGCCTTTACATCCTCCATCTGAAGGATGTGGAGCTGGCTGACCACTTCCACTGGGTGTCCACGTTGACCTTGGACTGGCAGCCACTGAGACCAAAACAGCCTTATCCCAGGTGAGTCAGCATACAGGGCGTCTTCCCTGGGAGAGGGCACAAGGCATCGGACCCTTCTCCTACCTCCTCTGTTCTGTTTTGTTAACATACCACAGAGGCCTTTCTCAAATTGGCAGGAGTCTACGACAAACGTCACCACACTGCTGTGTAAAATTGCTATTCTCTTGTGTCTCACCACTGCTGAAATTGGTTAAGAGCATCTGACTGGGAACTAAATTTCCTCTCCATCATCTCCTTAAGTTTACAGAAAAGACTGCTTGGCTGATTTTACCATGCCTCAAACATGGGGAAGGGGGGGG
>NW_009646657.1:280596-309201 GCF_000708025.1 Charadrius vociferus
GGGGGGGCAGAAGGAAAAAAAGATATAAGTTGTTCACAGAGCTGAGATCTTGCAATGAATTTTCTCAAACAAAACACAGTGGTCCTGGTGATGAGCCAGTTTGTCTCACTGAGCTGGTTCCCCCGAAGGGTAGAGCTCAGATAGGATGCTGGAGAGCTGGGCTTTCCCAGCGAGTGGGTTTCTGCTTTTTGTCAGGGGATCATCAAAACAGATGTGCAAGTGAACAATTTTGAGACAAAGCTTCATACTCCCAGCTTAATCGGCTTCCTTGCAAAATTCCCAGCACCTTCTGGTAAGGCATCCTAAACATGACATTGGCGGGAGACTGTGACATTCCTTGCTCACAGAAGGTTGAGGCATGATTCCACATGTGCATAAAATGAGTTTATTCTTCTGAATTGTCACGTGTACTTTTTCAGTAACACAGGGTTTGTTTGGGCAGGGGAATACATCCGCTGAACATGTTGAAGTCAAACAGTAGAGGAAGGGGAAGAAAAAGCCCTTGTGTGTCAGGTATGACCTTACATCAAGAGCCAAAAGAATTGTGGTATCTGGAGTTTGCAAACTCCACAAACCTGTTGTTTTGCTCCAAATCTATTTCTAAGGGGCTGTGGACCCCCTCCCCCACCCCACTCTAATTTTCAACCCCCCTGACAGCAACATTCAGCGTAGCAGCACAAAGAGCAGCAAGCTGTAATTTGCCAACAGGGCTGTGTCCCTCAATGAAAGCTTCCTACATGTCTATTGGAAGATTATCCTATCAAATCCCATGCTGCTCTGAAAGGTATGCATTTAAAACATGACTAACGCTGATAGATGCTTTTATTCTATTTTATTCTCCAGCTTGTGAGTAATGTCTCATTATAAATGGGGACGCATTCAGAAAAACATCATCTGCCTGCTGGAGCGTGGGCTCCTCAGCACGGGCAGCTCGTGGCAGAGGAGTTGGCACCCGGCAGCACATGGCTGTGTGCAGGCTGGCAGCATGCTGATCAGCAGCATCCCATGAGTCCTGAGCCGTCCTCGAGCTCAGCTTTCTGCCCAAGCCAGGACGTAGCTCTGTTTTGGGGTGGGTTTGATGGCCCTCGGCATGCTACAGGAATGGTGATCTGCAAGCCCCGGCTGAGGAGCTGGCACTGGTGGAAAACGAGGAGTAATGGCAAAGTTTGCGCAGGTTATTGCTGGCAGAGCTGGCAGACTCTTGCTATGAAGGTATTTTATGGCCTTCATGAGATATGTGCAACCCTGCT
The DNA here is from genome assembly GCF_000708025.1 of Charadrius vociferus. Lineage (NCBI taxonomy): Eukaryota > Metazoa > Chordata > Aves > Charadriiformes > Charadriidae > Charadrius > Charadrius vociferus. The sequence continues at coordinate 281,847 of NW_009646657.1, forward strand.
GAATGTCATATCTTCTCAAAGCATCAGGGTTTCCTACAGCTGAATATCACAAAACCTTGGACTACGGGAAAGTTCATTATAACATAGGATGAACAGGCTCCTGCCTGCTTTCCTGGTTCCCTAGCCAGGGACATAGTTCTGCCTACGTTGTGCTGCTTCCTCTTAATGCCACTTATGTAAAATCTCTGTACCTCCTTGTCCAGAAATGGTCCCTCATATCAAAATATAAAGGAATCTTCTTGTGGATCTAGAAGCCAGGTTCCTCTCCCCTACTGGAGATGTATGCTGTCATCCACCCTCTGTTTTCCTCCTCCCGTGGGTGCTAAGCACTTGCATTTTTGGGTGATCACGATCATAAGGTGAATGGCTGATCTCACTGTTGCATTTTTTGTGTGGGAATGTCTCAGGTTTTGCAAGCCCACTGGTCTGGACAGCAGGGCCTCCCTGGCAGCTAGTATAGCCAGTCATGTCCATGGCCTGTTGTGGATCTGCTGGGGCTGCTTTCAACCACTGAGAAAACAATGCCTACTGTCTAACAAAAGTCTAGATATGTGTCTGCCTGATCAGCATGCCTGGGTTATTGTGTCAGATCTCCAGGGGATAAAAATGTCAGAGAGCAAGCGTGCAGCAGTCTGCAGACATGTGGTGGAAAGTCTGTCTTTGGAGGTGCCTATGGGAGCTGGTGGCAGGACACACTGGTGGTGGCTGTCAGAGCTGGGGAATTTGGTTTGCAGATGCTGAGCCCATGAAGGCTGCTGGGAGTGAAACTGCCCAGCTCTTGGTTCGAGCTGTCTCCAGGGGTCCATCTTGAACCTTCAAACCTTCCACCTAAAAAGAGCTCCTAAAATGTACAGGTGCTTATGGAAATGGTCAGTGCTGGCCAAGTGGTGTGTTTACTTTAAGTGCTGTCTTGCCCAGCTTTCTGGGATTTGGTGGCTGGTGTTCTGGCTGTGTGTAACCCTGGCCAGAGTGCAGTGGCACTGCTCTTCCCAGTGCAACCCAGCTGCCTTGTCCTGTGCTGCTGCTCAGCATCCCTGGTCCAGGGTCCTTACCATACGCCGTCCATCCTTGACATCTTCTCTCTTCTGCCTCATGCAAAACAAAATGAGATGTTTTTATTTTCCAGGTGTTGTTTTTCCCTTCACCTCCTGCTGTGGAGGTTTTGGGGATTTTTTTTTTCTTATTTTTTGGTTTATATTGTTGGAATACCTGTGAGCCGAAGGGAAAAACAAAACCCAGCTTTTTTCTTTGCAGGGAATGGTTTTGCCGTCTGCATCCACACAGGGAGGTTTGGGGATTTTTTTTTTTCTTATTTTTTGGTTTATATTGTTGGAATATTTATTTCCTCTCCTGTTTTTATTTTGAAAAGGGGAAGAGATCCCACATCCCCCTGAGGTGTTATTAAGCTGAAAGGCTGGTGATTTGACTGTGAGGCACGCTTGCACCTCCCACACTCGTGCAGTCGGTGACGCACGCCGCAATCGGTGGAGCGGGGATGAATAAACCCAGCGTTTGCTCCTCGCCTGCCATCCTCAGAAAGAAGGGGGTGGAGGAGAGAGGGAGGGAAACTCTGCTCTGGGTGTGCAGTTTTAAGAACTGTTTTCTATATAGCCAAGGGATGCTTGCCAAAACATCTCCATTGCATGCTGGGTCCTCTTTGTCTCATGAGGCTAGGGTTGCACTGCCATGAAGCTTATGGGACTGCTGCAAACCTGGCTTAGGTGTCCCTCATCTCAGGCTCTTTTCAAGGCAGTGCATTTTGAGGCAGTGTGCTTCAAGGCATGTTGGACTGGTCCGCATGGTCTGTGGCTCTCCCTGACCTTGTGCTTCTTGCTTACTTGTGAATGATGGAGCAGGGTCCTCCATCTCTGTGGTGTACAGCTCCTGGCACACTGCTGTGTGGCTCCCAGTGATGCGAGTTTAAGGTGTTCAGTTCCATAACCTGTCTTTTTGCTGCAATGGTCTGTGTCATGGTTCTCCAACAGCATATCCCAGGCAAGGAGATTCCTTCTTCCCTTGATGGGGTACCAGTCCCAGGGGCCCTTGAGGAATGGAAATATATGGTCCTGCATGTGAAATGGGGGCATGTCTGTGCTAATGGGGGTGGAAGTGATAGTACATTACCCTGGAGGACAGGAGGTGGCAAAGACTGAGCTGGAGGATTTGTGTATCTCCTGCCTGCATGAAAACAGTCCCCAAAACAAAACAGCAAACTTGCCATTGGGTACCTGGGACCCACCATGCTGAATGGATGAATTGAAATGGCTGAGCTGGACTCAGAGGCTGGGCTTCGAGGGCTTCCTACAGAAAGGAGAGGATCAGGTCCTCCTCCTCCTCCTCCTTGGAGTGCATGCTCCAGCACCAGGGATTCTTTTCTCCTGGGAGAGAAGTAGCTGAAACTCTGAATAATTAAGCACTGGCACTTGTGTGTTTTTTTCTTTTTCAGCCCTCCTTTTGCCTTCCTGCGTGCACAGCATGCTCTGTGTGATAGTAAGCTGTTCTCTCTGGTGGTGTGGTACTGGGAGCTGATGTGCTACAGAATTAGGGGCCTGCAGTGGGGTGAGAGGACATAAGACCTTTTGCTTCTCGCTCAGGCCACGCAATCCACATTTCAGTGGGACAGAACTTCCCTTTGAAGGACATCAGTGTGGTTTTGTTGTTTTGGGGGATTTTTTTCTGCCCATGTTGTGTTGCATCTTTAGCCCACCTTGGAAAGCTCTACCTATAACATAGATCCTGGGAGCTTCTTGCTTCTAGAGTGGTCCCCTCCAGCACTGCCACCCATCTGCCACCCCTGTGCCTTAGCCAGGGGAAAGAAATGGCATTGCAGAGGCTGCCATCACTTGTTTGAGCAGTCAGCACCAGCCTTCAGAGCTGTCATATTAAGGATGCAGCTTGGATGTAGCTGTATCATAGCTGCGTGCCCATCACTCATGGCCAAGTGTTTTTATGCCCCATATTTCATGCCTCAGACTATTTTTAATAATTGATATTAACACTTTACAACAGAGGAAATAGACAGCAGGCCATCATTTACACACCACATCAATAATAAATGGAGCAATGCCAAAACTCATCAATAACAAGTTTGTTTGTCCCCTTCTCATGTTCACAGTGATTCAGTTCTAAGGAGGTAGAGCATGGGCAGATGATCAGGCTAAGGTACCAGCAGAGAGAGCAATCTGCTGAGGAAACGTACTGGAGAGGATAGTGCAGGACAATCCTGCATTTCAAAAGGTTTAACGTTTGACAAAGCTCTGTGGGCTATGCAAAAGCTACATATGTGCTATTTCCCTCAAGAATTTTTCTTTTTCTTAATGCCATTTTCCTTGGAAACTGGAAACTCACTTGAGCAAATGGTTTCTTACCAAAATACAGACCTACGTTCCCCAAGACCCTTCCCGTCTTCCTGATGCTTGCACCATCCCAGCAACAAGCACAGTAGATGCTGAAACATCTGTGCTAACTGCACTGTTGTGGGCTCCTATGTAGCATGAGCTTGGCATGGGGTCATAGCTTGCTTGGCACCTGCCTGCAGAAGACCACATTAACTATGGGTGGCACTTAGAGAAACATTTTCTTTCTGATCATGTGCGTAATGCATGACCACTGCTAATGGGCATCCAGGTCACAGGATCAGAATAGAGCTATCCAAAATTAAACTCTAAAACATACATAGCATGGATGTAGAGCAACTGTTTCACTCTACTAACCCACCACTCTGGTATAGCACTACTGATCCACGTAGATCTAGACTGTATCTGCCTGAAGACTCCCTGGCCAACTTCTCAGCAGAGGAGAACTAGGTAGTTTGGAGCACAGCAATTTATCTTCTTAGTGCATGTATCTGTTAGATCTTGTAGTTCCTCATTTCTTGCAGCCTTTGAACTGGTTTCCCACTTGTTTGTGTGTGGTTGCTGTAAGGGAAGCTTGTGGGTCCATGTGCAATGCTCTGTTTTCTTTATTGCTCATGTAATTTATTTCTTTTCTCTGCCCCGCATCAAACTGCAAGTGTTTTCTGGGCTCCTCTGCTTCTAGCATTGGCGTCAATCAAACATGCTGGCAGTGTATCTGGTGCTGGTTTTCTTCTGCAGTCCACGAACATCTTCAGATCTGCCCAAGCTATGCTGCAGGCACCTTTCTCCAGACGTCTTCGTACTGAAAATGTGATGCGTTGTCTTCAGCTGGGTTGTCTCTCTGCTTCCACATTGGTCATTCTGTGCCTTGACTCTTCTGCGTGAATAGTTGCTCTTTAACTTGTTCTCTTATCCTGGTTATTTGGAGGCATTCCTCTAGAGTTAGTCCTCTAGATGTCCAGAGCTTTCTCCATTTGCAGGAATCCTACCCCAAAGCCAACATCTCCAAAGGAATTGTTACAGATTCAGAATTAACTGCAGGTGCTTCTGCTTTATACCTTGTTAACCACATTCCTAACTCTTGGCCCAGTACCCCTGCACCTTGGCTTTGTCCTGGCTACCACTCCACCTGTTCTTACTACAGTTGGCTGCTTCAGGTGTAATCCCCTTCCCACTCTGTTCCCTCTGGCAGGCCTAGCAAATATTTATTTTCCATACCTCTACTGCTCATAGCCAGATCTGTATCCATTTTTTACTCGGCCCCTTCTGCAGTAGGACCTTTCGTAGAAATCCTTGGTGCTAGGGAGTCAGGCTCTCTCTGCTGGCTCTTTTCTGCTTTCTTAGCCCACAAGATTCATAGGCGTGGAAAAGAGGAGCAGAAACTTTCTGGAGAAGGTGAAGATGGCAGGAAGCCACTCTCTGTGGACCTGGCTACTCTTTGAGCAGACCTGTGTTAATAAGCACTCGTCCTCACTGTCAGGCTCCCTAGGGTGACTGCTGTCAGCAAGGTGATAACAAGGAGACTGTTCCAGGCTTGTAAAATGCAGCAGAGTAGGTGAAGCTACAGATGTCGCTGGCATTGCAACCAGGGGATCTCAGGCTGTCTTCCTGGCACCACCTCTGAGTACTCCTGAAATATTCTGCTCATTGCCCCAGGGTCTATAAAATTTCAACCCCAGGAGAGATACAGTTCTTAAAAGCTTCATGCAAGCTAAGCCTGAGCAGAAATCATGCTCTTTCATGCCAGTGCCTTCTTGCTACCAGTTTCTTTTGCCCCAAACTGCATACCCTACTCTTCCTAACACAGTATGTTTTCACAGGAGCTGGAACTGGCTTGTTCTTGAAGAGAAGACCACCTTGAAGATCAGTGTATAACTGAGCTACCTCCTAGCACCTGCTGAGACAACCTCTGCTGGATTACCTGCTCCTTGCGGCTCATAACAACTGTGAGAACCTCTCCAGGCAACTAGTTATTCTGATGGGGCCTAAAAAAACCCCCTCTTGTGTTGATATTGAAATGTTTCATGGGCTGTTTGACTTCAAGCAAGCTTTAAGGGAACCCAAACAAGTTTTCATTGGATGCCTACATGATTTCTCACTGCTTTTCTGCTTTTGGCTGTCTGCTGGGAAGAACGCAGGACTGCCCCAACATCTGTTTCCAAAGCCCTCTGCTTCTGGGCAAAGTGCTTCTCCTCCTCAAGCTCAAGGCAGCGCAGTCCTGATGCTTGGCTACCTCTCCTTCCACAGAGGAGGTTAAAAAAAGAAAAGCCAAACCTCAAAACAATGAAATAAAAAACCCAACCCTTGAAACTAAACTCTATTTCCAACTCCCCTTTGCAAAGGAAGTACTTTTCTTTCTATGTAGCTCTAACAATGACCCTCTTTGCTGTCTGTAATGCTAAACCACTCTATTCTGATGTCTCGTTGAGTCCCTGCAGATTTTAAGTAGCTTGATGTATATTTTAAGGCACTCTCTGACATTCCCTTGCCAAGGATATTTTTAAATAGCCATTATTTTGGTGGGATATACGAAAAGCCAAGTTATTTCTATTGCTGGCTGTGCAAATCCTGCTTCTGAGGCTGTGCTGAAATGGCTGATGCCAGGATGCCGACAACGGTGCTTTTGGCACCACTGGGAGGTGAAATTGCTCTTGTCAAGAGTAGCCCAGCTGTTTATTTCATCACTGCTCATGGTGAGGTGCTAGGTGGGGAAGGGAGGGATTACTGTTTGCTACATGGGAAAGAACAAAAGAAGAAAAATTAAGTTTGAGTATTTTGGAAGCACTATAAACAGTGGGGAAAAAAACATTGACATTACTTTTTCAACACACAGTGTAGCTTAAGCTTACCTTTGTCTTTCTAAGGACCCATCTTGTGAACCAGTGCAAAATTGCTTGCTACCTGTGAAGCAGCCTGTTTTCCTCACTGTGGAATAGTGGGATTATTTAAGGACATCATTGGAACTGAGAAAGACTACCCAACCAGTCAGATGAAGAGAATTTGAATCAGGGTTATAGGAAATTGCACTCGGATATGACAATTTTACTGGGGATGTTGCAAGGAAGTTGAGATTACAGCTCATATAACAAGCTGAGAATTGACAGTAAGAAACTGTGATCACATTAAAGACAAAAGCATTATGCAATCTGGGTGGTCATAAAGATACTGTTTGTACTGTATGTTTATAAAAAGCATCATCACCTGTTGGATGGTACTGTGGCTACTGGTGATATAATTAATTGAGCTTCTTTTAAGCTAGCATAAATGGTCTAATCATGAATGGTGTCCTAGATTACATCCTGAAATGTCAGCATCATTGATGGCAGCTTCCATCTTCAGGATGTCTTCATGACAGCCTTCTGGATTTGTTATTTTTCCAAGTGGTTTCAGATAATAACAGGGTATGAAGTGTTCTGCTGTCAGTAAAATATCAACACAGGCAGCTCTCAGCAGGTATCTGGTAATAAAAGAATCAAATGCTAGTAGTTTTAAGAATCTCTGGACCAGGATTTACTGCTGCTTTGGCAATCTAGAAACAGCTGCTATTAAAAACTGCCAGTGCCTGAAAATTGGTGGTGCAAAAGGACCTCAAGGGACTGAATCAGGAGTGTTTGTGTAAGTTGTGGCATGCACAATTAGTAAGAAGCAAGGACCATGTAAGAATTAACTTGTATAGGCACTGATCTTTTAAGTTCACAAGTGTTTCTGGCCAGAGGCTCTGGAAAGAAACAGTAAGGACTGGTGGCTATGGGCTTAACAGCTCAGCTGATCAGTAAGGACAATGTTCCCCTGTGCATCCCCTGATTTCTCTCTCTGTTATTATCTACTTCCAAAGTGAGACTGACTGCACAGGAGACTCCTGTGGCCAAGCTTCTTGTGTAGGTTGCCTGAGGAAGGAGTTAAGCAGACAACAGCTTTCTCCTATAATTAACTTACAAGGGAAAGGCTGGTTTTCAGTCATGCTGGTTGGGACCAGTGAAGAAAACTGCTTTCCTACTGAAATCACAATACTGTCCAGGAATAACTGATCACGAGAGAATCCATCTTAAAAAAAGCTGGAAATAAATTAACAGGGAGGGAAGTCAAGATGCTGCTCTGTACCTTGCTGCTTCTAAAGAGGTTTCTCTGCCTAACAAGACAAGACCTGGCTCCTGTAACAACTGCAATTGCTGCAGCTCTGGTGGATTATTTTCCAGAGACAGAAACTGAACTTGGGGGAGCAGGGGGGTGGTGTCACCAGGTGGTGTGCTGTGGGATCAGCACACTCACTGCTTGCTGCAGGACAAAGAGCTTGTGGTGGGACTGCACTAGAGGAATTGTCCCAGACAGGCCCCGCCAATCCATGTGTTGGTATAAGCCAGGGCAGGTCTCTGGTCCAGGGTACTGTTCAGAGGATGGTGTCAGGACCAGTTTTCAGGCATTTGTCACCAAACTGTGCATTTCATCCAAGTCTTGCAGGTCCTTGTTTTTTGTCTCAATCCCAAACAAGACTCTTCTCTGTCTGCAGATTCTCAAGCCTTTCTCCTCTCCAGCATAATCACCTGAATGGCCACAAACATACTGCAGCCACTATTTGAGGTAACTTTGATTTGAATTAATTTTGATTCACTATCTTGTTGAAGATGGAAAGGAGCAGTTCTCTAAAGGGTGGATAGTCTTTTTTTGTCATTTCTTGGATCCTGTGTTATGCATAGCAGCATCTTGTGCTGCAGACAGGGATTACAGAGTACCTGATAACATCAATCAGAGGAAAACGTTGAGTTAGTTTTGGTTATAGTGTAATGGTACCACCTTTCCATCACAAAGAAATATAGTCCTATGATACTTAATAAAGACTTCTTGTTAACAATAACTCAGCTGACTGTGAACAAATCTACATAATGCTCCATAACATATCAGCCATTTAAGCACAGAACCTACGGCATAGCAGTAGATCACCAAAATATATAGCAGATATTATCATAATATCATAGAATAGGTTCTCACAGAATGAAAATGGTCTTTTTGGGCATTTGGCTATTTTCAGTACTTGAAGGAAATATTGCACTAACTGAAATCTACCTGGACTTGTGCAAAGCATTTGACACTGTCCCACAAGACATCCTTGTCTCTAAATTGGAGAGATTTGACAGATAGACACCTTGGTGGATAAGGAATTGGCTGGATGGCCGCACCCAAAGAGTTGCGGTCAACAGCTCGATGTCCAAGGGGCGACCAGTGACACTCCTCAGGGCTTGGTAATGGGGCTGGTGCTGTTTAACATCTTTGTTGGTGACATGGATGTCGGGATGGAGTGCATCCTCAGCAAGTTTGCTGACACCACCAAGCTGTGTGGAACGGTTGACATGCTGGAGGGAAGGGATGCCATTCAGAGGGACCTGGACAGGCTTGAGAAGTGGGCCCGTGCAAACCCCATGAAGTTCAATAAGGTCACGCGCAAGGTCCTGCATGTGCGCTGGAACAGTCTCAAGCACAAATACAGGCTGGGAGGAGAATGGATTGTGAGCAGCCCTGAGGAGAAGGACTTGGGGATGTCGGTTGATGAGAAACTCAACATGAGCTGGCAATGGGCGATCGCAGCCCAGAAAGCCAAATGCATCCTGGGCTGCATCAAAAGAAGTGTGGCCATCAGGGCAAGGGAGGTGATTCTGCCCTTCCACTCCACTCTTGTGAGACCCCACCTGGAGTACTGCATCCAGCTCTGGAGCCTCCAACATAAGGAGGACATCGACCTGTTGGAGTGGGTCCAGAGGAGGGCCACAAAGTTGATCAGAGGACTAGAGCACCGCTCCTATGAAGACAGGCTGAGGGAGTTGGGGTTGTTCAGCCTGGAGAAGAGAAGGCTCTGGGGACACCTATAGTGGCCTTAGGGGGTCCTACGGGAAAGATGGGGAGGGACTCTTTATCAGGAAGTGTAGTGGTAGGATGAGGGGTAATGGTTCTAAACCGAAAGAGAGTGGATTTAGATTAGACATTAGGAAGAAATCCTTTACTCCGAGGGTGGTGAGACACTGGAACAGGTTGCCCAGGGTAGTTGTGGATGCCCCATCCCTGGAAGCATTCAAGGCCAGGCTGGATGGGCCTTTGAGCAACCTGGTCTAGTTGGAGGCGTCCCTGCCCATGGCAGGGGGGTTGGAACCAGATGATCTTCAAGGTCTCTTCCAACTTTAACCATTCCATGATTCTATGAAATAAATTCAACTACCTTGTAACTACAGCCAAATGAAGAATTTAGATTGTCTAGTAGCACATGAAAAGAAAATAAGACAGCCACTCTAGGAACTTTATATTGTCAAGCATGTGAAAATCTAAGGCTAGAAAATCTGACCTTGCTCCAGAAAACAGGTGTTGATGTGATGCTCAAAAAGGATGCAGGTTTTTCAACAATAAGTTTCTTGGGTGTTCCCTTCGGACCTAGATTTTCAGCTAAATATCTCTTTTGGACTTATAGACTTGTCTGGTGGTGGCTGGGGAGGATTCTGCTGCACGGCAGGGTTGTTTCAATTACTCTTGTTAGCACATGAACATTTTACTGCTAGTTTAGAGACTGAGTCCTACTGCATTCAGCCAGTGTGTTCCTGACTCTGTTTCTTCTTAACTCAGGACACCACTTTTGCTAGAAGTCTTTCCTCCTGCTCTTCCAACATCGGTTGTTATGGACTGGTCAAACTATCCATTCATCCCAAGAAGAGATAAGCTGTTTCAGCCTTGGACTTCAGGGCAGGTTTTCCAGGCTTCAGCTGAGATCTGTGCCTCTTTCCTGACTAGCTGGTTTCCAGATGTGATTTCTGCACTGTTCCAGCTACAGTCTTGCCAAAGTGCTTTGCTGATTTTCTGTGGTGTATATATCCAAGTAGTGAAATGAGCTTTCCCTCTTCCTGCAAGGTCCCATGCAGCTAGTTATTTGCCAGAGACTCTTTGTTTTCAATCCCTGATGAATGCAGTCCCTTGTCTTTAAAATGCAATGTGTGCTCTTGTTCCTATATGCAGCAACTTGCATTTGGTTGTACTGAGAAATACATGTTGTTTTGTGGAGCCCAGCTTCCCATGCTTTCCAGATTGCTTTGCATCATTTCTGTCTGTCAAGCTTCTTACATTGCACCCAATCAATAGGACATCTGAGCCTCACTTGCTGAGGAATGGAAATCATAGTAAATATTTTGTAGTCTGCACAAAATGAGTTGGCGATCTCAATTCACTTGCTTTTAGGCAGGTGTGTTTATATATTCCCTAAGACCACTCTTAGATTTGGCACCTGTTATTCAGCTTCTTGGCAGGCACTGCAGCAGGACTTGTGGCTGGATTGCTCTACCTGTAACGCCCACTAGCAAAGCTCCAGCCTCTTCGGCAAGGTGATGCTCATCCCTCAAAGAAACCCATAACTTAATGGGCTCCCAGAGGGCAGCTGGGAGCGCAGTACTGCAGCAGGATCAGGACACTTGGGAATGCTGCTACTCATGTGCTGGTTATGTGGGGAATTATACCAGGGGCTTCAAGAACCTTCAACTACCCCCACAGTTAATTTTGTGATTAGATCTAAATGTATTTTATAGATTTACTTGAGGGCTGTGCCAATATATTTTGACATCAACCGGATTCTTTCCATTGACCTTAGTGAGCACTGAATGTATTTATATACAGTTGTATCTTATTCTAGGTTTGTTTTCACAAGGAGGAGGACAATAGTGGAATCAGTACTGTGTTCAGTGTAGTTATGTACCTTTTTGTGTAAATAAATGCAGCATCCTCTTCCTTGCGCTAGTTTTGGAGAGCTTGAGTCTGCTTTTCCAGGCAGCCCTGTACCCCAAGACATACTACTTTTCATTTCTGTGTTGTGCTCACAGCAGTACCTCTAGCTTTCCAATCTCCAGGCAGGGTTAAGCACCCACCTCCACCCAAACCAGCATCCCAGTTTTTGTAAATGGAGCAATTAGACCATGCAGGTGCATCCATCAGCCTCAGTATTGCCTCCAGCTATCCCTGGAACAGACAGGCTTGGTGGCAACGTCTAATGTCTTTCAGCATGGATACATGCTGATTGTAGACATTGATGCAGTCAGAAGTATTCTCCATGAAATGGATGTTTTGGGAAATGTTTGGCAAATGAAAGTTTTTGAATAAAAAAAGTGATGCTTGTGAATGGCGCGCTTGTGAAATGTGCTGGAAAGTAGCCTCATCCTCTATGACGCTGGCTATCTAGCAAAAAAAAGAATAATAGAAGACTGTGAACTTAGTTTCTATCCTGCTTCAAAAGCATTTTTACTGTCTGATGATCTTTCTTATAAAACCTACTGCCTGTGCAGTAAGATTGTTCAGAAAAAAGGCTCGTGGAGTTTCAGGGAACCTCTGCTGCATGACGGAGCAGCTACTGAAGTATTGCGAGCAACCACACATCAAACTGCTAGAGAAAAAGCAAGTGAGCTGAAAGCCAAAGAGGAGATCTCATTCCTTGACAAGGAAGATGAGCCAGGGCTTCAGTGAGATCAACAGGAAGCCCTGCAGCTGCTGCAAAGGAAGAGGCTCCGCTGCTCTAGTGGTGGGCACCAGCGAGGCAGTGGCTGTGCCACTCTGCTCCTGGGAAAGCAGAAGTGAGCACATACTGAAATATCCTAGTTAATTCTGGGCCAACATTAGCTTTGTACCTTCTGCTTTCCTGCTCTTTCTTTCTTTTTATTACTTCTAATCTGTGCAAGGATCTTCCTTCTTACCCTGTGGCATCTCAGAGTGCCTGGTGAAGGAGAATACTGGAAACGTTTTGGGAAATCCAAGAAGATCAGAGCAACTGCCTCCCTTATCCATATGCTTGCTGACTATGTCACAGAACCACCCTAGTTTGGTGAGGCAAAAACATCCCCCTACAGAAATCATGCTGACTCTCCATGGCTATATCCTTGTTCATCCATATGTCCTCCCTTTTTAAATGCAAAATTCAAGAACAGGTACTAAGGGAGCTTAGGATGACTGGTTAAAAGCTTGGCAGGTAGTTCAATTTCATCTTTCATTTCCTTTAGAAGGCATAAATGACTTCGCTAATGAGAAGTAATTGATTCCAGTGACTTGATTATTACGATTATTGTTTGTTTTATCTGTCTAGCCTCTTCTCCAGACACTTCAGGCACAAGGTCCTGTCTCCAATTGTCCCCCATTAAGAAGGTGGTTGTGGGAAAAATTCCCCTTGCTCCAAATACTCCTTTTCCTACCCCAGTAGCATGCTTTAGAACTTACATTCATGCCTAAATCCTATTGACTTCAGTGTTTTTTGGAAACTATATTTAGATGAACTGTTTTGAAAGCACTGGCTCCATTAGGAACGCATGCTAGACATTCTCTCCCAGACTTCTTTCAATGTTTCCCTTCTGTACCAATTATGTCCGGATCCAAAGTTAATCTGTGAAATGCAAGAGCAGCTGTATGAAGGCAGTCCAAAGGCTCAGCTAGTTTTGCATTCTGTCTGTGACATTGGCTGGTAGTAGATGCTTAATGGAAGTAGCATAAAAACCAGCGTTACACTGGCTCCAGCAAACTCTACCAGCAAGCTGCAGCTTAACAGCTTACTGAGCTAGAGGTTTTTCTCTAGTTTCATGTTTCCTAGATCTTTTTGTTCAGCTTACCTTCCATTATTTTGGCACACTGCTTTTGGAGCATGGTCACTTTTCTGGCTTCCCCAACTGTCTGTGGCAGTGAAGTCCATGATTTACATGAAAAAGTGCTTTGTTTTGTTTTTTTATCTGTGTCATTTTAAGAATGTTCATCAAACACTGCTCTTGTACTGTTAGAAGCAGTGACAATATGTTCACTACCACCATGCACCTCCTGATTTGATGGAAAATCTGACAGAGATCCAGAAGTCACCTCTTTTGCAGGCAGAGAAGTAACTGGCCAGCATAAACTATAACTTAAGGGAAGGGATTTTCAAGCCATTTCCTGATGGTTTCTTACAGTCTGTTCATTCCTCTGCTCGCTGCTTGAGAATAAACTGATATTTTTGTGGATTTGGATTATCTCTTTCCTGAGTGGTAATAACTAATGGAGGGACTATGGTAAGGTCAGTTTGGTTTTGTGCTGCTGTTTATTTATCAGCACCTGGTGTTCTTTTTTATTGCCATGTCCTTCAGTCCTTCTGCAGCTCTTTGTAGACAGCACTTGTTTCTGCTGCTTTAAGCAATTATTTTTCTTTATCCTCAGAAAATTCCTCCTGTATCCCTTTTCCAGATCCTTTAGGCTCTGAGAACAACGCACATCACAGCCCAAACTGCTGTGGGATTCCACTGAGATTCCCTCCACTGTGAAAAATAACCATTTACTCCTACCTGTCCATTCCTATTTTCTACCAGTTTTAAATTCACTTGAGAACCTTTCTTCTAATCCCAGGGGAGATTAATTTCCTAGGAGCCCCTGGTGAGGGAGCTTTTGAGAAACCAGAGTATACTGGTTTAGTATCAACTAAATTGCCCCTGTTTACATATGCATTGATGCACAAAGAATACCCAGGAGCCATGATTCCAGCTACCAAAAGCATATATTTTCATCCAAGTTTTCTAATTATCTGTAATGCTATTACATAGCCTCTACTGCTTTGCTCAGTGTTAAACTCAGTGATAAGTAGCTCAATGAATTCCCCTTTGGAGTCTTTATTTATTTATTTATTTATTTAATCTTTTTTTAACTGGCCAATTCCCTTTTTCAGAGGCTGACAGTCCTGGAGTTGATGTCTTCTTATTCCCGGGTTATTCCTCAACTGCACCAGTATGCACTGGTGATGAAAAAAGCTAACACCTGATGTGAAACTATGCTTTCTACAACAGTGAGGGAGAATATTAGGTGTCCCATGAACACTTATGGTATTACCTGTGGTTTATGTAGACTATGTAAAACAATTGCTTGGGACACTTCAATGACTTTCTCTTATCTTGGAATGAAGTGCTGAGGATTAACATCAGGCCTATAGCTGCTCAGTGTGTCTGATGCTGCCAAATAATTTTTGATTTCTAGGGCTACTGACTGGTTTGCTAGAACAGGTAAAGGAAGACTTACAGCCTTAGTCCTTCTCCTTTCCAGCAATGCAATCAAGCTTACTCCACCATAAACAAACCTGTTTTTGTATGCAGAGGTAACCTCAGGAGCTCATACGCTGCAGAAAGTTGTTGTCTCAGGATCCTTCTGGGTCCTGTAACCCAGGTGCCTGTTCCTTTCATATCAGTAATGGATTTACATTACCGTACTCTGTGGCCTTGCCTTGCAAAGAGAAAAATAATGACTCTGTTTAAAAAAGGAATTTTTTTCCAACACAGTGTAGGAACACTGTTATGGTTGACAAGCTAGCTCAGTTTCAGAGGAGCTGAGTTCTCCTTGAGTCTGCAAAGGGCAGGCTGGCAGACATTTTTCTTATAAATATTTTCAGCATTTCTTTGAAGCCACATGTTTGGGGGGTTTTCCAGCCCCTCCTCATCCCCATTGTAGCTTTTTTTTTTTTTTTTCCCATGGAGGACATCTTATCCGCTCCATTAGTGTTCTCAGGGCTGGATTCAATTGACAGGAGGCTCTGCAGCCAACCCCCTTGGACTGCACATGTGTTTATTTAAATGTCAGTGGCCCACACAAGCTGAATATCTATTAGCTAGAGCATGCATAAAATCCAAAGCACAGCTACAGTTCATATTTATTGTTCAAAGTACAGATCCCTTTATTGTTGTCATTTCAGTACCCTTGTATTTATGGTATTATTCAGTCAGCTCTGAGAAGTTAACTAGCACTTTGCAGTGTTTCTTTACTGCGAGGGTATAATATCCATCTATAATAAATATATAGGTAAGGGATTTAAGAAACAAAATAAAACAGCAACAACATATTGCATGTGAAAACTTTACTAAGCAAATAAAACATTCCCTGCCAGAGCTGCAGAAAAAAAAACAGCAAGATGGTATCATCTGAAATCAGTTAATGAGCAGTAGATGTGTACTTCCACTCTATTTTTTTTAACATTGTCTTTTGTGATTCTCCAGCATTTCTGTACCCTGCTCTCTTTAACGCTCCCATGCAGGCTGGAAATAAATTGATAAGGGTTGTAGCAAGGCTTTTTTGGTAAGGGCTGCTGGCACCTGAGGACTTCAAGGCATCCAGGCTGGGTGTAAGTGCTGCTCTTCTGGTGTTTGGACTTTTTGTGTATGAATGATACTAGAAACGCAACTACCGGCAGAGCTGTGTTAGCAAACCTGCTCAGCAGTGACAGGACAGAATTGTTTATGCCAGCAAAGGTGGTAGTGGTCCTGGGAATGAAGTGACCAGTTGTGGCAAATAGGTATGGTTTTGGCATCATCATCCCCCAAAATATGAAGAGTTAAACTAAGCCTGCAGCTGTATCTCTTCTGAAGGTGGGAGGAAAGCAGATAGAAAACACCTCTTGTACTTAATAGCCTAGAAACCTGCCCTATTTCAACTCTAACATTTGGCTTGGTGAGGAAACATCCAGCAATAAAAGATGTTTTCTGCTAAAAGTAAAGCTATTTCAAGCTGATTTTAAATTTCACTGGCAACATTCACCTGTGATCTTTCTTAGTTTAGTGATCATAATGCTTGCATTTGATTTGAGAGAATAACAGTTTAATTAAAGGGGAAAAAAAGAACTTTATATTTGGCTGATGTTGTTCTGCTGACATGAATGTGAGTTACTCCAAGCGGGATTTTGGGCTCAAGTCCAGAAAAGCAAAAATGCTTCTTTAAACTTAACTGTAAGGCTGCTATTCTGTAACAGGGGGCTGTCCTGCTTGCTCATTAAAACGGATGGAAGATGGGATGTATCAGGAGTAGGGATCGTTTTTGCTTGAGGTTGCTGGTTTGAATGCTGTCCAGGCTGGTAGCAATGGAAAGCTGCAAACCTCCGGTGGTTATTCAGTAACCGACGTGAAATAAGCTGGTGGTCTTGTTCTAGTTCCTGGCGGTCAGGTGTGTGCATCACAGAAACCACCACTTCACTTGGCATCCTCACCGAAAGCCAGAACAGACAGACCAGTGATTGAATCGACAGAGAAGGGCACTGAACAGCCCTACAATTTTAGGATTAAGTCTTCAAGGCTGCTGTTGAGAAGGGCTGGCAAGACAGTCAGAGGGAGCCTGCTTTGCCCTGTAAGGGCGTGCTGCTCATACGAAAGGAAATCCAAAACCAAAGCCTATCAGCTTTGCATCTTGCATGAGTGCTGCATTCACTACATGAAAAATTAATTTTGATGGGTAAGTTGCCTTGCAAAAAACACGTGTGGTAGAAGAGCTGCAAGTACATATTCTGCTGAAGGTGTGTAGCTGTACCTTGTGCACTGTACAGTTGCGTATCAAAGGCTAAGGTTTTAAAGTGGTTTTCATGTTTGACTGTATCATTTCTGTATGAGCAGAAACCTCAGGCTAGATTTTTGGACTGTGACTTCAGAGGCGGTTTTGTAGACAATCAGGCCCTTAGCGAACAGAGCTGCCAGTAACTGAGGCACCCAAACCTGATGGTAATTATTACCACCAAAAATTACCTCCTGGTAATTCAGCTTTGAAATACGTAAGAGATCTTCAGAGAACTTCTTTCATGATGGCACAGGAGCCCCCCTTTCAAAATCCTCAGTCTTGTGGCAAGATCCGTATAGCCATGCATGGGAGAAATGGGTCTGCAGTGACACAGTAATGTCCAAAGTACATCCATGTACCAGTGTAGGATACAGCTCCTTCCTCTGGTCTGATAATTGCAATTCCTTTAGTTTTGCAACATTAAAAATTCTTCTTTTGCTTTTGTCATGTTAAGGATATCCATTTCCATTTTATTTTTGGCTGACTGTACAGCACCAGCATCTAGGCCACAACTCAATGGTAAATCTGTGAGTGTCTATCAGGAAAAAGAGGATAATGATTATACCCTGGAGTTTTATCAGCCACAGCTGTTACGCTGTTTGCTGGAGAAACTACTCTTTGAAATATATGACCAAAATAAACAGTCTAGCATCTGTAGTAATGTGGATAATTTAACAAATAATCTCCCCTGAAACAGTTGCCTGGATTTACCAAAAGAAAGGTGAGAAAAAGTATTCTTGTGCTTTGGTGCTGGAGATAAGCGGTTAGAGTTCGCAGGATTCAGAAGAAAGTACGAAACTAAGCAACGTACCTGTCCCACTCTTCAGCCAGTCCTCCACTGCCATACTCTTTAATTCTTTCATGTCTGCTTGCCTTATCCAAAATACGAGTTAGTTCACGAGTGCTGGGTTTGCAATCAGGCAAATTACTGCTTGTCCTTTGTTCACTTGACCAGATGAGGGGGGTCGGGGTGGGGTGGGGGGGGCAGGGAAAGACCCTAACACTTTCTCACTTCTTGTTTATATAGAACCACAGGCTGATTTTGGTCCACTATGCTTCCTACTATGTGATCATGGCGTCTCTCATCTTAGTCTCTATATACGAGTCAGAACATGTCCTGCCCCTTGTTCTAGTGCAAGGCAGAGGCCCTATTTATCACACTCACATTTCTTAGCCAGTCCAGTAGCTTTCCTAGAGGTTATCCATATTAGCCTGCTAATGTGTGATGTTTGAAAGGTTTCCATCAGCGTTCATAACAGAGTCTTTAATGTACAACAGGCCACCTGCTAACAGGATAGGAAGCTCCTGATAAGAATGAATTAAGATCTGTGTGTCTCATCTCTTTGGCTGCCAGAGTATCGCAGTGTGAACAACCTCAACCAATTCTACTGGAACAATACAGACATGTCCCATTGCAACATCATCTCTAGAGGCACTTATTACAAACTCTTCCTTTTCCAAAAAGGAAAATATATGGCACTTATTATGCAGTGTAGGTATTATTGATCTATATCTCAATTACTTACATTCCATTTCTGGGTTGGCCTCTATTGCCTTGCAGCTTTTTGAAACAAATTTTCAGTTTTAGTTTCCACTCTATCCCATTCAGTCCTTTCCTTGAATCTAGTCCATGACACCATAGACTGCTATCTGGTCTTTTTCAGATAGTGAAGTCTGCCTTTTTTCTTCCTTTTTTTTTTTTTTTGTGTGTGTGTGGAAGAAAGCTAGAGACATCTCCTGTTCTGTTACAGGCCTGATCTTGCCTAGTGATTCTGGAAGAGAGAAGTAACTCTCCTTTGTGCCCATGTTTTATAGATACAGACATTTCTAGGGCTGCAGAGGTTTTGAGTCTTCTGACTTCTCATCGTAATACATTCTAAATATTATTTTTAACAAGAACAGCTCAATACTTATGTCTTAGCTTTCTATTAAACAACACATCTACAAATGAGAGTGCTAGATTCAAAAGTCCCACCTAATTATTTAATAGTGCCAAACAGGGTCTGAGTATAACTCTTTAGATTTTGAGACTTTCCTTTCAAGATTTTGATACCATTTTTCACAAGCCCATTTCACTGTTCCTATCCTGGACACTCGTATTTCTGTTGGCACTTCTTGATCCACTGTGATGCTTTTTAAGAAGTCAGAGAAACGGACTAACAAAAGTTTTTAAGATACAATGGGTAAGGAACAAGCATTAGGAAAAAGAAATATTAAAGAGGAGACGAGGATCAGAGCACTTTCCCTCTTTAGATGCCTCTGTTTATCTGCACAAAATGCCGAACCAGTACTGCAGGAATGATCTGCAAATTACATGTTTCGGCACAAGACCTATACATGCACAGAGAGCCTCCAAGTGTGAGCTCCAGACTTTAACTTTCAGAAATTTTCTGGATTATTTATGTGAATGCATTCAGGTATATACAGCAAGAACAGATGTTGGTCCTTGATATATTTTATTCTAATGCTCTACTCTGTTTTCTGAGTGCACCCAGTTGACACTTAAGTTCTGAATTGCTCAGTGGCCTGCCTTCACAGCAGGAGGGTTGTTATCCTATGCCATCATGACTGTAGTCCTTTAGGGAGGTGGAAGATGACAGGCAGAAGAGGGAAGTGAACTTGGATCCCCCATTTTGTGGGTGATCCTCTATGTCCTACAAGATCATGGGGCAGATAATCCTGGAAACCATGCTAAAGCATATGGAAAATAAGGAGGTGATTGGTGACAGCCAATATGGCTTCACTAAGAGCAAATTGTGTCTGACAAATTTGGTGGCCTTCTATGAAGGGGTTACAGCATTGGTGGATAAGGGAAGAGCAACTGAGGTCATCTACCTGGATTTGTGCAAAGCATTTGACACTGTCCCACAAGACATCCTTGTCTCTAAATTGGAGAGATTTGACAGATAGACACCTTGGTGGATAAGGAATTGGCTGGATGGCCGCACCCAAAGAGTTGCGGTCAACAGCTCGATGTCCAAGGGGCGACCAGTGACACTCCTCAGGGCTTGGTAATGGGGCTGGTGCTGTTTAACATCTTTGTTGGTGACATGGATGTCGGGATGGAGTGCATCCTCAGCAAGTTTGCTGACACCACCAAGCTGTGTGGAACGGTTGACACACTGGAGGGAAGGGATGCCATTCAGAGGGACCTGGACAGGCTTGAGAAGTGGGCCCGTGCAAACCCCATGAAGTTCAATAAGGTCACGCGCAAGGTCCTGCATGTGCGCTGGAACAGTCTCAAGCACAAATACAGGCTGGGAGGAGAATGGATTGTGAGCAGCCCTGAGGAGAAGGACTTGGGGATGTCGGTTGATGAGAAACTCAACATGAGCTGGCAATGGGCGATCGCAGCCCAGAAAGCCAAATGCATCCTGGGCTGCATCAAAAGAAGTGTGGCCATCAGGGCAAGGGAGGTGATTCTGCCCTTCCACTCCACTCTTGTGAGACCCCACCTGGAGTACTGCATCCAGCTCTGGAGCCTCCAACATAAGGAGGACATCGACCTGTTGGAGTGGGTCCAGAGGAGGGCCACAAAGTTGATCAGAGGACTAGAGCACCGCTCCTATGAAGACAGGCTGAGGGAGTTGGGGTTGTTCAGCCTGGAGAAGAGAAGGCTCTGGGGACACCTATAGTGGCCTTAGGGGGTCCTACGGGAAAGATGGGGAGGGACTCTTTATCAGGAAGTGTAGTGGTAGGATGAGGGGTAATGGTTCTAAACCGAAAGAGAGTGGATTTAGATTAGACATTAGGAAGAAATCCTTTACTCCGAGGGTGGTGAGACACTGGAACAGGTTGCCCAGGGTAGTTGTGGATGCCCCATCCCTGGAAGCATTCAAGGCCAGGCTGGATGGGCCTTTGAGCAACCTGGTCTAGTTGGAGGCGTCCCTGCCCATGGCAGGGGGGTTGGAACCAGATGATCTTCAAGGTCCCTTCCAATTCTAACCATTCTATGATTCTGTAACACTTGAAAATGCTGCAAGCTCTAGGCATCTCTAAAAAAGTTAAAGTGGCTCTAATTCGGTTTTTGAATGAGAGAGTGAACTGTGCGTCCCATGTGAATAGCAGAACTTCCCTGCAGGCCTTAGTGACAAGATGTATTTAGGACTTGCTCCTGTGCTCAGCATTCCCCATAGACCAACTACAGGCAGCTGCATCGAGAACATGCTGAATTCAGGCCACTCGCCATGCTGGCCATTACAGACCCCATTCTGCCACATGCTTTGCCTGTGAAGCTATTTGCACGCTCTCCCATAGATTCCTGGGTCTAAGAGCCCTGGGTTCCCTTCCTGGGGCTATATTTGTTGGCTTGGCTTTTTATTTGAGCTTTGTCCCAAAGTAGTTTGGATCTGCGAAAGGAAAGGCTCCAAGTACAAGCTCTGCCAGCTGCTACTTGTCTGTAAAATCTGAAAGTTGCTTCTCCTTAAAGGCAGTTGCTGCTTCTGAAGCCAGGCATTTTTATTTGCATGGGAAAGCTTTAACCAACTGTAAGATAGTCTATGATCTTATTTTAAAAGAAAAGGATAAAAATAATTTTGTTCTTGCTCTTGCTTAATTTTGTTCTTGCTCTGCCTCAATTTAGTGGCTAACTGTCCTCTTTTGTGCTCCCCACATTTTTGGAGAGCTGGTTGACACTTATTTAGGTTGGCACAAACTAAATATAACCAAGTGTGTGTGAAAGAGCACGCACTGGGTCACAGCTTCAAGAGCAGCAGAAAGAAGCATTCTGCCTTTCATTGCAGAGCAAGGGAGTTACAGGCAAAATACAGCTATTCTGAGACAGCTCAATGAAACACACACAACCTGAACAAAAATTAAGTATTCCATTCAACTTGTGAATGCTTGTGAAATTTATTTTTTTGCCAGCTTTTACAGTCCACAGCCTTCTCATTCAATCTTCAATAATAGCTTTGAATTGAGCTGTAAAAGCTTCCGAAGTTTGAAGTCTTTTGACAAGTTAATTTAGCTGTATGGTAAAAAGTTTTTCCCCCAGATAGAATAAAGCCATCATATCATGAATGTAGTAGTCATCCAAGGGAAAGAAAACACCATTAGGATTAGAAATTATGGGCTTTATGGAGATAGTTTGTGGTTTAGTGTAATCTGCTATCAATATTTCAGTAGAAAAATATTCTACTCGTCATTCAGCTGGAAGTCAATATCTTCACTTAAAACCAACACCCAGGGGCCAGGCTGCATATATTTTTTATTGAAAAAGTAACTTGTTGCTTTTTCGTCAGTTTTTTTCTTAGGCTTATTTAGATTTTAATTGTTTTTCACCCTGTATCACACAGGATGCCTTTTTTTTTTTTCTGGTTGAAAAAGACAGACTAGAAAAATGAATCAATATTTCCTCTAAGGTTCCCACGATAGAGATACTCACTTTTCTCCCAGAAGCTGCCACAGATGAAAATGATTATTTTCCTTTAATTTTTAATATTAAGAATTGAAAACAATCACTGGTAAACTAAGTGTATCCAACAATAATTATAGGCTCAACATCACAAATTTTCCATATTAATTTTAGACTTATTTCTTTTTTATGTCTAAATTTAAGCCTTAGTGTGCCCCTAAAATTGACTGAACTGAAAAAACAGTTGAGGGGGAAAAGAGATCTCTTTCATAGGCTTAACTCTTCAGTTTAATCAAGAGGGATGATGATACTCTAAGAACCTTGCGACAGTGGTTTGTAACAGTTGCAGAACATTTCTTCTCTATATAATACAGTCGAGAGCATATCAGTTATTGTGAAATAAATATCGAGTTTATAAAATCCAGAAAAAATTGTTCAAAAGAAGTTTTGGCAATGAAACGTATTTAAAAAGTGTACCATACTTATGACAAAATGATTGCCATGACAATCCCATGTACCTTCATTAGCAGTTTTCACATGTAAACTTTTTCAGTAAGTTTTCTACTTTTTCAGCTTACATCTTCCTTACACTGACTTTTCAAACAGCAGCAATATGACTTTTCCTTACTGCAGCTCAAAGAAAGAGGTAGCCCCTGCTCTCCAAGCTGCACAGGATGGCTATTTCCAGATGTAATTCAGGGGCAGAACATAATGAAGCTAAGCTACCTGCCATCTCTGCGGCAAACACGAGGGTGTGAGTTTCCAGCTGTGCTGCACTGAGCCTCCACCAAACCTCCAGTGTGGGAAGTAAGCGGTGCTGGTTGTGCGGCTGTCTAATTTACTGTCACTAATTGTTGCATTTGGTCACATCGTGTTGCAGTGCTGTCTATTCTGTAATTGAAATTGATGAAATAAGGAGTTTAATTTGAGAGAAAATACATATGATGGAAGGTTTTTTAAGAAGTGTGAATATGAAGAGAGCAAATTTTACATTGTGACCTTTAATTTGAACTTCACCCGTCTTTTTTTTTCTTCTTTCAAGAGGGGGAAAAGGACTTGAGTTTGTCCAAGACAACAGCAATAACTTGTTTCTCACAGACTGGCTCTTAATGCTTCAGAATTTAAGCTTTTCAGTCCTTGAGCAATAAAGACGTGATGAAGTGTTGGGTCTGCAGACAAGCTGGAAAAAAAGCTTCTGCAGCCAAATACAGGCTTCTTCAGCCTCAACAGGCACTCCCTTAAGTGGAGGAGAACCACCTTGTTCTCTTTTACAGCTCACATTAAGCCAGATAGGACCGCTCTGCACAGAAGACAGATTTCGTAGCTTAGCAGAAAAGAGAAATGTCTCTCTGCAAGACTATTGTACAAAGATACAAGGAGTCCCAGCTGAAGCAAAATTCACCAGGATCTCCTCCACCCCCAGCCCAAAAAAGGTATGTCAGAGGAAAACACAGAAGTGGGATGGTGTAAATTTAACATTCTCTGTTCCATTACAGCTGTGTCTTAAGTCTGGTTAGTTTGCTGGAGCTTTTTTTTGCTGGCAGAAAGGAGTAAATACGTATGATGTAGAAAGGATGAAGAACAGATGGGAGTGGGAGATTAAGCAAAGAAGGGTGGCTGGCAGGAGAGAAATATCAAAGGAGACAATGATGGCAACTATCTGATCAGGAGGAAGAAGAGAAAGCAATCATCAGGTAGAAACTTGTGTCTGGGCCTGACCCGCTCTGAAGAAGCAAGTGGCACTGGCACTTGGAGTAGGTTTTCAGTGGTTCTAGAGGAAGTTCCTGCTGGCTTTCTTCCTAACTTGATACTCTTTTTCTTGGACATGGGAGGTGGTGGGAGAGGCAGGAGTGGAAAGCTGAGGCACCCTATTTTACTTTCACCAGACCCGTGTGACTAGAGAGGGAAATTAGCTGGAGTGTTGTGATGGCTGTTTCCTGCTTAAGAACATAAAAAATGGAACCATTCCTGACAAACAAGAAGTAGAGTTCAGCTAAAGATGAGGTGGAGGTAGGCGGGAAGTTCTGTAATTGCATTTTATTTAAGTCTTTATGAATTAGCTCTGCCAATTATTTTTTTTTTATTTTTATTTTTTGCTTCAAATGGTTTCTGAGTAAACTTTTCAGCTGCAATTACAGTAAAAACAGATTACGCTATTATATAGTGTTGGATACAACATATAGGAAGAATACATTTTTGTTAATCTCTGAGCTCTAATTTACATGAACAATGACAAGGTTTAATTTTCTGTCATTATGCACAGGTTAGCCTAGACTGGATATTAATAGATGATACACATATTCACACCCACAACCACTAGTACTGCATCAATCAAATTTTGAAGATAAAACTTACACTCCATGGCAACTTTTAGGGCATAATTTTCTTCTCGTTTCCTCTTTTTAAACTATTTCAGCAATGCAATAAGCATTGGAGGCAGCTGATTCAGCCAGCCAAGTAGCCTCTGCAGTTTGTAGCCAAGAGAATGGGACTGCAGTACAACATCCAAGCATTAGTGTTAAGGTTATGGGGACAGGGGACATGGGTGGGGGACACAGGTAGGGTACCTCTGGGCTCTGTTATGTTTAGAAGCTGCAATGTCCACTTCGGGAAAATGTTTGTAACCTACGTTGGTGACCAAACCATCTCCCAGCTGTACCAGAAATGGGGAGCCACAAGAGAGGGCAGCCAGCCACCTGGCTGCCCACAGGCAGGTCCTACACTGACCACCCATCATTAGATCCACTGAGGAACTCGTAGCCTTTGCAAATACTACTTTGTCAGCTACACAGTCAGCATTAGTAAACTTCTAGTCCTAAAGCACTTACACCCATACATCTCTTGACACTTAAAAATAATTTAGAAGATTATTTATACACACATATATACATCCAAGCACACAAACTGGCCCTGAATAAAGATAGCAGAACAACCATACAAGGAAACCTAAAACCTCATCAACCAAAGAACAACAAACAAACAAGCCCACAAACCAATATAAGCTAAAAATGAAACAAAAAGGGCTTCAGCTTTATGCAGAAGCAGCGCTCTTCATGCCAGCAGTGTTCTTAGGTGCATATTACAGGGAGAATATTCCAAAACTTCAGGTCTTCTCCAAGGCCGGCCATGCTTCCTGTGTGCTCAAGCTTAGAATAATCCAAATGTAATGTTTCTTGTAAGTGTACAGTAATAAATTAATCTCTTAAAAATAACATAAGACTTGAAAGCTTAAGTTAATGGGATGCTATCGCTGATGGAACTGTCAGAGTAATTCTGACCTCTGCCAAGACCCAAGCATGTTGTTCACAGCATGGGACAAAAAACAACTGTAGGGGTCAGATCAATATGGCAAAGATTTTTAGATGGGTGGCCCTTTCAAATAGAAATGTAGTCGCTAAACATCTCAAAAAGAAAAAAAAAAAAAAAAGAGCAGCGTTTATATACTACCATGTATATGTAAATTTTTAGGGAGGGACCAAGTTATTAGCAATTCCCTGTCAGGTCCCGGAATTCATGTACATCCAGATGGCTGAACTGCAGGAGTTCATTTTTCTTTAAGGAAAATCTGGAAGTTTAAAAACAATTTAGCAAAAGCCAATTAATCAAAACCACCAGAAGTGTGCTGGGATGGCTGCCTATGAATAGGAATGTTATGTTTTGTATTGTCTTAGTCAAGAATGTTTAGAAACTCCTTGAAAGCTAAGTGGGAAGTCCCCATGTATTTAACAGGCTATGAGTAGGGCACAGTGACTCCACTCTACGACCCTGACTGCTACAAGATGTGTGAAAGCAGACCACTGTGCCCTCAGGGCTGGTTACCGTTAACTCCTTTAACTCTGTGCAAGCCAAGGGCTCCACCTATACGAAGCACAAAAACCGTCTGCAAGCTGTACTGGGATGGGAGAAGAGAGGTTTGAACGCTGTGCAGATGGTCTTCACCTCAGACAGAATGGAACTGAAGAGTAAAGGGGTCATCTTTCTAGGACCACCATGGTGGTTGCTTACCTTCAAAAAAAGCCACCACGATAAAAGGGAGTAAAAAGATTTGATGTCACAGCATTTGAGGCTTATGCTTTCCTTGGCCATTGAGGGATCCCTTCAGTGAAGCCTGAGATGGTTATCTAATGCATCTCAGGCAGGACATTCCCATCAGAGCATGCCTCAAGAGCATCCCTGGTTGAGCTTTCTTGTACCAGCTAATACAGATGCTGAAATATTTTGCTTCCTATGATACGCAACGTTTGCAGTGTGACTTCTTAAGTTTCAGGCAGTGCTAGCCAAAGGTAAAACAACAAAACACAAGTGAAATGACAGTCATGCCAGCCATGTGCCCAGCCAATCAAGAAACTTCAAGTAGAAAGGACCTGACAGTTATATAGGGTAATTCTTCAGAAAACAGGAAAATCAATTAAAAGTTGAATGGTTGCTAGGAAAACATGGGTAGAAGTAAGTATGCTTTTTTTACTCTTTGTAATTCAGGCAGAGATTTTTGAATTATGCTCACCCCTTTCCATTTTTTGTAGTATCTTGATTCAGCTGATTGCTATTAAAAGCAGTGTACTCAGCCATTTTTTTTATAGACAATACTTGATGGGTAAGAGAAAAAATACTTCAGGAGTGGGATCTTGGACACAAAAAAAGTTTCATATTAAAATACTGTATCTACTACAGCTTGCATTTTCTATGGTATTTCTAGTTAATCCATCTTCATTATTATCCTCAGAATCAAAAAATCCGTAGTTTCAGATATGACAAACTACCTAAGGAAAGAAGACAAAAAACCACACAACTTTTCTTGTTACAAGTGAAAGAATCAGCTTCAAAGGAATGCATCACCTACAGATGTTTCTCTACGAGTTCTGTCCTGCACATCGGGTTTCTCACAGCTAAATTAATCTAGATTTGAGTTTATCCTTCCACCACATTTCCACCTTTTAGTAGATACAGATGACACTGGAGGAACCTATTGGCAGCAGTGGCTCAAGGAAACAGGGGAAAAGAGGAGTTGTTGCACTTGCATGGCTTTCTAGGAACAGGTGCCCTGCACGGTGTGGAGGTCTCTTCGCTTCATGCTAGTCCTTAGACACATGGAGTTTGTCCTCGGCCACGAGGCGCCGGCGTGAGGACAGTCACCACATCGGAGGGATGGTGCTAAGCAAACGCTCCATGGCAGCCCTGGCTCCCCTCTAGCCGTTCACACAGACAGCCGCGCAGTCGCCTTGTGGCGCGGAGGCGAGATGCGGCTGCTGCGCCCAAGCTGGCAACTGAGGGACCCCGCCTGCCCAGGCCTCCAACGGGGGCCGGCCTGCCCGGGAGCAGC
>NW_009646657.1:310550-367093 GCF_000708025.1 Charadrius vociferus
ACCCCCTCATAAAAAAAATAATTAAAAATGGCTTTTTTTTTTTTTTTTTTTGTAACTAGGAAGATAGAAAAAGGGGTATTTTCCTCGGCGTTAGCGTGCTTTTCGGAAGTCCTGAGGTAATGTTGGGCTGCGAAGGAAAATGACAGGTCTGAGCCGAGGTAGGGCTCCGTCCTCAGCCGCTGGCTGCGACTTCTCCCCCCAGAATACGCATTTTGGAGGGGGTGGTGGTGAATAAAGTGCGTGTGCCACTGAAATGTAAAGTGTTGGTTTGTGCAACGATAAATTAACAAAAAAAAAAAAATATACTGCGTTCGGAGGAACGGGAAGGGAGGTGTTGCTGAGCGGTTGTGTGTGGGTTTTGCTGCAGGAATTTATCAGGAAAGATGCTGTGCAGTCCCTCGGCTCCTTAAATGTTATCTTTTTAGTGTTTGTGGCTTCTCGAACACAGCGTGACATCTTAAGCAAGCAAACGTATTTACATAACAATTATTTGACATTATAGCTCGGTGCCGCGAACCGTTTAAAGGGAAGTAAACCTGCCATTTATTCAAAACACTTGCGTAATTGTTTTGTGCGTGCATTTCATGATAGTGGAAGGTTTGGGTTTTTTTTGGTTGTTAATAGCCTGCTCTGGAAGATTTGCATAAATTAGGCTTGTCACCGCAAACGCTTGTTTTCTGGCCATAAGAGCATATTTCATGTTACAGGTTTGCCTGATATTCCAGACTGGATTACAGGTCTAAAAATGTTCTTAAGTAGTGGGATCTGTGTTGGAAAGGTGTAGGTGGATTCAGGATGTGAAAATCGCTTGTAAATCTGGGATGGGGTGTGCAAGCTCAGGTTGGTGGAGGGGTTATTGGCACTCTCTGGTGTTCTCCGTTTCTTCTCAACAGGGATATGCAGGCAGCTTTCGTGCTTGTTTCCAGCAGCTGTATTCTGTTGTCTTCATAATGCTAATTTGAGGCTGAAGAGATGGAGCAAGTATTATTTTGGCCCTCCACATTACAGGGAATTTGACTCGAGTGAATAATCTGCTTGCCAATGCATTTTGATTTACTGGTATTATGTACTGTCAATAAATGGGACTTGTGCTGTATTTGCTGCAGTCAAAGTGCTTTTGGTTGTTGCCAAAAGCTACCTGGAGTTACTTATCTGAATTGGACTTTTTTTTTTCTAATGGCAACATTTTTTAAAGCTAAGGAGCTCTGAAGTTTATATAATAATCTGATTCTTGGCAAGGTTGGGTGTTTTTTTTTTTTTTAACGTACTGTGTCGCGGCACTGAGTTTTAATCGTTTCTGATGTTTTCACCACTGCTATGTGGAGTTTTCAACCCAAAAGCTGTGATTGTTGCTCTGCAGCCTCTCTGAAAGAGTTAAGAGGGCATTGAATTAAGAAAGCTCAGCTGCTTGTATACAAATATACAGCAATTACAAGGCAACAAAGTTATTGCAGAATCCTACTGTAACCATGGCAACATGTTCACTCAATTACATTTGGAAATGTAAAATGCCACCCAGTTAGAAAGAATAAGTTTTAGCGACTGCAGATTTTCTGTATAAAGCAAAATGTGTAAGACATGGCTTTCCAGGATTATATACTTTTCATATTTGGATGGCATTCTTTAGCATGTGTGTCTGACAGATTTTTGTTGCTGATATTAAACTGTGCCCTTGGTTGTCTGAACTTAGGGGGGAAAAAAAGAATTAAAATCTTTAAATATTTAAAATTTACTTTGTCATCCTGTAATTTCTGTTGTTTTGCTTCAGGACTTGGCTTTAGAAAGTGGACAGATCAGAAAATGCATGAAATGCATTTTGAAAATTACCTCAAGAATATCAGAGGAATTTGTCATTTACTTAATGGGATGGAGGCATGAAAGAAAAGTGTATATATGGCATGAAAGCTCTTGTTCCTTTGGGAGGAAATGTTTGTTGAGCAGTTTGTGTTTATGTAGTGCGATCTGCAACATACTATCCTAAAGTAGAAGAAAACTGGCAGGTATGAGCTACCGAACTTTCTGGTCAGCACCAAGAGAAAGCAGTGAAGAAGTTCTGGAGAACACCATGTTAGGAGATAGCAGGTTCAGGACACCAAGGTGCTGATGTGCGATGCACACGATTTCCTTTGTGGAAGTTAGTTTGCCTTTTGTTGATGATTTAGTAGCAAAAAGAATAAACCAGAAAAAGTAATTTCTTGCCACATGTTGATCTTTGTATTGGTCAAGATGCAACTTTGTGCTTTGCAGTGCTTGCGTTTCACAGGCAGCGTCCCATTAATGCAGAAAAGGGAAAAACAGCACACTTAAAATGAGTTGTTTTTAACTAGGAGTGGTGTACTTACAGGCACTTGCAGATTCATGAACTTCTGAAGAAGTTACCTAGTAACAAGAGCTGATAAGAGATATTTAGGTGGATGCAGATTGCAGTGGGTTGTCTTGAAGGAATGCATTTTGCCCAGATCTTCAAGGGCTTGAATTTCAGGCTTCCCCTCAGACCCCTGGAGTATCTGAATAGGAAAAGGTTTGGAGGTCCCATCGACCCACGTTAGATTATGGATGGTTTTGGAAGGAAGCTCTGTCCAACCTGGCAGGTCTTCCTGCTTTCACCATGAGCAGATAGCTTGTGGCTTCTACACTCCTCAAAAGCAGCAGCTTGAGCAAGTATGAATTTCTGCTCCTATAGTGAGTGCTTGTTTTTCTCTTTGCCTTCTACCAAAAGCGGAGGTGGAAGCACAGGAGCTGCCTGTTTATATACTGCTGAAAAGGTGGAGTTGCTCTCAGTCTTCAACATTAAATCACATGTTGAGCTGCGAGGGCTAGGAGTAGGACTTGATAAAATTGAGCAGGAGTCCATGGTTTTAGATTAGATTGCCCTCTTAATCTCCATTTGAAATGGCTTTGTGCTTTCTGGGGAATTGACTTTTTAAAGCCATCTTAAGGTGTGTCTGTGATTCAGAAACTTGGTGCTGTGCCTGAAACTTGCCCTCTAGGATCATTTGTAGGTTTCAAATCTGATGAAGTTACAGACTTTCTATATATGAATGTGCCCAAACACACTTAAAAGAAAGTGTTGAGACAAAAACTCGCCACCAAATATATAATATGTGATAGGATCAAATATTCTAGGCCAAATTTTTTCATCTTCCAGAGCAGAGAATAGGCAAAAGTTTTTAAAATGAATTGCTCACAAATGTGCTTATCAGATAACTTGTGCTAAAGGAAGTTAGTATGTTGAGTTTCTCTTAAAACTTGCTGCACAGCCTTACCTTAAGGAGGGCAAACTGACAATTTAATGTGGGGTGTTTATGTTCTTGATCAACTGAATATTGGGCATGCTCTACTGAAAGACTACTGTCTTAATTTTTGGCACTTTTGGATTGCTTGAAGCATTCCTCGAATGCTTGCATGCCATACCTTTGTAAGGTCACAGTAACTAGTTGTCCTTGTGTTTTCTCAAGGGTAGCATGCATCCATCTGGGTTAAGTGGCGTGTGTGCTGGTGAGATGTTCTCTTCAGGGTCTGAAAACCTGAATGGTCGCTGTCCAGCTGTACCAACTTAATCCTCGGGTTATAACATTTCTTTGGTGTCCTCTTCCAGTTAAAGAAGTGATTGTGTTACACTCCTTGGCATTGTGTGTATTTGTAATTACTGGAAATAAATACTCCTTGGTGTCGTGTGTGTGTGTATATATGTATAATATAAAAAAAAACTCCAAACCCTTGGGACCATATTTTTACTTGTCTTGCATCTATGGTTGAGTACACATGGTAATATTACCAGAATAGTTTATCTGCTGAATAGTATCTTTTGCTAGGCTGTTCCAAATGGCAAAGCTTGTCACAAACCACAAAGAAATATTAATTGAACATCTTATTTGAACAGTGATAATGACATTCATTAAATATTTGCCAAGCGTTCTTGATTATTCTTGCTGCCTTCTTTGCTGGTGTCATCTTCTGCTTCATTGCTCTTCCAGTTTAACTTTAGCTTGTTTCCAGTTATCCCATTGCTTTTCTGTAATCTTTTTCAATCTTGCTACCTAGTCTACAAGACCAGCCATTGGGTTTAAATTTTATCAGACTCCTGCTGGAATCCTTTGAGTTTGTGCTTTTGTAAAAGCATGTGTTACTGGACAGAGAAGCTGACAGGATGTGTCTTGTCACTGAATTCAAAATTGTTTTTCAGTTTTGAGTCCACTTCCCTAATGGATAGCTTCTGTTTTCCATTTACCTTTGCTTTCAGGTTCCCCGGGTCCAAGCATACCAATGCTCCAAAGCAATGAAAGGAACCTGGTTCTCCTCAGGTTGCTTGCTGATCTCAGAGGTCTGGGTAGCGTGGGGAGTGAAGCACCCGAAAATATGTGGTTTTGTGTGTAATTGTTTAAGCTGAGAAACAGCAGAAACGCTAAAGCTGTCTGCTTTAATAATTAGAAATGTGGCAATATTGTTACCTAGTAAAAGGCGTAAATAGTCTTCTAAAAAAAATAAAAGCTGTGTGTGGTGGTGAGGGAAATGTGTCTTAGCATTCTGATTTGATTTAGATTTGTCTCTTAATATATATTGTGTCTATATTCAAGTCCTTGGAGGAGGGAACTCCTCAGACCGCTCTAGTAATTAATGCCACTTGCATATTGATTGTGTTATGCAGAAAACCGAAGTGGGTCAGGTTTACTTTATCCTGCAGTGGACCATGTTGATAAGGCAATGTATAACAGATGATTCATGAAGTGGTGCTTGTCACTGCCAGGACTTGCTTGAATAGCAAGCAGATTTTGGGCAATGCTTCTTCACCGGAAAGACTTGGGCAGTTTAAACTGAAAGAAGGAGAAGAGACAAATATGCACTGTATTTCTAGCTATCTTAAAGGAGCTGCCTTTCAAAACTTAGAAGTTATTAGGGAGAGGAAGAAATGGGTAAAATAAGGGGGTAGAGAAGCAGGAAAGTGCACAGAGGTTGCATAATGAAAAAGTGAACAATTAGGAAAAGATTGTAAAATCTCTTGGAAAGCTGCTGTGGTTTTCCATTTGCAAGGAATTACAGCTTGGACTTCCTCTATAAAAATTTGGGCCTTTTTTTCATGGCATTCATTGATTTTGATCAACTTAATCTTTTTTTCCTTAATGTTTTTCTGTTGGATATTACCTCAGAAAATGTTGATTAAAATCTGTTTCAAACTGCCATCTACTAGTGCAGAGGAATGTGTGTTGACTTGTGGTCATGGGCACACTTAGCTGTCTGCCCTCATCAAATGATTGAACCTTTGTTCCTCATACAAGAAGTATTTAAAAACCAAAAAGTTGGAACTTGAAAATTGGATCTTAGGCTAATAAGAAACCTGGTTCCAGTTTTGTCAAGATTACGTTTTGGTAAATTATACTTTTTTTTTTTTACACTAAGAATCCTCTGAGACAGCCATTTAGTTTGATTGAAGACCAGAAAGGAGCCAGAGAGTTGTTGTGAGGAGTTGGAGGCTGAAGGCGATGTGTGCAGGCAATGTGGCTTACCCAAGGTCTGAGGAAGGAAGAGCCCCTTTCTTTGGGGCATCGTTAGTTTGGACAAATGCATAGGTTATGACAAAGTGTTGTTGCCCGTGAGGTGATGATGTCTAGGAAGACTTTTGGCAAGTTACTCAGCTCTCTGTATTGCAGATGTGACTTGCTGAAATGGCAAACTGAAGACCCTGCCCTGGGTACAGTCTGGCTGTCATGTCTGGGTTTGCTTTGTTAACTCTCTTGTTTTTTTTCAAGTTTGATCTCCTGTAGACCTTTCCTGGACATGCGTATCGGTATGTTTTATAACAAGCAAGTAAGTTGTTGGATGAAAATTGTATTGTAAGGGTTTTGTTTTTTGCAGTGATAGGATGAAATAATGTATAGGACATTAACATCTTAGATTGGGTGCTAGCAGCGTAGCAATGTGTTGTTTTAAATGGTCTTTTTAAGCTGGCCACTATTTCATTCTGGTGAACACTGACATCCAATTTAACTTAACTCCATTTATTCTTTACGAGTAGTGGAGGATTTTGATATTTCACACATAGGAAATAATTCACTGTATTAATTTTTTCTGAAGAACTGCTGCTTTAATGAGGTGT
Organism: Charadrius vociferus; assembly: GCF_000708025.1. NCBI lineage: Eukaryota > Metazoa > Chordata > Aves > Charadriiformes > Charadriidae > Charadrius > Charadrius vociferus. The sequence goes on from NW_009646657.1 coordinate 316,645, forward strand.
CTGTTGGTAAGACTTAATTACTGTTAAATTCTGTGAACATTAGTACACTTTGACTCGTTCTATTTAAAATCAAATTTCATTTTTCAAATGCACATGATGACATTAGTTTGCTGGTATAATTTGCATTAACTTAAATTTGAGAAATAGTAGTTATTCATAACTGGCCTGTCACTAGTACTAGTGTGCAAGATTTTGCAGGGTGTTGTACTTGCTGGAACTGGTGCTGCTTTGTCCTCTCTGCAGTTACGTGTGAGGACACTGGTAGGAAGGTGTAGCATCATAGCTGTGTCTGTGCTAATGTCTTTGAGTGTTTCATGTTGAATAAGCAGTTATTCAAATCTGCTCTCCAGGATTAAAATTAGATGAGCACGTTACGCCGTTCCCCTTTCCCCTAGTATTTTCCAAGTTGTCTTCCCATTTGAGTTTTCATTTCACTTCAACCTGTAGCTTTCACAATGTTATCTCTAGTCAGTTAACATACTTGTACTGTGTTGCATTTTCCTAGTATGCTAAAATACCTTACGTTGCATTTGCTCAGTAGAAAAATGTTCAAGTTAGTTCTGGTGTTGTGTTGACAAAACTTTCCATATTGTGTGCATCGTTCCAAGAAAAGGATCCAAAATGTAAGCCTGAAACAATGAATTAATTCTGTTGTATGCTGTTCCCAACAAGTATTCAGAAAGGGAGTGTTGTTCATAGTATTAGGAAAGTTACATTTTTCCGCATGGGAGCTATACTTACCTAGTTTTTGTTAGTGTTTGTTCTGGATTCTGTTAAAATCCTGAATGCAGGTAGTTCTTGCAGTGAGAAATAAATAAATAAATAAATGGCCTGCCTTCTTGCTGCAGGTTCATAGAAAATGTAGAGCAGTGAGATTTGCTTTTCCGCTCAAACAGTGTGCGCAAAAGTGTTAATTGAATAAAAGTTGCATTATTAACACCTTTAAAACAACGAGGATTCTGAAAAATGGAATAGTCTGTGAGTTTTAACCTTGAGAGCTTTGTAGCTCAGGGCAGCGAGAAGGGAAAACCCTCCACTCTGGAAACACAGCGGCAGTGGGGCAGGTATTTCTGAGCGTTGGCTAATTTAGAAGGAGGTGGGATGAGATGGAAGACGGGCTATTGGCCTTGACTTTGAATGCAGTGGGTCAAGTTACAAACAACTAAGGATGTAAAGATTATTTAATTCCCAAGGACCAGTGGAAGGGGAAGACCTGTGGTGTAGACTGTCAGGCAAGAAGGGTCCTAGAAGGAGAATTTGCAGGTAAAACTAAGCTTTCCTGCAGGCTGGATTGTATTTTGGAGCACTGCATAGGTGGAAGTAATTTCTTCAAACAAAAAAAAGAGTTGCTTCTCCAGCCAGCGTAGACTTTTTTTAAAAAAAATATTGCTGTACCTAGTGCTTTGGCTGAGTCAGGAGGGGACTTCTCCGAGTCATGGTGTGAGTAAGATAGCAGGACTCTGACACAGATATTGTCTTGAAGCACAGCATGATGTACACCCTGCTGGGAAGCCTGGCTTGTTTCTTTAGACCATTTAGGGGAAAAGGGAGTGCAGGTATCTTCCTGGAATATCTCAGAAGGTCATGTACCTCAGAAGGTACTGGATCATCCGCTCTTGTTGGAGCGGATGAATGATGGCACCTTTTATAAAACTGGAGAGGGCAAAAAAGCAGTAAGGTGCAGTTTCCTACTGCCTTCTGCTACCTTCCCAAGGAGATGATGCAGTTTGAGTGTGGTTTGTGCTGCTGTAGCATCTTCGGTGGCAGTGAAAGAAACGTCTTCGTATGATGCACAGCCTTTTCTTGCTGCATGTGCAAAGCAGAAAGCCTGGTCTGTTGCTGCTGATTTGTGCTGTTAGTCAACAGAACAACTGCTGGATTTCTGTAAACCTCACCTCTGCTGTAGGTGGTGATTACTGTCAGAAATAAACTGAAGTTCTCCAAGTTCAGTTCTGTTGCTGCTGTTCTTACTCAGAAGTGTGATAGAGCAAGGCCCAGATGTGTTTGGTAGTGAGTATGCTCAAAACTGTGTGTCGTCTTCATTCTGTGATGAAGAGGCTGCATGCAGTCAGTATGCTTGAATCTAGTGTTAGATATCCTGCTGAGTAACTGATCCTTCCAGTGGACTGGAACAGAAATTGGTTACTGTGATCTACATTTGCATTTCAGTTTTTCCTCACCTACTTGATGTAAATGAGCATCCTAAAATAAATTATTTTCTGTATGGACTCTTTTGTGCACTTCTACCCAAGACTGATTTTTCTGTTCGAATCTAATGGTGATGACTTGGGAGAAAATTTTATTTACTTATTTGTTTCCCCCAACTCTTAGCTGCTGTCAGATCCTGGTGGAGGCTGAAGGATGCATTTGAGTGAAGACTGCCTCTCACAGGATTTTTAGCCTGGAAGCATGATCAAAGAAGGAGGCAGAGGACTAGAAGTGAACAGCAGGGTACTTATTCTGATAGCATGTGGTAGATATTGAATGCTTTGGGGGCTGTACTCACCTAACTTTCTATTGGGCTTTGCTTCATCCCTCTACAGAAGTTGGTGCTGTGCACTGCACTGAAAACAGGCTACTGCCTCATATGCTCCCTGTGCCTTGAATGGAGCATTTGCTGATGGGCTTAATCATAATTGTGAGTGAAATCTTAGCATTCAGAAAAAAGCTTCTTGCTTGAAGCTCCACAAAAACTACAAACTTGTGACAGAGGAGAGTGATCTGAATTTTTACATCATAAATTATGAAACCTAACATAATGCAGAAGAGCTAGATACTTCTGGATCAGTAGACAAAAAGGCTTGTGTTGATGTATGTATTGATGTAGTTTCAGGCCAAAGTGTAACTCAGTTATTGGCTACAGTATACCTTGAAGAAGATGGCCTTGTAAGTTGAAATCTTGTTCATGAGCACATACTGTGAATTGTTGAAAATAGAAAAGACTTTTCCTGTGCAATTTTATGATCAATCCATGCTGGTTTTGGGTGGGTTTACACAGATTACATGGTTTTATTCACCTCTGTGGCTGTATGTGGGTACCTTTTGCTGATGTTTCCTATACTAGGTTATGCCTTGTAAACAGAAATAGGTGGTGGTGGTACCAGATTAATCTGATTCTTGTGTCTGGCTTGTGGCTCTGCAAGTGTAAAGATAGCTGGTGTTCTGTTTGCGGCGGGGGGTGGTGGTGGTGGTGGTGTCAAATCCTTCTCAGTGCAGAAGGCTTGCACACACGTGAAAAAAACAAAGCACAATCCATTATTTTGATGGAGAGGTCAACGGTATGAATCCGTTTTGGGCAATATTGGTCTCATCTTTGTGAACTGGCTGGTAACCTGGGGGTGGTAGCGTGGACAGATGGGAGAGCACTGCAGTGAGTGCCTGGGGATTGACAGTGGTTCTGGATGGCAGACATGTAGCTAGTACCAATTTTCTGTGACTATCAGACTGAAGTGTCCTGTTGTCAATTATTGACAGTATTAGAAATCTCAGCTGAATTCAGTTTGGCACTGAAAGTGTGCTGCTTCTGGTCTCTGCTATAAAAATGTTGGTCTAAAAATAAACTGACATACAGGGATGCTGAAAGCAGGGGAGCAAATCAAGAACTTGTGCACAGAACATAAGGCAGAGCACTTGACTGACTGTAGAGATGGTATCACAGAGTAATGCTGACTATGGCATGAGTGAGGTCGAAGCAGGAAAGTTTTGCACAAGTTAGTAATTCCATTGTAAGAGGAGGAGGAAGTAAGAAAACTGAGACTCTGAGATAGACATCGACCTCTTCTGTAAGCCTACTGGCGGCTGGACTGTGATACTTCAAAGGGTTTGTGCCATAAAAGCCGAAATAGCAGTTGGGTGACGAATATTACATACCAGATATGAAATTCTGTAGTGTAACAGCTAAATTAGGCTGTCCTTGTGCATGTCCTGTCAGAAATTGGAGTCAGGACTGGATAGACAGTACAAAAGAAGTATTACATTAATGTTTAATTGGATATTTACCTCATTTAAAATAGCAGAAAACCCGAGCAACTTGAGACACAGCCATCTAATGCCAGAAGTGAGAGCATCTTCTTTGCATGGGACTTGTCACCCTTCCTTGTGAGAAGGCTATCCAGTTATTGTATACTTTCAATTCCTAGATCTTCCAAAGTGCCATTGTGAATGACATTCCCCACATTCTTTCCTTTGCTGGAAGGAGATGATCAAGCTGGCAGGTTGGGAGGCACACTGGAAGCTGAGAGGTAGCCTTATGAACTAGAGCCTGAGTTTTCTCTTCCCTCTCCCAAGGATATTCCCAGTGTGGTATCCTCCAATTCAAGGAATTTGGTATGGGTATCTGATCCTGCTTGCTGCCTGAAGAAAAATCTTCAGTGTCTACATTCACTAAAGCAACGTTAAAGAGGAGCAAGTTAGGCGATATTTAAATAATAATAATAAAAAAAGCAGCATATTCTTGGCAATAATTTAGACTTGCCGTAAACTGTCTACATTCCCCAGGGCATGAAGTCTCCATTTGTGAAAATCTGTTCTGGATTCAGTATGTTTGGTAATTTCTCTGTATGATTATCTTAATTTTTTTTGTTTTGGTGGTGTAAATGAGCAGACTAATGTGTGTGCTTCTGAGTGTTCAGATTTTTTTTTTTTTTAATTAGATAATCAAAATAACCTCTTAAGTATACTGGGGACTGACGAGGCTTGCATTCCTAGTATTGCAACACAAGGTGTTCTCTGTTCTCGACTGTAAATATTTATCTCTTGTCAAAGCAGAGCAGTTACTATTGGGAACTGATCTGGCATGTGAAAAGGTTTTCCTTAAGGAATTTGTTTCCTTTTATTTACAGTGTTATTGTGTATTTAAATTCCAGGGCCTCAGTGTATAGCTCTGATGAAAATCTATGAAATATATGATGAAAATCTAAATTATCACAGCCTCTGAATACGGATAACTGAATTCTGAGCATATGCTATACCCAACCAACAAGCATGTATGTGAAATTCAAGCAAACATAGGAAAAGGTACTAATGTTTTCCTGCAGCTGCAGGAGGACTACGAAATGAGAAAGACTGCAAGCCATGTCACCGGGTGCTTTCTGGGAAGTAGGGAATTAGCTTGCAGTGACTGTGCTTGGAGTGGCTGTGATGGAAAGAACATGTAGTGAGCATTGGTGTTTCACAGTCTGGCATTTTTCACTCACTTGTCTCTTCCCCCTTCTTTGTGTGGCTCTTCTCTACTAGAGCAGGCTCTTACAAAACCTTTCTGTGTCTCCATTTAGCCTCTCTGCCAGCAAAAATGCTTTGTCATAACCTTTCTTCAGGAGCTTCAGTTTTGCTGAGTGATCTCTTGTTAAGTTGCTCTCTTATGTTTACCACAGGTATGGAGAGATCTAGAGGTGGTAAGTGGTAATATCTGAGTCGTCACTGCTGGCTACAAGTCCTGCTTTTGGAGAGTTGTAGGTTTCTTTAATCTCTCTGCAGTGGCTTACGTTTCTGGGTAAATTGTTTCTGTTGTATTGTGCCATATGTGGGAACCTTTTCAGCCTGGAAAGGTCTGATTATTTTTTTTTTTCTTTTTTACATCTTCCTGGCTTTTGTACATACTTATTTTTTTGATACTGGCAATTGCTGAAATTCTCTGTGCTTGTTAGGTAGCTGACTTCCCCATGTACTTCATCTCAGAAGAGAAGCCAAGAGCTGTCAAGCAGGTGTCTTAGTGCTTTTTTTCCTCTTTTAGGGAACGTGCTGGTTGAATGAAATAAGTTACTGAAGCTGAGTCCAGTCCCTGCCATAGTAGGGAAGAGCTGCTTTTGCTCTTGCTTATAAATGTGCAAAATGCATGTCTTAGGCTATATCCAACACTGGCCTTTGAGCTTGTTTTTCTGATTCAGAGGTAGTAGGCAGATAAAGTGAAGTGAAAATAAAGAGAAATGTTCTCTTTGGCTCTGGTGTTTTCATAGGTGTATATTTATTTCACATACATCTATTTATATATACTTATATGAATATATAATATATATTTTGGATTTTCATATAAATATATACATTTCTGCTTGGTGTGTCTCCCTCTCAAAACTTTAAGGACAACAGATGGATGTCCAAGTACCGCCCTTTTGAAACAGCTCTTAGAGTCTGAGTTTATCATCTGCTATCATGTCACGTAAACTTCAGTTCTTGCTCTGTAATATCTGTCTTCAGGGATGCATGATCAATACAGCCTTTATTTTCTTCTCTCTGAAATCTGGTGTGAAATTTGCTGTTTGTGGCTTCTGGGAAACAAGCTCTTTCCTGGGTTGTGGAAGGGTTTGTAACTGGTAATTGATGCAGCTTTGTCAGGGTGGTGGTTTACAGCTTTACATAGAGTCTTTTTTAGTAGCACTTCCAAATTAGAGTACTAAAAAGTAAACATCCAAAGATATTCATAAATACTGTGATAGTCAAAGTTAAGCCATTTTTTGAATAGAAACCTTTGTTCAGTATTTCCTCGAATGAGAAGTCAAGCTGTCTTGGTCAAAGGGATCTGTTCTATATAGTTCTGTGCTGAACTTGTCTCTCTTACTTTAATGCAATATAGTTTAGCAGAATTCAAGTTGATTTTGAATGTTACTGGTTTCTTGCACTCTTGGTAGAAATGGCTGCCTATTTGCGTATTTACTGGCTTCTGTGCATCTAGATATGTCAGCAGCCTCTGCTCCTTTTCACTTGATCTTATCTCCCCATTCTATTTCAGGAAAAAATTCTTATAGTCTCTTTTTCCCCTGCCCCAGCCTTGGACTGTGCTTTGCATGCAGAGTGTTTTGAGATAACAAGGAGTCACATTTGCCTTGCAGCAGCTGTGTACTGTTTCTAGAATTTAAAACTGGTGCTGAAACGTAAATTTTCAGAAACAACTGAAATCCAAAGGAGTTATTTGTCTTTTTGTAGTGCATTTTAGCTAGCTTTGCATTTTCAGTGACTTTCTACTGAAAGGGACCACAGTGTTAGCTAGTGGTGGTTGCTAGTGTTGGCTATCAGGCCTTTTTTTTTTTTTTTTTCCTCTGGCATAATGTAATTTATTAATAGTTACATTGATGGTAACACAAGATACATCCAGATTAACATTCGAAAACAAGAAAACTGAAGATTTTGAAAGTATCTTGTATTCCTTTCTGTTCATTTATTTTAGAGTATTGCACGTAGCAGGTGATAAAGCAAAAGGAGATTCTGCACAGCAGAGCTTTGGTGGCTAGTGGCAGCTCATCTTGAAAGCCAAACAATTCCTCCTGTTGTGGTAGCCAAAACTTAGCGTGAAGGTTTAAGGAGGGTATTTAGGAGCATGCAAATGTGCAAAAACCCAAACCCCAGGAGTCAGAATTAAAGACCCTGAAGTTTGGGCTGTAGTGTTTTAATAATTGAGAGAGAAGGCTGAAGAGGTACAAAACCATGTTTAAATTACTTTGCTTGATGCCTGCCCTGAAAGAGGAATGTCTTACAGGGAAGAATATTGTGTATATTCCATTTAGTATGTAAAGCCATAAACAACTGTAAAAATTTTAATCTAGATCGTAGAAACTTAACAGAATTTGAATCCTTGCATATCTACGCTAGGGCTCTAAGGCATCCTTGAGGATACTGAGTTGAAGTCTATCTTTTCAACTGGCCACTGACAGTTTTTTAAAATCTACCTAAAAAATTCCCCATGGCACATAAGTTATCAGTCCTTGAACTATGACGTAGTTTTTGTGGCTTTACAGTCCAGTTTTTGTATTTCAAGAAATTATTCCAATTTGTCTTGCTGTGTTCGTGTTGTGCAAATAGTTAAAATGGGCTATATAAAATGTGGTCTAAATCATAAGGTAAATGGAGCTGTTCCTTCCCCCCGAGTTAAGTAACAGCCCTGGTGTTGGAAGCAACAATGGGTAAGTGAACTCTTGAAAGTTTGATGGCCTCTGTCTCTCTAAAGGTAACCTGCAAGTACTACTTTAAAGGGTTTTGTCCTTTTCTGCTTTGACAGTATTATAATACAAATAAATAAAAACCAAGCCCAAACTCCCTGAAGTATGAGTAATGTCAGTTCTTCTTTCCTTGCTTTTCTTGCTTGTCAGCTGCGAGAGTGAAATATTTGACCAAAGATTCTAGTTTTTATTAAAGGGTGATAAATTTAACCCTAAAAATTTAACCTTAAAAATTTAACCCTACTTACAGTATTTCAACATAGAAACTTACGTTTTTCTGGTGACTGAGTTAATTTTCTATTATGGCTATGTTTGTGGCTCAGGAGTGTGACTTGTAACTTAAAAATGGAAAAAGTGGAAAACCTGGAATCCCTGTGAACACAAAGGCATACATTTGGTTTAGTTTCCCATGGGTTTTCCCATCTGCCCTTTTGGTTACCAGCAGACTTGTGCTTGAAGACTTGTGCAGCTTTGGCCGGTAAGCCAGGGACTGAATGGTGTGCCTGGGACGGCCCTGCGTCCTAAGGGGTGATCCCTTGTGCTTCAGGCATGACTCGTGAGCAGCAGGATGGTCCCTGGGGAGCTGGCTGTGCTGCCACTGTGTGTTGCCTGCCTGATAAACCTTAGCTTGAAAGCAGCTTGTTTTAGCAAAAGTGATTCTCTGGATTTTCTGAAAGAGAAAAAAAATCACTGCTAACTAACATGTCACGTATAATTTAAAGAAAAGAATTCTAGCTACTGTTTAAAGTTTTTTACATAGCAAAAATAACTGTTAACTGAGCTTTTAGTACTCCATCAGTTATCTGAATTTCAGTGTTTGACTGCCATCTCTGTCATGCTTTTACAGGTGTATGCCAACATCATTTTTCATATGTTGATGATGAGAGGAGAAAAGGCTCACCTCCCCCCACCCCCCCAAAAAAAAATTATATTGCACTTCAAAGGCAAAGTAGTATTTTTTTTTTTCCGGTTCAATGCAGCATCCTTTATGCTCACAAGTAAAATCTGGGTTTAAGTGATGCCCTGGTTAAGATCCTCGGAGTAAGAAGATCTGCAAATACATAATTGCCTGGAGAAGAGAAGGCTCCGGGGAGATCTTATGGTGGCCTTCTAGTACCTAAAGGGGGCCTACAGGAGAGCTGGGGAAGGACTTTTTACTAGGGCATGTAGTGATAGGATGAGGGGGAATGGCTTTAAACTGGAAGAGGGGAGGTTTAGATTAAACATTAGGAAGAAATTTTTTACTTTGAGGGCTGTAAGGCACTGGCACAGGTTGCCCAGAGAAGTTGCTGAGGCCCCATCCCTGGAGGTGTTCAAGGCCAGGCTGGACGTGGCCTTGGGCAACCTGGTCTAGTGGGAGGTGTCCGTGTCTATGGCAGAGGGGTTGGAACTCGATGATCTTCAAGGTCCCTTCCAACCTAAACCATTCTATGTTAATGCACTACGCTTATACACTGTAACACATTTTTATTGACTGTAGGAAAACAGGCACATTAGAAGAAGAAATGGAAGAGTGACACCAGAGGTCCATTATGACCGGGTTCTGTATTACTGCATTTCTGTGAGAAGTGCAGTGTTTTGGTAACAGTATTAGCATTCAGTGTGAGGAAGAACCAATAAAACATACAAAAATGTAAACTTTGGATCCCACGATACTAGCTTTTGTGGGTGAGGGTATGCTGTTGCCTAAGCCATGCAATAGCCAGAGCTGAGGGTGTTTACATGAGGTCCGCTCGGATTCCTGCCGTGTTATTTGGCAAGTACAGCCCTGTTTATGGGGGGCAGACTTATGGGAGATGGAGTTTAGGAGCGAAAGTGGATGTGTGTATGAAGGGTGGTAGCTGGTGGTCGGTTCCTTCCAGTGGCATAATACAGCTGCATTATAGGTGTTGTTTTGTAGGGAATGTGTGTCATTCTCAATTTAGAAAATGGCATTGGATTGTTCTCAAACAAAATAGCTTTTTTGAAGCTTGACAATGACTGTTTAAGCCATTTAACTGGGACATGAAAAAAATGTAATAAAGAACAGAGCTAAGTGGTTCTTCCCAGGCAGCATGGCTGGACGAGGCTTGGTGAGCAGGCTCGGGTGCACAGAGGGACCCTTCTGTCTGGAAGGGAGGTGAGCTCATGTGCTGGGTACGGGGAGAGGGAGGTGGTGGAGCAGGGCTGAGATCTTCAGGGGGTTAGCCAGTCCAGCCTCTGAAGCAGTGAGAGAGTCCACGGGGGAGTCTGCATCATGCTGTATGGATCTTAACTGATTTTAGTATGATGTAGCATGATAACACTTATTGGTGTTTTTTTTCTTTTTTTCCTGTGCAAAAAAAATTGGGGTATCCACATTGCAGATTAAAATGCACAAACTGTTGTAATATTTCTCTTTTTGTGTCACTATTTTGCAGCAAACAGCAGAGGGCTAAATGTCCACTTGAAGATGATATAACTTATTTGTGGAGACATTGAAGCACGTTTCTTTCCAAGAGTGTGAAGGTCAGAACTCAAAAAGCATGGTGGTAGTAGGTAGGAATAGCAGTGCAATTAACATCGTGCAGTGAGCATTGAGTATTTGAGAACATGCATAATTAAGTTGCTGGTTAAACTTAATGCTGCTTAAAACTATCATTGCAATGTAGTCAGTTCCAGAAGAAACTTGGGGATATGTTTTACTAGACGAAAGAATTTAAGGAGTTATGTGACAGAGTTGTTTTTGTGTTCAAACTAAATTATTTTGTCATGGTAATCAGATAGCATTCAATTAAAAAAAAAAAAAAAGAGCTAGACTAACCTTAAACAATGTTAGTTCTTTAAAAAAGTCAATATTCTTTTTTCAAGTTAATGAAGTAATTAACAGTGATTGATGACACATGTACTCAGCTATTTTATGCTGGTAGACCAGATGGGTTAGGCACAGCTAGTGACCAGTAATTTTGATTCTTTGTCAGAAGGAACAAGAAGTTCAGATGTGGGCTGTAACAACTGAAGTACATGAATAAAAAAGGTAGATGTTTGGACTTGCTGATCTTAAAGGTCCCTACCAACCTGGACGATTCTATGTTTTCTCTCTGCCTCTCCCTACCTATATATGAGTATTTGAAAAAATGACCCCAGGTAAAGGATTGTGGGTTGTTCATTTTAGCTGTTGAGAAAGCTGAGCTAGACTGAAAATGTGGTTGGCAAGCCGGAGGTTTTCAGTTGTTCCCCAAAACTAGTTACATAAAGGTGTCAGTATCCTTTTTTTGACTATATCAAGCTGCTTTGAAAGGGAAAGGAAGACTGTGTGTATGTGCACAAGCAGGTGAAGAAAATAAGACTCAGTTTGAAAGCTGCATTATTGAGGAAGTGTACAGAAAAATGGTGGCTGGGTCCATGAGCTTTCTATCATGATCCAATTTTTCCTCCCGCTTGGTGTCTGCTAATTCTAGCAGCGTGGAGGGTGAGGATTTGGTGAATACCTTAGGTACAGCACACTGAGGATGGGAGTCAGCAAAATAGAGAGATCTCAGCAGTGCTCAAATGAGACTTTAGTATAGTGATACAATGGTAGTTTTAAAATGTTGGAGTACATTACAAGTTAATGAAACTTTAATTTGCACGAATTAGGAAGGGATCTTAATATGTTGTTGCAGTGTATGTGTTTAGATCATGGGCATTGATAGGAAGCTTCAGCTGTTCTGGAGTTTGCATGGGGGTGCTTCAGTCAGATGAGCTTGCTTTCTGCTGGTCACACGAACTTCCTGTCACTGAAAATGTTGTTAGGGGATTTTGATTAAAAAGAATATACCATTTTTTTTATCATTTCATTCAAGTATTTAAAAGGAGTTTTGATTTTTGTCTTTCTGAATTATTGTAGCTAGGGTGATATACAAGGAAGGAAGGAAGAAATGAGATGGACGTTGTCCATTAACTCACAGTATATTCATTTACCTTCTATCAAAAGCTACTTTCGGCTATCTGATTTGAACCCTTTCAAATGCAGAAACACTAAGATGGAGGAAAAACATGGGATGGGGAGAGTAGATCGCTTCAGAAAAAGCTAAGATGGTAGACTTTTATAGGTAACTCTGTCCAATTTGTACCAACTCCTCCAAGGCTTCAGTAGCAGCTGGAACAGGCTCCCGAGGCAGACTTTTATCCTTTCTCCCTCCCACGCGGATCCATCTGTGAGACTGCTTGTTCTTACTGCTCTTGCTGGGAAACTGGATTGAGCTCAGAAGCATCCTGCTCTTTCAGACCCTCTGCCAGAGTCTTGCTAGTCAAGGAGGGCTCTAATCCTGCAAATCTACATATTCCCAGGTTTTATACATAGTCAGTTGCATTTCTGAATCTGCAGCTCTTCTATGAGCTGTGTTTCTGCTTGACTCTAAAAAAATTTTTCCAAGCTGTTGACCACTTTAAATTTGAGCTCCCACAGAGTGAACATGATGTGGTATTCCCAGATTTGCTTGGGTTCCTAAAAATGATCTTTTGTTCAAAGTCTTGGATTACACATTGGAGGATTAAGTCCACTTGTCATCTACTTGGTTGTTCCCAAAGCCTTGTTTTTTCACTTCTATGTGTATTTGAAATACCTGCAATACTACTTCAAGAGCACTACTTGTTGAGGTCTAAAAACATAGGAGATATCAGCAGATCCCATCTTCAGCTACCCAGTAGTATTGCTATTGGTGTGAAATCTGTGGAAGTAAAAATAATGTTAATGCTCTTGTATACACCTAGCAATGAGGAAGGGCCACAAAACCTTTTGGGGTTTCATGGTGTCTACCAGAAGATACAAGGTTTTTCTTTTTGGAACATGGAGGCACCTTCAGCTTTCAAAGCAGGTGTAGCTGTTGATCAAGGTGGTGATTTGCGGAAGTGTCTGAAGGTGGTACCATGAGGGGGTTTGTGCAGAATATGTAAAATGTTTATTTTTCCAAGTAGCGCTTGGTTTAAAGCTTAGTGAGAAAAATTTGCAGACTTCTCCTAGGTTCAAGCTCTAGTAGTGGCATGTGTGTTAATTTGACATTGAAATGCATGAAGAGGTCTTCACTTCTACTGAAATATCAGTGTTCCCTGTGTTGACAGTTTGGGCTAATGTCTCAGCATTGCGATTTACATGACTAAAGTGAAAGGGCTGCCACCAGAGATCAGTTTGAGCAGCTTGCTTTACTTTGAAACACAACTGAAAAGAGTCTGGAAAAGGCAGCCTTACTTAAGGAACCTGCGTGCTGTGGAGTGTTCCTTGACAGTAAGAAGCAATGGAGTACGAAACTGTAGAAAGCAATTTTCCTTGATTATTTTTATTGAGAATTTCTGTTACAAATAATTAGATAATTTCTATATAGATTTGCTACCTTTGAATAGCTGTGGATTAGTTCTGCGTTAATAAAGTAGCTCACAATTAGTTAATAGTGTCGTGCCATTCGTGGCTGTTGTTCATTTTGTTTTCTTTTAATGTCTGATGGTGACTTCAGTGCTTATATTGCAGAGGCTTGCTTAACAAGCCACTGCCTGAAATAATAGCAGGATTGCTCCAAAAGCAACTACCAGGGACCGTCTAGCAATGTATTCTAGTCTTCCCTGAAGGAACTGTGTAAATACAGAGTAGGTATCGGTTATTCTTGAAGTCTTAATGTACATATACTGTAATTTAACACTTAAGGCAAATGTGGTTAGAGATTGAGTCTCTTTCTGAACATTATACCATACAAAACCTGTCACAAAGTTAAAATGTTTAGTGTGAGCATATAAGCAATAAATCTTCACAGCGTGTGTTTGAAAGTGGAAGTTTAAGGGAGAGGCGGAAACACAATATTTGTTCTACTCTAGGCTGTCATGTGAGAGTAGCGCTTGTAATGGCTGGCATTGAAATGTCAGCATTTGCTAAACAAATGTTTGGTGTTTTAATTCCTTGAAGTACTGGGTAATTTCTTAAATGTTTAGTACATTTGAATCATTGTGTTGAGCTTTTGTTCTTAAAGGTAGGTACCTCTGGTTTTGCTACTGCAAGTTAAGACTATGGAAACAACGAGTTCAGCAAAGATGGGATGCCCTAGTAGTAAAGGCTAGACTGGTCAGTCTGGATCTGTACTAACTGTGGCATGTATGTACCTAGTATATTATCGGTGAGAAGCTATTTCTAGCAGCTGTATTAGGTTGGGTTTTCTGTTTAATTATTAGTTACACAGTCCTAACTGTAACCAAGGCTTCAGCTATTCAAACTGATTTTGCTCTCCATTCTTCAGTGTGGATATGAGTGCTGTGTAGATATCTCCACCTGCCAGTTCACCCAAGTATTTTCTTTAACTTAATGAATACAGGTGTGCTCACCACTTCTGTGGAAACTAATTAAAAGTTTGGTATGTGATTTCAGTGCAACACAGAAACTTAGGAGTAAACTTTATATTTTGCAAGACAGGACTGTCATGTTAGCATAGGACAAAGAAGAGTTGAGTTGATTTGGTGACCATATAGGTGGGCTTTTGTCTTTAAAGGTACTTGATTGCTACATTCTCCAGCAGCATCCAGGAAGGTGTACTTTAGATGTTTCACAACAGGACATACATATGGTGATGCTTCTCTGAAGTGCTCTCTTGTGAGCCAGTGACTAGTCTCAGGAGTTTCCTGCCTTTGTGCAGAAGCACTTGATGTTTGTCCTATTTTGAGGAAGTTTGTCCATTTGCTTTTGGAATTTAGGAAAACTTTTGCTTTCTCCAGCACCCTAAGTCAGAGTTTCTTATTGCAGCTAAGAAGGAACATGCAATGCCCTCTGCTTCAGCTTGCTACCCAAAGCATCTTTTCTGATACATTCCCTCCCTTCTGTGTCTACCCAACTTCTCTCAGAAAAAGAATGGGAAAACCTTCTTGCTTTGAAAGAAATAGATGGAAAACAGAGTGATTGGTGACTTCGCTGTATTAATCATTATTCTGCATCACTGTAATATCCATAAGTCATCTCTGATCTGGGCTGAAGGCTTATAATCTGCTTCACCTGTGTGAGGAATTTATACCACACCTGATCACTTTTTTCTTGCCATTCTTTTGAAACTCTTATATTGTGTACTTGGAAATGGAGGGGGGGTGTCCAGATCTGCACAAAATATTCATGATTTTGGAGGAACTGGGCTAATACTGCAGCAAACTTGCTGTTGTATTTTTATTTTCTATTACTGTCGTGGTATTCTAGTTGCTCTTTTGTCCACAGCTGAACATTAAGCTGGTGGTATATTTTATAGTGCAGCCTGTTACTCCTGCAGTGTGTGTTTAGAGACAGGAACACTGTCTTCAGAGTCTTAAAACTATTCAGAGGATGTCTGATCATGTTTGAGGCTTGCAGATATGTTTTCTGGGAGAAGTCTGTTTTGAGTATCATTGAAACTTTAGGAAAATGAGCACTTCTGGAAGTGGGCAATGCTTGTGAAATTTGGTCTCTCGGGACAGATTCAGTAAAGCTGTATCCTGCTTGAAAAGCAGGAGTTGAAGTGATGTTGTTGTGGGTTGTGTGGGTCGTCAGGACTACTGCCACTGTTTTTGTCATCTCGCAAAGTGGTGGCTCTGGTGACATGGTGCCTAGAGAGAAGAATCGGCCTGGGAGACTGTTTCACACTGCTTATGCGCTAAATAAAAATGCAGTAAATTGTTTTGTGGTCACAGTAAATTATTATTGTTTTCAAACAGCTATATGCCTCTTCCTTGTCCCCTCCTCCTTTCATATATAGATCCTATATTGGCAGTATTTTTAAACAACTCCTGAAAAGCAAAGGCAGCTTTTTTTTTCATCTGGGTAAAGTTTGGGATCTGTTGTCAAAGGAGAGATTTAATCAATAAGCTCCAACAGAGGCACTGCCTCCCATTAGGTCTGTGAGTCTGTGCAAAACATGTGCATGTTGCAGCACTGGGTTGTTCGCAGGCTGCATGTTATGAGTAGGAATCCAAGCAAGCGTCAAGATTGTGTTGTCATCATCTTACGTAGAACCTGTGGAATTAAACTTAATACTGTTTGCCTGTTAATGTGGCAAAGAAACCTAATGCCTTGGTAGATTTTGGGGAAAAAAAAATAATATATCTTGTTATCGGTATTTGATCTGCAGTGTCAGACAGAAGGATTGGTGATAATGCTTTTGAAAGATGGGTGTTTCCATGGCTTTTGGAGACCAAACCCTGTGATATTGGAGCACTGCTAAAGAAGTGCCAGGATGTAGAAGGCATTCTCCTAGCATCCCTTCTGCTGTTGTCTTCACAGAGCTGGCTTCCTTGTCCTGTTAAAAGTCAGTGTCTTCTGCAAAGCTTTTAACATTCAGGGGTCTGAAAGGCAGAGCAGCTTTCTCTGGACATAGAAATAAACTTCAAAGCACAACAATGGGTATAGTAGGTGTATGACTTACACCATTTGATGCATTGAGTCAGCAGGCAGTTAGGTTTGTTTAACTGAGGTTTTCAAGTGATCTTGTCAGCTGGATGCAGTGTTCCCATCTGGGGTTGTTGATGGTATATGTCTCAGAAGGCCTGCAGATGAAGCGAGGTCATCGATAGCTGGGTATCCTGAAGCAACCAGACTGTCTTCACTTAAAAAAATCTTGAAACTTCACCCTTAGGCCAAGATTGGTATCTTGGCTGAAGTTCTGTAGCAATTTAAGCTCTGAAAAATGGAGCTTTGTAAACAAAGCTCTATCACAACTTTAATTACTGGTTACTGCACATCTCTACTTGGGACTAGTTGAGAGGCACATCTGGAATGTGCTGAGAAGAGGAAGGTGAACATTTATACTGTCAAAACATTCGTATGGTGGAACTGTAAGATTCCTGTTACTTATTACTGGGGGGGCGGGGGAGGTTTTCAGTAGCTGCAAAACGTATGGAAACAGACTTGGAAAACTGTTGGATTACTTATATTTCCTAGTTCACATGCAATGTGAACTACTGTCTCTTAATGGTTGGCTAGATGCCCAGTGGGGAAAAAGTGGTCATGGAAAGTGTGTGGAAGGAATAGTGTGGAACTGAGTTGTGGAGCTGTATCGTGTGTGTGGTTTTTGGGGGGGCAATCCTGGTCATGCAGGTGGAGAGGAAGGTGGTGAGGGACCTTATGCTTTAGAGACCTGTTAAACGGTTATGTGTTTAGAGCCATATACTTTCTCCTTATATGCGTTATTCCTGTATATAGGTGGTTTGTTGCCATGTGTGATGACCCAGCCTGTTGATGAATTTGCCAGCATTTTCTTTGCAGCTTCTGGAAGAAGCAGTTAAGTGTTATGAAAGTGCTTTAAGCAGATGCATCCCTTCCTTGACATAAATGCTGAAAGGTCTGCCTGTTGTACTGCTGAGGACTGAACCTGTTGTGTGATATACTCGTTGGTGGGAGGTGAATAACAGAAGAGCTAAAATGACCAACAGTGCCTTTAATCTAGGGAAGGTGTATAGTAAGGGATGATGGTTTGTTGAGGCACCAGAACAACTGAGAAAGAAAGGCGCCTTTGCTGAGGCTGCAGACCCTCAGCCTGTCTCTTGCTGTATGGTGACTGCAGATAGAGAGGCTCATTATCAGCTGGTGACAAGGAGGTGACGGCACACTCAGGCAGTGGCTACCTTCTGAACCAGGGATGTGGTGAGGATGCACCAGCCTGCGTGACTTTAAGTGAGCATGTTCACTCAGGCATACCCTGGTAGAAGCAGGCTGAAATAAATGGGTGTTAATTTGTTCTTTGTGCTCCTATTCCAGAGTTTTTTTAAAAGTCCAGCAGAGACCAGACTGAACAGTTCTTCTGAGAAGCAGAAAGCTCGATCGTACCAATCCTGTTCGATATACCTGATTAAATAAGAGTATGTTTTACACACCTGCTTGTTTTAGCCTACAATTCTGCTCAGTTTTTCTGCCCTGTAGTCTGAAATTTTCAGTGCCATCCACCGTCTTGTGTGCACATGCTCTTTGGCTGCCATTTGCTCTGTGCCTAGGGAAGGACTCCACATGAAGTGCCAAAGCTGGCACGGTCAGTGTGCCACTGTTTGTTGTCTGCCAGGAAAACTCACCTAGCCAGCAGGCGGTCCCGGGGCTTGCTTGGAGACAGCAGGCAGGCTAAGCAAAATGCTCCCATGGCAGCAGTCATCCATCTCTTTGCATGCTGGAACCCAGCGAGTCTGACCTGAGCATGCGTGCAGTGAAACCTGCTGTGCCTGTGATCTGGTTCTCCCCGAAAAAGGAAGGCGAGCGACCTGTCTGGACAAAACAGTTGGCTATTAAGTTAGTCATGAGAGGATTGTGCTGCTGTAAACAAACAAATGCTTATCCCTATCATGTATACAGCATGTGTCTGGGTTAGTAGTGGGCAGGCTGCCTAGGCAGCTCATCCCGGCCATGACCCAGTCCTTGCCCGTGTCTGAAGAGCTTGTGGGGAGCGTGGGGTGGACTCGCTGTTCTTATGACTGAGATGTGTGGGCCAGAGGTGACTGCCCTTGTCCTGGAAGGCAGTGGAGTAGAAGTAAAACAAGCTCTGATTGTTTTGTTTGTTTGTTTCTTTTTTTTTTTTTAAATGAGAGGATTTGCTTGGAAAACCCTATAGACCTCCAAATGTCCTAGGCATAGGGGTAGACAGCATTTTGCTTTTCCTAATTTGAGAAGTGTTTTTGTGTGAGAGTGACAAACTGACAAATTTGCATAAGAACTGTTGCAGATAGGGACCTGAAGACAACTCTTGACCACTTTGGAGATGTCTCATTGGACTGCATTGAGATCTGCGCAAGTGGTAACTGAAAATTAGGGTCTTGTGGTGAGGTCTAAAAGTTGAGATAAGTTGGGAAGTGACTGCTGTCTGTATCCTGGAAAGATCTGTTTTGCTTATACTTTACTCAGTCTTTTAAAAGAAAGTGGGAATAGGTAAACTGATGGTGCTGTTAAATGGACTTGCTGCTACTGTTTTGCTCCAGTTTCTTTGGGAAAATGCATATGCATCTTTTCACTGTTCATGCTCCGTACTTCAGTCTTGCATTATGAAAATGGATAGACAGAAATCTATTCACTCCATTCCAAGTCCTTCTTGTCTACAGCTGAGTTTGCTTATGCTGTAACATAACCTGCTGGTTTTATTGGAAATAAGTGATGTTAATATTTTGCTGATGCCTGGTCGAAGCTGACCCAACTCTTTTCAACAGGATGTGCAAATTAATGGAACTGGAAGATCTTGAACGTTTGGGATGGCAGACATCTGCAGGGATTAGAAATGACACTTAAGTAATTTTCTCTTGAATTTCATGCATAACATGAAAGAGCGTTCCAGGTCTCTCAAAATGCAAGATGGGCAGAGGAACTTGGAAACTAGTAATGCTGGGACACTTGGGGTAGAGAGAAATGGCCAATTAAAGAGGCTTGTTAATGAAATACATCAAGGAAGGCCTGTTCGTTCAACTGTGTCTGCTTGGGCATTATTCTGCAAACCAGCAAAGGAGTACCATTATAAAGCAGGGCCCATCACAAGTGATGGTGGTGGTATTTAAGTCTTAAACCCATTTTTGCTGCCTTACTGGAAAGGAAAATGAATATCTGAGCATGATAAGAGCTCTTCCAAGAATAAACGGGACTACTTGAAATGTGTTGGCCCAGGTAAATTGTGGACAGATGCTCATTTTGCAAGTGGCAGTAGTAGTTACTATGATAATCATCTCCTGCCCAAGGAATACTGTGTCTCTGTGCTGGAGGTCACCTCACCCTCAGATGCTGGTGGAGCAGTTTGGGGCGAGTGCTCCCTGCTCCGCATTGAGCTGAGTCAGCTGGATTAATTTAGATTGGTTAACTAGTTGACTTCTGCCAGCAGGCTGACTTCATGTCTGAAGTGGGTTAGGGAGTACTGGGTATAAACTGTTCTTGCTAGCCAAGCTGTGAGGGCAGAAATGCATTGTCAGGGCAGTGAGGAACTCCTCTGGGTACCAGCTGTCTGTTAACATGTCATCCTTAGTATCCAGGAGAGGTTATCTGTTGGGAGCCTGAATGCTGATGACTTTCTTGGTGCAAAGAAGGGAAATAACCTATGGTTGTCAAATACTTTGCATAAAGGACACGGTTTGGTTTAATCTGTTTCAGTAGCTTTAGCTGGTAGCATTGTGTCAGTGTCACATGTCTCTATGTACATTAAACCAGAGCAATCTCCCTGAGATACCCTGCCTGTAAAACATGGCTGTTTAAGAAATACTGGATGCCACTTGGTAGAAAACCCGAGTCCCCAAAACTGAACTTCAGGACACATTGCAGCAGGTTCTTTTGGTGTAAGTATTCCTGGTTGCTTTGGAGACACCATCTGTGGGGGCCTCTGAGGTGGGGATATCTATAAGCTAGGCTATCTACTGCTTTTATATTTTTATTGGGGGGGTGGTAGTGGGGGGTGGCAGGGGTACACTAGATTGCTAACTCAGTGTATTTTTTCCTCTCTTCTTCCTCCCTGTAATGGACAGCTTAAAGTAATTGGGAACGTTGGATTTTTTTTTCCCCTGGAGCAGTATGAAGTTGCTTCTTAATAATCTGTTGGAGCCTGGGCAGAGTGGGAGTGGAATTGATTGTGTGGGTTTTCCCTTCCTGCTCCAAGACCGCTTCTTGGCACTGAGGAGTTTTTCTTTAGACTTCTTTGGGGAACAGATGCGTGAAGTACAGTTACCACTCATACATATGGCTTTTAAAATATGGAAGCTGTTGGACTGAAGTGGCTTCATATGGCGCTGTTGGAGGATCAGAATTAACATGCAAGTTTGGGTTTTTAAGACTTGAATGTGTAGTTGAAAAGGGTTTTTTTACTGTTTTTTTTTAATGATGTGGAATATTAGTCTGCATTTTTATGGTTATTAATTAAAATTACATCTATAAGTCTGAAAATTACTCTCTCTGCAACCTTAATGCCTAAAATAGTATCCTAGTTTAATCTTCTGGGAATAAATATGCTATAATGTGTAATTTAAATGGTTGTAAATATTAATTCTCTAATGTAGACATATTTTTTTTAATTGCAGGTTCCCATTTTGAAAGCCACTAGAAGATATTCTGCCATCCTATTGGATTACTTCCTATACAACTCAGCATGTCACTGTACCCTGGATTTTATAAGGTGGCCATGATTTAATCCCCACTTCCAATTTCTATGTATTGGTGAAGCATTGGAGCTCTTTAGAGCTGCTGTTATTTGCGTGGAAACCGAACCATCTTGAATCCTTTCTCCAAAGGACTAGACGTTACTAGCAATGAGCTCCCAAAGCCATCCAGGTAAGGGCAAAACCACTTTAAATCTAGTAACAACAGCAAAACACCGATGTGTTTATTGCATGAGCAAGCTTATTATGTTGAAATGATAATCCAGTCCCCCTCACTGTACAACTGCTTTTTTAAAACTAAAGACTTTGTGTGAAGGTGGAAAATTGTGTTGCTATTATCAGAGTTATAAGGAAATCTTGCCATTTAACATTTAATTGTTACATTACATATCTCTGAAAGTTGTAGGTATTTTCTGAGATGTTAACCAGATGTTTCGTTTGTTAAATCTATGCTGATAAGTCTTAATGGTATGTAACATATCTCTAAGAAATGGTCATGGTTCTGCTGGTGTGTCTTTATTGATATTTAAGAAAACTCTTTGACTTTTAAAGTACTTTTTATTAAGAAAAAATAGTTTTGTTGGAACAAGAGTGAATTGATCCATCTCAATATTGACTGGAGGATTATCCCTAATGTGTCCTCTAATTTAAGACATATGCTTCATTGCTACAAAATTGAGTGTTTGTGTCTGTCAAGAGGATCTGTAGTTACTCAGTTACCTGCTTTCTAGCTTAAAGGTGTCTCAGACATTTGTATTTAGTGAGTTGCAGGTAATTTTCTGTTAGGCAGAGCTTTGTGAGCTTGTGCTTTGGAGTAAGAATTTTAATCGTGCGACTGTTCCAGTTTACGGTAGAGAAAATGACTGCTGGGAAGCAAGTAATCCAACAATGACAAGGCACGTGAAAGTACTTATTTAACTGTGCCTTTGAGAGATTACTTTTGTGACTTCAGTTTAATCAGTTTTGGGTTAATAGTCAAATAAGACTGAAGTTAAAAGCCAATGAACAGCTCCTAAGATTTAAGGAACTGTGTATTTGTGGGGGAAGAATTTTATATTCGCTTCAGAATTACTTCTAGCAGCCCATTTGTGTTTCTGGGGCTGGGAGCAAGAAATGCTGCAGTAAATAGGGATGTTGGAGTTTACAAGCAGCAGTCCTGAAAATCTCACCCTTATGTAGGAACTGAAATGAGTTTATAACTCTAAAATTATCAGGCTTATTGAAAAGATGCTTCTATTTCCATAATGTAGCAGTCTCTTTTATTTTGAAACTTGCGTTTGGTGCTATGGAGAGTTGGGAAACTAAGTATGTTCATACGAGTAGAGTGCATATAGGCATTCACTTGAAACACATTTCTTGCATTGTGATGTTTTTCAAGAGATCTGTTCTTCAAATAATGGATAGTTGTTATTTGAATGCTTTCCTGCCTCAAATATGAGGGAGACTGAGGAGCTAATGGCTGCCTGCTTTTTTCTCATTGTGATGGGATCGCTTAAATATATTCAAAAAACAACAAACAAACCTAACTTGATATTGTTTTACTTAAGGAGCAGCTCTTCAGGTGTTTGGGAAAGGGAGATGTCTGTCTTAACTGGGCTGTTCTGTTGATGCAGGGATATTGGAAGCCTGCTGCTGATTTGTCTTGTTTTCCTTTATCTGCGAAGCCTTTTTTTGTCTTGCGTCTTTTTATTGGTTCTGTTGCTTTTGCTCAAGTTCTGTGCTGATGGTATAGCAGGGAGTCACGTAAGAAGGGCTAATGAAAGAAGGCAAGAAGCTCCTCATGTAAGAAGCCTTTCTGTAGTGCTAAAAATCAGTTTGAGCCTACCTTTTCTAAAAACCATGTCTAGAGTGGCTTTCGCTGAGAAGGCTAGTCTAATCAAAACCTAGGGAAGTGGCGCTCAGCTTGATGGCTTTGGACGTATGTGTTCTCCTGCACTGCTGTTGCTGAACCTTCTTGGCCCTTACTACATAAGGCCTTAGAGTGAGGTATGCGGTGGCTCAATGCAATTGAAGTTGTGACTACTCTGTGAGTCTTTAGTAGAAAATAAGACTACTAATAGGGGGAAAGTTTTGTCTGCTCCTGTAGTTAGTCCTTTCAAACATAAAAAAAATGTTGCAATTGTATTATTTAGAAATGTAGTTCAAACATATTGACAGTAATCACTGAAATGAAGGACGTGATAGAAATTCAAGGCCCATCATCAACTGTTGCCCTGCAGATCATTTAAGGGGTGAAAAACTTTCATAAAATTGGGAAAGCAGAAGAAAGATCTTGTGGTGGTATTTTTTTACTGAATAGTGTTCTGTAGGTGTGCTTTGTATAAAATTATTTACAAATGACAGTAACTTCCAGAAGGTCTTAGTTCTCATCAAATGCTGTCAAGAAATTGTCCCTGTGCCCTTCCTCGGGTTTGGGTTCTTATTTTGGTTGTATTTCCAAGCATTGGGTTGAAATTCTACAGTGTATTGTGGTGGCTTTTTACCCCTGGCTTACATTGTGGTATTATTATTGCTTGTTTCTCTTTTAGAGTTAGTTTTATAATAATTGATGGAAATATTTTCCAAACCTTGCCAAAGATGACATCTGGAGTTTTCATGTCAGATACAATAGCTATTTTGATTATACGGCTACAGGTAATTATTACTAATGATGTGCATTGTTTAAGGGAAGGCTCTGGCTTAACTCAAGACTCTATTAAACCTTGCTTCAGTGGATACAAGTTTTCTTCTCTAATCTTCTCCAAAGCTATCACTAATAGAATGTTTTAGGAACAGTGCCATAAAATTGTTGCAGCGTAGATGAATTAAACTTTTGTTTGCTTGGTTTTGTTTTGTGTGGGTTTTTTTTTCCTTCCACTTTGCAAAGCTCTTTTGTGAGAAATATTGGGTACCGAAGACTTTTCACTGAACAAAGCAAAAAAAAATATGGAGAAAATTAGGTTGTCTAAGTATGACTTCCTCTTTATCTCCTCCTCCCCTCTGTCATTCTTCCCCATCACTGCTACTTTTTTGTTATATTTTGGAGTGAATTTTCTCAGAGAATGAGAAGTAATAATGCCCAGGTGGGAGAAATTAATCCTCAAGAACTTCCAATGGGTAAATCAAT
The DNA here is from genome assembly GCF_000708025.1 of Charadrius vociferus. Taxonomy (NCBI): domain Eukaryota; kingdom Metazoa; phylum Chordata; class Aves; order Charadriiformes; family Charadriidae; genus Charadrius; species Charadrius vociferus. The sequence continues at coordinate 340,717 of NW_009646657.1, forward strand.
CTCTCTTGAGATTTAGACATAGGGTAAAGACCTTGACCTTTGTCTTCTGGGCCAAAAGCGCTCCCCACAGTCTCCTACTTGAGGCTTGGGTTAAGACCAGCTCTTGTGAACTGAATTTGCCACAAAAACGCATGTGGGTGTGTTGCGTGCATGAAGAGCAGGAGAAGCAGGTGGGCTACTGATGCCCCTCTTGCCACAAGCACCATGTGCTCATTGTGCCCATCTGGAGGAATGACCAGCTCCCTGCAGGTGTTGATATGTTTTGTAGATTCCTGGGTAGGAATGGGAATTGCTTTGGGTGGAACTGCTGGGCAAGATGAAGGGGGAGGGGAAAGGGGCTGAAATTGTAGGGTGGGGTGGTGGGAGGACATGCTTTCCCCGGAGTGATGGGAGCAGGAGCTACATAGACCTAGTCAAGACAAAGCTCAGAGGCATCCTTTGGCTTTTGGCAGAGGAGTTGCTGCTTCTTCCAGTGCTGGAACAAAGCTGAAAAAAATGCTGAAATTGTGCTATAGAAGATCCAAGTTGCTGCAAAGTATAATTAAGAAAATGAGGCTAATTAAGATAACATTTGGAATTGTGACAAAGCTTGGGGGGACAGGAGGAGAAAGCGTGTTTAGTTTCACTTCTTAACCTGTTACATTGCCCACAATTTAAATTTACCTTATATAACCTGTGGTGCTGATGCTGCTCATCTTACCCAAGCTGAGTTGTATGTATGTTTTTTTTTTTTTATTTTGTTATTTGTTGGTTTTCTTTTTTTCTCTTGACCTTAAATGATTTCTTGTGGTCACTTTCTACCTCTCCCCTTAATTTTCAGTGGCTTGAATTTCACTATCATTTGGTTCTTTAATCATTAAAGATTGTTCTGCTGATACTAGTTACCCGTAAAGATTAGTTTAAAAAACCAGAACAGTTAAAGTTAATCACTCAACTGATTTGTATTTGTTTAAAGCTCACTTTCCTTTGTAAAAGCTGAAAATCTCCATGTTCAATGAAGCATTTTGTTTATGAAATGTTATCTTGCAGGAATTAGCCGGTCTGAATGCAAATGCTATATTCTTTCTTCAGAGCTACTTTTGCGGAGATGCAAATTTTATTTACATTCTGACATGCTGAATGTTTGATAATTAGGAATATTGAAGTTTAAGAATGAGCTGCCTGTCTTATATGGAAAAATCTGCAGTAAGACCATTAAGACTGAGAGGAGATACCAGAGAAAGCAGAAAGCTTCATGATCACACAACACTAGGAAAATGAGTTAGCAAGCCATGTGCTGTGATTTGCTAGATTGATAAGTACTTTTGTATGGCACTTTATCAGCTGAGTGCAAGAAGCCACTCTCTTTTCATACTCCAGGGCTCAATGAGGCATGGAAAGCCATTTCATGCAGTGTACGTAAGAGCTCTCCCTGTTACTCCCAAACATTTTGCACCACCCAATAAATATTTTATGTGTTCTCTTTTTAAAGATTAAGAAGTTTCGGTGGAGATGCATTTCAAACTGGCTTTAAATGACACTGACCTACTTTCTGGCAGTAATGAGTTTGTTTCTGTAAGTTATCTAGGGGCAAGAGCATTCTTTCAATAAACGTAAGCACTACAGGAGTAAATTCCAGTCCTCCTTTAGCAAGGCTGGGGCACAACTGATACTTAGTGGCTGTTGTCTGAAAGAAGATCTGGGCATGGTGTATCACTGCTTCCCCCTACCTGGCCTGGTGATCCAGTTCGTTACAGCTGGATTATTCTAGACCGGGTATTCAGGCTCTTGTTTATAAGTAAAACACTACTAGTAGTGAGTATACACAGAATCTCATTATCTCTGATGCTGTCTCTTGTATTTCCATCTAGACAAAGATTTCTCCAGACCTGTCCTCTTCCCATGCTGCCATGTGTGTGCACTTCATGGGAAGTTAAACTTTTGGGGATAAGTTCAACTGTTTGGCAGGCCCAGCAGAGGTGATAGGATTTCCTTTGAAGGGATGCTGCCGCCTGTCCTTTACAACAGTAGGGTAAGGGTTGAGCTTGTGGAGTAGGAACTCAGTAGCAAGAACTACCACTGGTACCTTGAAGCTGTTGCCCTGAGCAGTCTGGTCCCCCAGGTTTGGGGTGATTTTGAGGTTGGTTGAGAAGTAAACTTTGCAACAAGAGATGGCAGTGAGAAGCTTTGGTTAGAAGAGCTGAAAACCCTTGTGGATGCGAACTGGGCATGTCTCTGTTTTCTTTTCTTTCTTCAACCTATGACAGAATACCTACTCCACCTGCATTCTGATTCTTATATATGTGTAAGCTGAGCCTGTCCTGGATTTCCTCTAAGAGCAGTATCATTCTGAGGACCTTGAAAGTTTAAGGCTGCTACTGTGAAACCTGTGAAGTTTTCACTTTCTGGACCATCAAATAGCTGAGGCTTTTTATACAAGATTTGTATTGTACCCTCAAAAGAGAAGAATTGTTTTGTGCTTCAACTTGGGGTTCAAGTTGAAGTTCCTTGTAGGTCAGTGTCCCTGCTAAGTACATTCCTCTGATTTCTACTTTTTCAAGGTTCTTGCACTTTGGAATTCTTTAACAGTCTGTTTCTAAAGTACATTTTTTTAGCCTGTGATGTAGCCTGCAGTGCAAAGATGAGAAGCAGGTGCTTATGATGAGGGGCAAAGTCCTCTGCATTATTTTGAATGAGGTACAGGGTAGGAAAAGGATATTAAAAACATTGTACTTTTAAAGTCAGGTGATAATTTTTGAGATAGTCCTTGGGACCTTGTGTCTCACTTGGAAAGGCAAGAAACCTTTTTATATATGGTTACTGCATTTTTGTTATTCACTTTTGGTCAACCTCAGTTTGACCTGTACCTTATCTCATGTATACTCCCCCAAATTAAATTTGTTACTGGACTATAACAAGCAGTATATAAATTATTCGGCTTGTTGCCTTTGTACCAGGCTGTCACACTGATGAAGCTTGTTTATGTGCCTTTGATGTGGTCAGATCAATTAGGACAGAGCTGATATTGAAGGGACGTTTCAGTTATTCCACTGATTCTGAAAGTGATTCAAGAGCAGGGGCAGCAAATCCACTTGTTATCAAATGGGTATCAATGATACGTGGCATTTTTCATCCTTTAAGTCTAGGAATCTGGCCATTTGGCTACCTTTGCTTTGACAGCTACTGCTTACCCTCACTGCAAAAAAAAAAAAGTATTGCCTTATTTTTGAGAGCTCCTGGAAAAAAGCTTTTGAAGTGTTTCTTTTTTTTTTTTTTTAAGGAGTTTTCATATTGTTAGGTTGGGGAGAAGAGTGGAGAAACAACTGCAATGATGTTTCTTCTTTTAGTGTATTTTTTAGTATATATTTTTTTCATCCCTTAACATGCGTAGAAATGAACTTTACAGTCAGAAAATATCCAGGACTGACTGAACATGCAGTGGCAGACACCTTACTGGAGAAGGAAAAATTGTGAATGTGGTAATTTTACCATCCTTCAGTAAAGGCTTGTCAAGTCCCTTTCCCCCTGTAGGTTGCAATATACCATGAATTTCCCCTCACCCTTTGTTCTTTTCTTTTTAAGCTGCTAAGCAAAAAAGGCCTTTGAAGTGCACTGACACCTGCAAGGTTTGAGGTACCAAGTGGAGTGGTCAAAAGTCTGGGTAAAGTGTAAAATACTTTTCTTGGCCAAACTATGATGGCAGAAATACATTATTACAAATAAACGGGAATGATCTTATTCGTAGGTAACACCTATGAAATACCATACTGCGTGGATTTTAGGGTAGCTTTATGTGGCTGTTTTCTAGTTTTTATGAATTTGCACTTAGGGACTTCAAAGATGCTCAGTGGGGTTAGATCTCAAATAGTTGATCTAACTAATTAACTGGTAGTGTTGCACAATTACTGAGGTAAGATGAGCAGAGTTTAACCCTCTCTGCAGTGTGGTTAAGAGTAAAACTGCAGCATCCAATTGAGCTTTTGAGCCCTTGTGGTGGTCTGACTGAATGGAGACTTGGTGGCCAGTTGTGCAGTGTGTTGCTGTCATCTTTTCTATTCATCCCTTCTCTTTATTTTTTTTTTTTTTAATTTCTTGAACTGTGGTATTTGCTTTCCTTTCCTTTGTCCATTGGGGTTTCTGAGAGCTAGAGGGTGGCTTGGGCAGCGGCCATGGCTCCAGTGATTTCCTTGCAAGAAGGAAAACAGGCAAGTGAATCTCTGTTAGCACCTTTCATGTGCTAACTAATGAGAAATGGGGCATACAATTCATTCTTCCTTTAAGAAAACTGAAATTACTGTATCAGCAGATCTTTTAAACACTCTGTTTCTATAACCAAAACCAAAATACTGTTGTCTCATCGTTACTAGGAAAATCAGATGCTTTACTTGCAGTGCCCTTGTCTGCTTTGAAATGATCAATGGCTCTTGGTGTTCCCCCCAGGAGCTACTCTCAGGGTTTGGCTAAATGATGCTTGATAGACTGATGTGCTGAAAAGTTGAAGCAAATTTTTAGCCTTTCAAAAGGATGAAGTTTAATATTAAACCTTGCACCTATTAAAAGCTGAATTACGTACAGAAAAGTACTTGTGGGCTTTTTTGAGATCCTCCAGTTTCCCTGTGATCTCTTTAAAACTGAACTAGATCAAGATTACTTAATATCATCTTTCAAACAAAAGAATTGTGTGCTGACAATATAGGGATTTGTCTTGAATTTCAAGCATGATGCAAGCTTAATTTCTTAATGCTCAAAACCCAGATAAGTAGTATGTAAAAAGTCCTTCAGGACTAGACCAGATCCAGCAATACCCTGGAAAGCAGTTTATGAACCTTATAGCACAGCCATACTCTGCCTTCACTTGATTCCATGGGTCACTGGTTTGCTGACTGCTCACCCATGCTGCTGTGTCAGCCCAAGGGGAGAGTCCATATATCAGGACCATAATTGGGAATATTTGCTAGTTAATACACTTGTATTCACAAGTTCTGCACCTAAGTCTGTTTACAAAGGTACTGCTAAGCTGCTTCTCTTTGGTTGTCATTTAACTTTCCTAACAATGTGCATTTCTGAATGTGAAGGCTGTTCCCTGTCTGTCTGTCAGCCAGCATCTATGGAGAAGCTCCGCTTGAAGATACTATTGGTGGCACCAGTTCTTTTGAGTGTTATCAGAAGCCTGTGCCTGTGGCACGTGGGTTCAGTGGCGCGTTGTTAATCCTCCTTTGAACCCCAGCAGCACAGATTTTGCCAGGGAGTCTACCGAAGAGACTTAATCTTCCCAGTGTTTGTATCTGGTCTGCTCAACTTTGATGTAGCAACATCAGATTTACTTTGAAGGCATAAATTGCAAACTCTGAGTGCATTCTGTGAGGATGGCTGTGCAAGATCAGCTCTGGGGAGACCAGGTCTGGGAGCCTGACCACATCTAGCTTTGGATGCCTGGGAAATAGGGTAAGAACAGGTAAGATTGTAGCAACAGCTGTTAATATAGCCTCTCAACCTCTAGTCGTGTGACTTGGTTTTTTTGGGGGGGTGGGAATTGGGTGTGGTAAATTTTACTTTATTAGTTCTTTTTGTTTCTGTCATCTGCCCAGTTGCTTTTGGAAGCTGCTTAAGCTTTGGCGTTTGCAGGTAATTGCACAGTTGGACCTTGCTGTGTAAGGAGTATTGCATTGTCTCCCTCTGTTTCAGGGCTTGTGTGGCTGAAATCCATGTTTCTGAGGGTCTGCTCCCTTCCACTGAGTTGAGGAGTGGAGCGGTGGCATCAAAGGTGTTTGCTGTAAGCACTGGAGCTGGGTGCTGGGGTACAGTTGGAGATCAATTGTACAAAACCATTCAGTCAGTTCTGTTTTGCACTGTTTTGGTTGCACCAAGGGCTGAATAATTCCAGCACCGAAAAAAATAATCTTCCTTTGTGTATTGATGCTTGTTGACTTGAACATGAGAAAATAGGATTTTACCGGTGCCACATTCTCCTCCAGAAGAAACTCATAATGATGGGCAAGGTAGAGCTGCTTGCAGTGGAGGGAACGACTGGCAACTCTCACTGTACTACAGCTCTGTGCTGTGGTAGGGCTGGGATCAGGATGTTGGAGAAATGACAGATGAATTCAAAGAAATCAGCTTTGGGGTTTCTTTTTTTTTTTTTTTTTAATAAAAATCAATCCTGACCCTTTCACTATTCAAGAATCGATGTACTCACTTTGTTTGTAGCTGTTACACTGCCAAACCACATAAATAGCTTTACAGGGAAAATTGTAATAGGAGTGAGGTCTAGTTTGTGAGCTTTGAACTGCTAGCTTTGGCTTCAAGTAACTGTTTTGTTCTGAAAGGCTGCTGCTGCAGTCGTGTAACCCCATCAGACTTGATGTAATAGCAAGGAGTATGAGCGTTGGGGTGAGGGGGTGTGGGGTTTGGTGCCTCTCTTGGCAGTGTACTCAGTGTATTGTGTATTTTGACTTTTTTTAATAGATATTGCTGTCCATGAACTACTGCGGTTCTATTGCTGTCAGGTTTCACCTTCTAATCAATAGACCAAGATCAATGCAGTTATTTGTATGTCAGGTCGCTTTATATTTACAGCTAGTCAAGTTGGGTGCAGCTGGGAGCTAGGTAATGCCCCCTTTGGTTGGTTTATTTGTTGAGAGATTGGAGGGCAGTTTTTTGTTTTTTTTTTTTAAAGTTGGTTTCCGTATTTTTGGTCAACTGACAATTCTTCAGGCAGAAAAACGTGGTCTGTTTTTTCTGGTGATTTTAAGATAATCCATTGAGAAGGATTTTTTGCTTTTCTGTTTCAGTGTTCAAAACTTCTTTCTCCCCTTCTCCGTTAGCTGTTGACTTTAGTTTTTATGCTAGCTATAAAAAGAAACATCATAGTTTAAAACTTTTTTCACAGTAATGGGCTCCTGTTCTTTAAAATGCTTAAGCTGCTCTTGTGGGAAGACATAAAGGCCTGAACTAGACCAAGCTAATACTCCTTCTCTTCTAGGGTCAAAAAATAACCCAGAAGAATAAAAATACCAAACCCATACACCAAACTTGAGTAGTGCATCTTTGACATTTGTCACTTTAGAAAAATCTCTGAAACTTCCAAGTACTTGCTTTATTCTAAATAAGGTACCACTGGTCTCATACAACCTTTGCCAGGAGAAGGCATGCGATCCTTACAGCTTAACAAACTGAGAAGCAGGGCTTCGGCATCTGTTCCCCACCAGCAGCAAGTATCTGATTGGCATTGGATTTTTTTTTTTTTTTTTTTCCCCCAGCAGGTGGAAGGCCTGTTCTGCAGGCTCGTAACTCTTGACAGTTTTATCGTGATGGCTTCTTGGCAGGTAGGGGTGATGCTGTTCATTCAGTCTGCCTTAAAGATTCTTGGTTGGGTTTTTTTTTTTTTATTTTAAGTGTAGCTTCATGCAGTAGCTTTTTCAAATAGGTCATAGGACTTCTGCCTCTGGTTTACTCCTTTGTATCCAGAATTGCAGCAGGTAGAGCCAATGACCAACTTGCAGGGTCAGTATACCTTAACTGTCACCTGTGCCTCCCCCAGATGTATTTGAGACTGGGTGATCTGAACAAATATAGCATCAGTTTATGTTGACAAAGGTTTGGGAATGCTCTGAATTAGTCTTCTCATGTGTTTACTTTTTCACAAGGAAAGGTATGCATATATGTTCTGTTCACGCAGTAGCTTCTTGTGATTTCTGAAGTCTTTCTAAAGGAGCTGCTGTGTAAAAGCTGTCCTTTTGATTTTATTTTTTTGGATCCTGTTTGTCATGCAAGACCTCAGCTGCTTGTTTTTAGCAGTTCACCAAAGAGCTTTCTAACCAGGTGCTTAAAGAGAATTCCTCCTATTCCACTGATTAATCTCTGGCATGGAGCATGAAATAGCTCTTGCGTCAATAAATCGTCACAACCTTTGCCTGTCTCTGTCAGCGTAAATACGGTTGGACTCTAACATACCCAAAAGTAGGCCAGAGGTTGCTAATTTTGCAGCTGCAAAGTGGTCAAGTCCAAGAGAGTGCTGCGGGATGTGCGTGCTTGGTGGGGTATTAGTGCTGCTGCATTTCAGGTTACAAGTTGCTCCCCTCCCCCATTAACTTTTTAGATTCTGGAATTATATTTTATATAAAAAAAATACTGTTTTACAACTGTCTTAGAGCATAATGTTTTTAGCTGCATTTTTGTTATTTACTAGAACAAATATGTGTTTTTACAGCTATGAGCAAGCCAGATGCCTTTCTCATCATACCTCAGTTCCTTGGGTTATGTTTTTGGTAGTTATGAAATGAAGATTGCCAGCCTGTGTGACCCTGGTACTCAAGGCTTTGCTGATTTTTCTTCAGTGAACTTGGCTGCTCCTCACATCTGCTTACCTCTTGCTATCCTGGTATGTGTCAGTTGTTTCACAGCTCAGCTGCTGCAATCCTCTGCTCCAGGGCTACCTGTGGGTTGTCACTTTGGAGATGCAGCCAAGCTCAGAAGAGCAGCCTGCTATGGTTCATGGTATGCTTCATGCTTTCCATCTTTAAGGAGGTTGCTGAGTGAGTCTGAGACCTCTTTTCACTTCTTCACCTTTGGTCACTTGGAAAGGCTCTCTTTTGAGCTGGTTGCTCAGACTGCTTTTTTTTCTTCTGGTAATTCTGCAAAGCAGAACTGGTGTTTGCTTTTGTCAGGGAGAATATGGATAGCATTGCACAAAAGAACAGGATGTTTTAGAGACAGTTGCCCAAAGTAATTGGGCAACAGTTACTTGATGTTTTAGATGTTCTAGCAATTTGATGAAAGAAACTTTCTACAAAGCTGTTTGCTTGAACAACTATTGTTGTGCAAACCAGGTGTTGAATGCTTCAAGAAATGGAAGGTAAGAAACATCGTAAATGACTTAGCAGATTTTAAAGAGAGGGTAGAGCTCAATTTTTGGGAAATGTAGTGTCTATATTTCTTAATCAGAGGAAGAAAACTTGGATTTAACTGCCAGGATGTCAGTACATTTCAAGTATGCCAGTCACGGCTATCTATATGCCTGTCTTGGTTAAGAGATCCAGTTGGAAGGCTGGTCTCATTTAAAAATAATAAAAAAAAGTACAACTGAACAGTAAAGCAAATACTCATCTTTAAGCTGCTTTCCTATTGCAAAAAGCAAGGTGGCTTTGGTTGTTCTTCTTCTTCTTTTTTTTTTTTTTTGGGGGGGGAGGTTTGGGGGGGTTTTGGGATTTTTTTTTTTTTTTTTTCTTGAGTGACATAAAATCCTCCTCTGAAACAAGCTTACTATTAGTAGTAACCAGGATGTACCGAATGTAACCCATGTGTTGCTGTGTGCCTTGTGACAAGTGATGGCAGTGGCAGAGTAAGACTTGCCTTGTGGGGGTGCTGTGGACGCCTGCAGCTTGGTATCAGTGTATGGCACTGGCTAATAGAGCTGTCTCTTTGCTGGAGTAGCTCACTAAAGCCATTGCAAAAAATGTCAGTAGTTTATTGACAGTGTTCCTTTTAACTTTTAGGAAAGCAGGAAAGGAGCAAAGTGAAAAAGTGAGGTGTTTGAAATGAATGAATACTTTGAAATGTTTTCCTGCTGATTAAGGCACACTAAAGAAATGTGATGGACTTTAAATTTAAAGACTTCCCCCCCATGACAGGGTAGTTGTAGTCTGACACTTCAGAATCAGTCTTCGTTCTGCATTTTGATTCTTGCAGAGAAGCTCAAGGGAGCTGCTGAAGAGGCTGAAATGATACATGTGCAGCTGCTTGTCAGTGTGAATCAGAGGTTAGGATGAAACCTGCTGGTCCCTGAGAATCCAACGATTTCTCCTTGGAGAACGCGCTGATGAAACAGCCTGTTTGGTCTTTCTGGAAGCATCTTTCTCTTCCCACTTGCATCACTACACCAATGCCCTCGCAGCTCCCCTACCTGTAAATTGAGTAGTTGAGCAGACTTGATGGACCAAATTGTAGAGACAAGTTGAGACTATTTCTCAAGTATATATATTTTTTTAATTATTATTCTGTTAATCTTTATCTAAATACAAACAAAAACTGCTGGTGGAGGGGCAGGGGAAAATTCTTAGACATCCCACTCCTGGATGAAAGCTTTTGAAGTTATTTTTGCCAATTTTGAGAAACCAGCTGTAGCTGCTATCAAAAAAACCTGTTTCATAATAAACTTCTGCAAATATTCTTTCTACCCTTTAATAAACAAACAATCTGTTGATCCTAATGCCCATGACAGCCTACTACAGGCAGGAGGAAGCCTGAAAGGGCAGGCCTTCATGTGATTTGTATCTTTAAATACTTTCAGAGATATAATACCTGTCTATTTGATGAGAAAACTGCCCACTTAAAGCTGACTTTACTTGCCAGAAAGGAAAGCATGGCTTGTTCTCAGCCCAAAGCAGGGATTTGACAAGCTCTGTATTTTCTAGTACAGGATCAGTCATCTTGTGCCAAGTGTTGGAGCTACAGAATTAATGTCTCCCCTTTCCCTTCCTTCTCCTCACTTTAGTTGTAAACTAATGTTCACAATGAGATTTACATATTTTGGTCAAGTTTAATGCATAATGTGTGCAAAGAATATACGTGTGTGTATATCTGTCCATCCTAACTCTGCCTTGGTTAGTAAAGCTTGAGTTTGTGAAGGATTCTTTGTTGAAGTTGACTATGGGGTCATCTTTTGGTTCAGATACCAACTCTGCAGTGGGTACAGATCAGCTCCTGTTTGCTAGCATGCGTGATACTGCTGTGTTGCCACTTGTCTGTCTGGGCTCCTCCTGTCTGAACTGGCAAAAGTTTATTCCTTAGGGCTGTGTTTGGATTGGACTGTGTTTTTCTGTAGTCTGATGTTGGTTTGGGGTGTTGTAGCCTGCTCATCACACACACACACTCTCATTTTCCCTGTTTCAGGTGTCTGACATACTTTTAAATAAATGGGGTATCAGCATGGTGTGGTATAGACGATAAGTGATGTTGGGCTAAAGACAGACTTCTTAATTGCTGAGTAAAGCTGTGTGTTAAATCCAGGTGTGCTTTGCTTTTCCTTTTCCCTAGGAATTGGTCGCTGAAGAGCTGGAGATTAAATAACTATGTTAATCAGGCTGGGACATGGCATGGTTGTTTTCCTCCACAGAGGTGAGGGTTGGTTCTTGGAGCTTTCTGGGCTGCTACTTGAGCAGGGGTGGAAGGTCCCCCAGCTCTGTCTATTACATGTTGTTGTGTCTTTGAATTCCTTTGTGCCTGAAGTCCCAAGCGGTGACCCCTGAGAAGTTGATGCCCTGTCCAATGGCTGCTGCAGTATCAACTTCACTGGTGCTCATTCCTGGAGCATCCAGCATGCTGGTAGTGTCCATCACAGCATGTACAGAATGTGAAAAAATGGCAGGATACATCTAGCAACATTTTTGTAAATTTTTGGGTTTGGCCAGCTAGACAGCACCTATAGAAACATCAGCTTTGGTAAGACTTAGACGGGATAAGCAAGTTAAAACTGCACACACAGAGTGCAGCCTTTGCCTAGCTAATGAGTTAGTGCATTTGCTCTGGGTGCGTTCGTCTCAAAGTAAGGGTAGATGACACTGCTGCTGCGTAGATGCTTTCATTGAAAACCAGTCCTTATTTGTCTTGCTGTTGTCCTGTTACGGCTACAATATCTGTCAGACCATCAGCAGGTCTTCATCAATATTGAATTGTAAGGATTGCAGCCCACACGTTGATGGGGACTTCTAGCAGGAGAAAGAGGGGCTCATAGCCTAAAACCATATTGGTTTCCTTCCTTAGGCTATTTTAAAATAGCTTCATATGGACACTAAAATTCCTTCTTCCCTGCTTATTTCGGTTTGTGTTTTACTGTTGAAGCTGCTTTCTTCATGCGAGAGACTGGCTGGAGAATAGTCGCTTAGGAACTGCCAGTCAGGAGGATTGGGTTTTTTTATTTTTTTTTTTTTTTTTAGCTGCAGGAGCCTGACTCTGCTGGCCTGCAGTGCTGTGGGTTGAGCCCTCCCTCCTGGGAAGGTGAACTGGGAGCAGGGCTTGCATAAAGGAGTGTGGTTGCGGTGTGTTTAGCTTTTCAAGCTCCTGAAGCCTACAGAATTCTGCAGAAGGAGCTTGTTTTTTACATTTAAATAATTATGCATGTACATGTATTTGTGGCTTTAGCAAGCAATAGTATGAGATATAGCTGTGTTGAAAGATTACTTTTGTTATGCTAGAAACTCCTTTTTTCTCTTTCAGTGTGGGACTATCTCTTTTGAACTGTAGTGGCTTTCTTGCCCCGATATCTTAAACTGGAATTATTTTGCACTCTGAAGTAGTAAGTAGTGTTTAGAAACTGTTGTCAGTGAGACTGTAAATGGCTTTTATTTTGAAAGAGGCAGAATGCTTGGTATTCACTCTCTTAATTTATTTTTTTCAGCTGTTTTCCCGCAAGGCTGTATTTTTATCATATGTGTGAGCTTGACTGTTTTTGTCACATTTGAAAGTTGTTACTAACATCCTGGTTTGTTAATATATTTTTTGTATTGGCAAATTTTAAGTGATTTATCAGCTTAGATCCCCTTTATTTACCACTCTGCTACTTCCAAGTTAGTAATTTTGCTGACTAAGCTGTGTAGAAGGTACCTTCGTGCACACTGAAGATGCAGGGAGGAAAACTCAGACACTCAGGAGTGTTTCTCCTCCTTTCTCCTCCCTTCTCCTCCCAAATTGACACTAACTGAGCCTACTGGACAGTTTCACTGATTGCCCGCTGGTACCTTTAATTAGAAAACTTTTGACTTGGAGCTTCCACATAACCTCTTTTGTGTGTTAGATGCAGTTAGAGCTATTTGAGCTGTAAGGCTCTTAAACACAACTAAAGCAGGCAGCCCTGCCTCTGCTAGTGAATGCTGGACTGCATGCCCTGATGCTGATTTCCAAACTTTAGTTTCAGCTCAAGCCCTTTTTTAGATGCTGAGAAAATGAATTTGACTATGCAGGTTTTCCCCTACATCCCAGTGTTGAACTTGTGTAATGCTGCTGTGGACCTCTTTCCCGGGTAACACATCTAATTACGTATCAGTCTCTCATTCCACGCTTCACATGCTCATAGGGCTTTGTGATACATTACGCAGATTCTTCAAACCACTGACCTTTGCAGAGTGCCCTTGGCTGTGCCAGTAGAGCAGCATGCTGGCAGTTTAAAGATGTTTTGTCTGATGTTTGAGCAGAAGTGAAAACTTATTGCTGGTGGAAACAGATGAGAGGGCAGAAAATGCAATGTGTGCTGCAGTTTCAGATGCCTGGCATTGTCTGATGGTGAACGGCCATGGCAGTTTGTTCTTCTGTGTTGAAAGGTGATGTTAATGGTGAAAGCTCAGGGAGCTAAGCTAAATTGGACAGTCATTATGACAGCTGTGTTGTCAGCCGTGGTTTGCTGGCTGTGTGCAACTCTATTAATTGGACTGTCTTATAAATAAGCAGTTGTACACAGCCTTACACACGCAACTCTTTGCAACGCTGCTGCGCTGTAGCAGAGCAGCCAGATGTCACAACTCGCTCCTGATTGCTCTCAGCAGGTAAAGCTATGGGAGGAAAACACCTACAGCTCTGGAAGACACAATAGCTGAGTGGAGGGAGCTGGGGTTGATGCGTGTGAAGGCTATGTGATTTGTGATACTGGAGGCTTAAAGGCAAAAATAACATAATTTATAATAGTAGAAGTGAAGGCTTCTTCACTACGCCTTTGCATTCCGCCAGTCTGTAATGAATGGAGGAGTAGTTTGCTTACAGATGACAAGCAGGAAATGAATAACCACTTACAATTTTGGTGCTGAAGAAACAGTGTTTTCAGCATGGCCTCTGAGAAAGTCAGAGCCACGTAGCCCCTTTTCTCACACTGTTGCATGCTGCTCTAAATAAAAATGTCAGGAAGCATAAAATTATGACTCTGCATCCCTCGTCCTTCCTGTGGAGTTCACCGTTCTGCTCTTGGTGTGCTCAAGGACTTGTTATGACTAGGGCTGCGTGCTGATTTTTTTGGAGAGGATCCTTTTGCTCTTGCTGCCTGTTCCCCCCCATCCCAATCAGCAGGAGGGGGTATTCAAAGAACAGTCCACTGCTTTGAACATCTTTGCCAGTTATAAACATCTTGTCAACATGAGCTAGGAGATGAGGTAGGCATGGTCTCTCACTGGCAGTAAGTTAGGGTGGTGCAAGCAAGAGTTCAGCTGGAGGATAACTGAAGTGAGTCAAATTAGATGTTAGTTTATTCATGCCAAAATGTGAAGCTGTTTCTCCCTTTGGCTAGTGGGTAGTTGCCCTCTTGCCAATGCGATGGCTTTCCCTGGGAGTGTGTTGTGTGTTTCTGTCTTTAGCATGAATGTTGCACAGAAAGGAAAGCTGGATCCATTGCGGGTTTTGCAATCGAAATAGTGGCTGGTGTAAATGCGGCTTTCTTTGCTGACACAGGATATTGGGAACTGAACTTTTTCCTAGTCTGATAGATTTTTTTTTTTTATTTTTTTTTTCCCCCCCGTATCAAATTTTGCCTTGCCAAACTACCAGAAAAACCCAGGCTACCTTTGAGTAATACACCCAACTGCTAGGATTTCTGAGATTTGTAAGAAAACTCTTGCAGTTAGATTGTTTTAGGCATGTAATACGACCCTGATGAGTTTTAATAGATGGACATCTAAAGAACTTTTGAAGTTGAAATGGTGGAATAAGTGCATTAATTTTGATGCCTTAAGAACAAGAGGAAAGTGGGGGTAGCTCAGGGTGGGTATAGGCTACGTGTCGGAGTAAGGAACTGCTGTCCCTTGCAGTCTCCTGTGAACAGAACTGGGGCTGTTGGCTAGAGCAGCTTTGCTTCTGCTCCTTGCTGCTTGCTGTTTTCCTCTGGGCTGATGCATCTGTGCTTTGTTTTCATGGAACCTCCTTAGGAGACCTTAAATATCTTAGTGTTTGTTGTTGTGTAATGGGAGGTGGCTGTTCTGTTCCCCCGTTCCTGTTCTGTTCCCCCGTTCCTGTTCCCCCCTTACTCGGAGAGGTCCCATGTGCAGGGAGTCTTGGCAGGTGTTTCCCAAACAAAGTATGGGCATCTTGTACCTGCTCTTGTTGGTTCAGTTCAGATATCTTGGCTATTTGTTTGCTTTTAGGGCCTGTAGATACTAAGCTGTTTTTGTAGAGACGGTACAGAAAATCTTTTCTTTTTAGAAAGTTTTTGTCAATTCTAATGATTAAAAATGGGATTTGTTCCACTTCTACTAAAAGCAATGTTAGATGCTTGCAAGTCTGACAGTAGATAAGTGTGTGAAGGTGTCAGTTGCTGCATTTGCTTGAACCCCTTGTGTATGAAAGAGTTGTTGTTTGCAACGTGATTCACTGAAATCTTTAAGTATCGAAGGGATAAGCATCCTGCAAAATTTCCTGTGAGTGGGCTTATGCAGAGAAGAATGATAATTAGTTCTTATAAGGGGTTGTGCATGAGGTACAGTTAAAAGCTGCGTGGTAGGAGTCTGGATTTATGCAGCCTATGCTGTGTGTTAGGCCTCCTTTTCTCCATATAGGACTTGTTGGTCCCTTTACAGGACAAAATTTACACCCCTGAATTGTAGCAATTGTTACTCTACCTCTTTTATTCTTGTCAGGCAGAGTAGGTCCCCTGTTTGCTTCTTTTTAAAAAAACTTGTGGTGATGAGGTTGCTGTGGGCCAAAATGTGAAAGTCCCTATTGCAATTGGTCTTTACTGAAGCTATATTCCCATTATAGAGTATGTTGTACTTGAGCAGGCTGAAGGCATATCTAATACAGTGTCCTGCTTGATAGTGAGCAGTAGGAGATATTTAGGACTGCTAAGAAACAAAACAGAGAACCCAAGATGAGGGTAGAGTAATCTAATATATTATAGTAGCTGAGTATATAAGTCTTGCCATTATGGTGCCTGAGAACCTGGATGCTTTTGCTGGCCCGAATGTTCTACCCATGCTTTGCAGGACATGAACCTATGCAAAAGTGCATGTAAAGAAGGCCATGCTGACAACTTAAATTCAGAGTGGGAAGCCTGGGGGTAACTTGTAGTTTGGGATCACTTGCTGCATGTTCTAACTATGGAGAATATTTTATGGATGTGATTTTTCTGAGAGACTGGGATTTGTAAATGATTTGGAATTATTGCAGATGAAACTTTAGCATTCAGAAGCAGAGGACCATCACAAGCCGTGTAATTTTGCAGCTCCTGGGTTGTTCATTACTGCGTTGTGTTTCGGGGGGGGGATTCAGTCAGACTGATTACTGTGGGATTGGGGGATAAAATTGCTTGTTCAAGCACATGGTTTAGAACCTTCAGAGGTGGTATTGTGTGTTACTGTAACTCCACAACTGCGTTGTTATGTCCTGTTTCTGAAATGCAGTATACTCGGATGCAATTGTTCCGTTGCATCTTGCAGTGTTGAGGAAGCAAGCACATGGAGGCACATTCTGGAAAGAAATTGATAATCTATTCTGATAAGGTATGCTACTGGTTTTGTGTAGTGAAGGCAAGACTGAAACCTCGCGGGCATGTGAAGATCACCTGTATTCAGCTGAATCAGCTTTATAACAACTGCATGACTTCCTGAATTGCTGCAGAGGAAGGATGTGCTGTTGACTCAGAAGAAAGTTTATAATGTGTGTCTAGGGACAAGGTCAGCAAAGTAGATGCCTGATTTTGACAATTCCACATTTGCCATATGCTCTTAAGACTAAATCACCATGACAACAGAAGTGACTTATAAGTACCATTGTGGGAAAAAAAAATAATTATCATTTCACAGATCCAAATTAGAAGATGGAGGGGGGACATGAGCAATGTGGAGTTGCATTTTAGTAGATAACAGTACAGTGACAGGGCAGACTGGAATTTGTGTTTGCATCATTAAATTTGGCACTTGCTTACCTGACTGTTTCACCTGATTGTAAACCTGTGTGTTCCCTGTGGCTTGTTCTGTAAACTTTGTCTGCACAGCTGCAAGTGCTGTTATGTGCAGATTCAATTTCTGAACTGGATTGTGAAATGGAATATTTTCTATATTTTCTAACATGTCCCCCCTCCCATCAGTCTTACTTTTTCCTTTGAAAACTGTTTGCCTTTGTTTGCCTCAAACATGCCCCTGTGTGTGGCATAGCTTAAATTTTTATGAACAAGAATGTAAACACCAAATCCACACAAGACTTGCAGAAGAACTCTGTAGCTCTAGTGCATCATCTGTTATGTAATCTGATATAATGGAAGCGAAATAGAAACCAGATGTCAAGGCAGAGCAATTACAATTTTTCATCTGTGAGTATTACAGTAAATGTACTTTGTATTCCTTTCCCCCCTCCCTGATTACAGAGTTTTATTTGTTGGGGGTTGGGAAAGTGCTGCAGGGGACTTCAGAGCTCTCAGCATGGTTCTTGCTTAAAGACTTTGTTATTCTGTACTTGAGTTCTTTCATGTAATTAAGGTCTGTGTGCTACTCCAGGTCTGGGAGCTAGTGTATTTCCAATTTAAAATTAGCTGGACAAAACTGCTTAGTCCCTGGAGACCACCTTTGCATGTCCAGCTCTCGTGTCAAGTTGAAGACTTGCACTAAATTTAGCATTCAAAGTGAAGCTGCTTACTTACCATGCTTGATTAAGTTTTGTAAGAAAATCCTATCAAAACAGGTTTGGTGTAGCCTCTGCTGTGGATGTTTTAGCTGGAGAAATACCTGGGAGGAGAGCAGATGGGAGCTGCAGTTAGTTTGTTTTCTCAAATTTGTTGTGTGACTAAGAGGATAAAAGGGAAAATGGATAATCATTGATCCTTTCTGTTGGGGAAATGGATTCTTCCACTGCTAGTTTATCCAAGAGGTTTATCTCTGCTGCCTTCCATTAAATAAGGCAACCCATCGGTTGAAAGAGAAATCAATGAACATTTTCATCTTCATATGCATCTTCACAAGTCGAGGCATACATATGATCTCAGAGTGGTAGCTGATTTTAATTTTCCTCTTTCCTTCTCTCTTGTTTTTTAACCTCCTTGTTTTTTTATTGCTGAAGATTTATTTTCTCCCTTCTGTATTGCCCTGTCTGGTTAAGCTCAGAAGCCAGCAGTACCTTGGTGGGTGGAGTTCATGCTTCGAGGAGGCCACAGAGACTGGAGATACAGTTTTTCCATGGGAGTGGGAGGGGGCCAGGAGCCGTGTCAGGCATCCCAGATGTATCCTGCGGGCCAGGTTTGGCACCGCTGATTTACAGCTTCCCTCAGTGTGCTGTTTCACTGACGGCTGTGGGTATGTTATGGATGAAACTTTCTAGTTCCACTGAATAAAAATCTTTGTTCTGCACCGACAGCTTTTTACTGGCTGGCTGCTGTGTAGTGTACCTTAGATGTTAAACAGGCCTTTACTTTCGGCCTCTGTGAGGAATAAGTCAGAAATCTTTCATAAAACTGG
This sequence comes from Charadrius vociferus, assembly GCF_000708025.1. Taxonomy (NCBI): domain Eukaryota; kingdom Metazoa; phylum Chordata; class Aves; order Charadriiformes; family Charadriidae; genus Charadrius; species Charadrius vociferus. The sequence goes on from NW_009646657.1 coordinate 359,112, forward strand.
TATCTTCATTTATCTGTTAAGTATAGATAACTTCAAAAAACTCTTAAATCAGTTTCATGTTTCAGCTGAAGGAAATGCTGGCAATGAATTAAAGATTCTTGTTCCTTTTAAACAGCAAGTTTCTTCCTTTAAAACCCAGCAAGGAATGAGGATAGGAGATCGATGTGAACACTTGCTGCTAGCCATTACAAATAGCATCCAATCTGTACCACGTCTCCTTTCAAGGACAACCAGGAAAGAGGACTTGGTTTCATTATATGTGGTTGCTGCTCAGCTCTCCTAACACCAAGTAATGACTTCAGCAAGTTCCAGTGACAACGGATGTAAGCTCATGTGTGATGGAGTTGTTAATATTTGTGAACAAGCCACCCTTTGAAAACAAAATAGGGGATTCTTCCTTTCCTGGAAAACCAGTAGCAAGATGGGCTTTGTGTCAGGGAATGAGGCTTTTGTAGCGAGAGCTCTGCAAGTTGCTGGAGGGTGAGCAAGCAATCCTTTGAAAATGAGACTGCTACCATGTGAAGCAGTGCTGATTCTTGATAACGCTGTACCTAGGCTGCTAGAGAGGAGGACAGAGGCGACTTCAGGACTTAGTATAGTTTCACTTTGGGTCCAAGTACCCTATGGAAATACGTGCTCAAGCTTTATCCTGTATTGAGTCTGTACTGAGCTTTGGCTTGTAATGGAAGGTGGCAAACATTAAGGAAAGGAGGCTGGCTGGGGTGAAAATGTGAAAAACGGTCTGTATATGCTCTTCAAAAAAAGAAATGCAAAATCTTCAGGAAAAGTTGATGGGAACGGGGGCTTGGTTGTTAAAAGCTATTTTGTTGTTTCCTCCTGTGACTTGATTCTGATCTGAATATTTAGATTCTACCTTGAAATACTAATTTGCAGTGTGGATTATATTGTAACTTTGTATAGCCTGCCTTTTCTCTCTTGTTCTTTGGCTAGTTGTCTCCTGCTGTTGTCTTCAGTGAGGATGAAGCTTTATGACTGAGTCTGTTCCCCTAAATCAGATATTTTACTATCTTATTTTCAGTAAAACTTCACAACTGCAGGCCTCTTGCACCTGTGAAGTCGTTGAAATGGCAGTGAAGCCATAGCTGACAGCAGCATCAGGCATTCCCAGTCAGAATTGCTTCCTTTGTAAATGGAGACCGTGGACCCCAGCCTGAGTTCCCAGGGTCACCACAGAGAACATCCCCCCTCCCCCCAACCCTGCAGGTTAGGTATTGTGGATGTTGCGCCAGCTTGCTTACAAAGGCACCTTTCTGAAGGTAACGCTGTTCTTCTCTCTAAGGTGGTGGTGCTCTGCAGGGCCAGAAGATTGGGAAGCCCTGCAGCTTGGTCCATGTAAACACTTCTTGCGCTGTGCTGACTGTCATGTTGTTGAAACTGGGACCTGTCGTAATGGGGCTTAAAACCATAGAAATGCATAACGGGAATGTTGGCCAGAGAGTGCTGGTAGAGAGAAATTACTTTTTTCAATGTAAGCCAGTGGAGGATTAGTTTTAAGAAGGAAAACAAGTCACTCAAGTAGGTGTTGGGCTTGATTTCTTTGCTGTGGCACTGTCAAACTGGTTGTCACCAGCCTCCATGACCTTAATTTTCGTCCAAGGGAACCTGATTGTGCATCGTGTTTTCTGGGGACAAAAATACTAGCAATAGCGAGTCACATGTCGCCAGGAGCTCTTACTATAAAAACAGCAGCTCTGCTGAAAGCGACCTTCGGCATGGCTGCAAACATTCGTGGTGTTATTTTTAACCTGTCTGGGTAAATTTCCAATACAAATGCTAGTGCCAATCTGTGTACGCTTTCCCAAATCCTTATCTTCTGCTTTCTAGTGCAGTGACGCATTGGATGGAACAGCTGGTTTTGGGGTTGGGTATAACTTCAGCTCTGTTTTACTGCTATATAGAATTTTTTAAAGGGATTTTTTTTAAAAGATGACTTTTAATAGTATCTTTTTTATTGTTTTTTAAATAAAAATACTTAACTAGGGTTTAAAAATAGATGAAGTCTGTACTTTGATTAGGTTGCTCTGGCACTGACGTCAGTGTGTGACATTTATCTATGTACGGATTTGTCGCCCTGTTGACTAAGGCTGTATTTACACAAATGGTGATATTTCTGTTCACTGTGAGGGAAATGCAGAACATCTCTGCTCAAGTTGTGTCCTTGCCCTTAGTATTCTTAGCCTGGCTTTCTCTCCTACTGCTTGATTTTTATATTTAAATGGCAGCAAATTTTTTTATGTGTTGGAGGATAGAGTTTTAGGTATTTATGTTGCCATGAATGTCCAGGCAGTAGGAAGCTGGCTTGGTGGAGAAGCATGCTGGTAGAGCAATGCTGAACTTGACTTAGAGAGGTATATAACATAAGGTATGAGCCTATATGGGTCCTTACTGGATGGCTTCGTTAATAGACAGATAATGGATATTCTACAAATAGGAATTACAGAAAATACATCTTGCAAATGTGAAATACAAATAAAGAACAGTTAGCAGTTTCAGATCAGCAGTTTTGAGTGTAGCACCTATATTTCTCTGTAGTTTATCATTTGAGAGAGTTTAGTAGAGTAGTTGCTGTAATTCCTGCTTTTTTATTTTTTTAGCTTTAATTATTACCAAGTTAAAAATCTCTTTTTATAAGGACTCCAAACATAAAGCTGTTTATCTGTCAAATACTACTTGGATCTTCAGCTGCCGGAGATTCTCAGAGCCTCTCTCCCCTCTCCGCAAAGCAACACTTGAGGTTTCCTTGGCCCTGAATCACGCTGTTTGCTAATCTATTGATTAGTAGAAATCACTAAATAGTTTTCTTTAAGCACTGTTATCTAAAATCTGTTTCCTGGAGCATGGCGTTTCCCAAAAGTAACTTTTAGGGGGCATGTATGTAGTTGAAATGAGAATACTACTTTTAAGCTGTTCTGTTAGCAGCATTGTGTATTACCAGTGTAACTGTTGTTTATCTGTACAGAACTTGGCTCTTGCTTGCTCATGCTGCTACATAAGGCAGCTACGCGAAGCAGGAAGGCAGAATGTCGTTCCCCGACTGCTCGTGTTTGTGGCAGTGGAAGAGCTCTGACTCACGAGTAACGGTTACTGATTGCGAGACAAGAGAGGGGTTGGTGTTTTGGCTGTGTGCCCCAGCTTTGCTGCGAGTGCAGCTGACCACAGTCTGAGGAGGATCCAGAGCAGCTGCAGCTCAGTTTGACCTTCTAATGCAAATTACAGTTACTGCTGTTTACGTTTTTCAGACTTTAGGCTGTAAACTGCAGTGGCATGGGGAAAGACCCATCTGTGGAACGAGGTGCTGCGATTGGTTGGGGATGATACTGTTTTATATGTCTTTGCCATTGGAGTAAAGCCCCAATACTTTTTCAGTGCCATCATTATCATCCAGAAAACAAAGTGCTGTTACAATAGGTTGGTCCTCTTCATATTCAGATCAAATAAATGTCAGATCCCAGAGTACCATTGCAGCAGGTCGGGCTGCGCTTAGGACTAAATGGACAATTCTGTCTTAATGCGTCAGTTTATATTTCCATTTTCTGTTTCTTTACCTTTCTTTGATTAGAAAGGCAGCTTGTTGGTGCTGCAGTCCCTTTTGAAATATTTTTGACTGAAGGGTGGGGAAAGAATAAAGAGATGGGTAGACTCTTGAACACACAAACAGATGGAGGCAGGAAGACCGTTTGGATGTTTAAAATCTAAATTTTTTTTAAAAGGTTTTCAATCTAAATCTGAAAGATTTTAAATTTAAAACCTTCTGGCCTACACGTCTTTCCTTCTGGGGAGCCTATAAGAATCTGGCTAATGAGCTCAATACACTGGCCTTTTAGCACAGTGGGTTCTTGATTTTGTTTTTGCTTTGGTGGTTTCTTTTTTTCTGTGTTTTGCAAATATACAAACCTTTCTAAGAAAAGCTAAATATTCCACCCCCTATGTCACTTTTGAACTATTTGGGCGGATTTGAAATCTAAAACCATTTGAAAAATTTAACCTTTTCTATGGGAATTCAGATTTTGCTGTTTGAAATAAGAGGAGTGCAACTCTGGCGCTGGTTTTGTTTTTATTTACTGGTTTGTTGGGTTTTTTTTTAATGTATTCATGTGAAACCAGGAGCAGCTCATGGAGGAGAGGTGTTAAGGCTGTGAAGTTAGTGTTTCTTAAAAATCAAACTGACTGGACTCAAAGCCCTTAAATGCTTTACTTGATCAACAAAACACTAAAGTTGCAACACATCATACTAAATTCCCTAAATGTAGCCTGAAAGGTGCTTAAATTATGGCTATAAGAAAGAACCTACCCCACAGTGCTGGTTTAAATATGCAGTATGGCTGAGAGAGAGGCTGCTGCATTACAAAGGTATGATTTCTTAATCATGCTAGGTACAGAGCAACCAAAACATCAGTATGAGCTAAACAAAATGCTGGATGGGTTCAGGTACTGCAAGAGTATTAGGATCTATTGGGACTGTATTGATCAGCAAACTCATGGGAGTTTGCCTGCACAAAAGTGCCTTAGCAACCCACCCCCAACCACCAAATCATGTTTTCAAGCATGTTTTAAATGATTTGCATTGAACAAGTTGAAAAAAGTCGACCTTGGAGTTCGTATGTGTTTGAACCTCATACCAGTCTTGTACTTAGGTTGACTTTTATGGGCACTGGCACAGGCTGCCCAGAGAGGTTGTGGAGTCTCCTTCTCTGGAGATATTCAGAACCCGCCTGGATGCATTCCTGTCCAGCCTGTTCTAGGTGAACCTGCTTTGGCGAGGGGGGTGGACTAGATGATCTCTGAAGGTCCCTTCCAACCCCTACTGTTGTGTGATTCTGGGAAAAATTCAAGCTACTTCTAGAGATGCTAAAGCTTCTGATGTTGTAATACCTGATTAAACAGACCAGCTAATGCCAGAGAATTGATTTGCCAGTACTAAAAAACAAGTTCTGATCTCATGCTCAGATTAGCCCATTACCACACACCTGAAACATTTACCTGTAGAGCCATTAGATATCTAACCATGGTTTTATCTGTTTTGCAGAGCTGCTGCTTCAGTTGTCTTGACAACTGCCTAGTCCAAAGCTAGACCAGTTCTCCAAAGGATGCAGATTGGGCTGATGCAGTGTTACCCACTGAGGGATGAAGAGGTTGCAGGCGTGGCCTGGAGGCTGTGCTGACCTACTGACGTGTTGTCCCCATGTTCCAAGCTGGTTTTCTGTGCTCAGTCTCTGCCTGGGTGGAGGGAGGTCTTGACTGGCCTTACTTCCTCCTTCTCTGTAAGCTCCTTACAGTCACAAGTGCAGGGTGAGAGTGTAGTTGTGTGTTTGACATCAGTGGTTAAAGCCGGAGTCCTGTATCCTTTGGCAGATGGAGGAAAAAGCTGTCCCAGTTCCAGCAGACAATCCTCCTTAAAGGGGAGTGTAGTAAGTTTTCCTGTGCAGGTCTTGATCTTAATGTTAGTGCTTGTGTACCTACCTTGGTAAATCTGTAGGCAAGTGCTGTTGCAAACCAAATGCAATATTGGGCTCCACAGGCTGTTGTCTTGCTGAAATGAGGGTAGAAAATAGAGAGGAAACATCAATACCTTCCTTGTTTCATGTCCACAAGAAAGGCTAAAGGTAAATGTGCTCTTAGTGTGGAAACTCAGGATAGAGTGGTTAGTTGAAGCTTGAAGGAAATGTAGCTTAGTCTGCAGGTTTTTGATATTGTAACTGTATTAGCAGCTCATAGGTCAGACTCATGTAGGCCTATGCTGAGAAGTGCAAGGCGTGTGGTTTAGGCTCTAAGAAGTTCTTGCCAATTCTATCCATTGGTATAAGGATTTTGTTATATGGAGGGTTTGCTTTTTGATCTAACAGCTGGGTGGGATGAAAGCACAACTCAGAAGAATTTTCCACATTTCTGGAGGTCAAGTAGGTTGGGTCTCAGCTGCACGTGCTGTCATTAGCTCTGTTGCAGCTTCTCCCTGTGGTCCAGACTTTAAATTCAGACACTGTCCTCTTATATCCCACCCCAGCCCATAATCATGAAGTGACTGTGCAGCCCCCACATCAGCTCTGTCCATCAGGTCTGTATTTGCCCATCCTGTAAAACATCAACACCATTTTCCCAATGTCTCGCTGGTATAATCCTAATCCCCAAGGGAGTAAGTCTAGCAAGAGTCCCTTGGTCCTCATCTGGAAAAGGGAGTCCCAGCACACGTTGTGTTGCAAAGCTTCTCAGGGCTTGGAGTTGTCCAGCTGTGGCAGGTCGTCTGACCAGGGAGCAAGGGTGCTGGTGAAAGAAGAGAGAAAACCCTTCTGTCTTATCACAGCTTCCCCAAACCTTGCTCTTTCTAACCGGAAGTGTGAATAGTGTCTTAATATTTGCTGGGGGTTTTTTTGGCATTGCCTTCCTAGTAACTGTAGGGTGAAGGATTCAACACACCACCTGCTCTTAGTCCATGCAGGGTGAACTGTCAAAATGGTACTGTCATCCAGAGTGAATTTTTCCCCTTCCCAAACCAGCCAAGACTGTCCTGTGTTTTGCACACAAGAATGCGCAACTTCCAGTGAAAACAGGCAAGAAAATGCAATTTGAGGAGTTACATTTGATCTGATATAGCTGGCTGATTTTCTGTCATTTTTTTTTTATCCTATCATAGTATCTCTTTTTATTATATAAGATACAAACTTTTACAAAGCAAAAGGAGAAAAACTTATATTAAAAAGTTAGAAAGAATGTATTAAAAATGAAAAATTCAAGGAAATGCATAGAATTAACTTCTTTAAAGTAGCGTCGAATCAGCTCCTTTAATAATGAGGATGTATGTTTGTGTCCTGGTTTGTTACCTGCTTTTGTAAGTCTTGGCCTTCAAGGGAACTATAGCTGGACTATGAAAAAAAGTTGAGAGGGGGCTTGCTTTGTGGATTGCTATTAAAGGGAGCTGTTAACTTGAACTGCTGACCAAGTGAAGCAATTTTTTTAAAGCCAGTATCTCTGGTGCATGGTGCATAAAGACTGTCAGGTTCTGCTTACTCAGACTTTGAGGAGAGTATTAATTTTTTTCCAGCAGTCAGTCTCCAGCTCTAGCTGTTGGTCTCTTACCCTCTTCTGCACAGCCTTAGGAGAAACCCCCTGTCCATGGGCAGCTTCTCCATGGGCAGGAGAAGCTTTCATGTACACATAATTGAAAGGTGATGGCATTATGTGGACTTGTATATGTGCCCTTTGCATTTGTGTTTTGTGAGCTGTGCTGTGGAAACACATAGGTATCAGTTGTGGTGAATCTCAAAGATGCTTGTTGTTATGGGGATGCACTTGACATCTTTGTAACTATTAATTTGTCCTTGACACTGAGACAATAATTAAAAGAAAACCACTAGAACTGTCTTGGTTAAAGGCGATATAAATTAACTTGCAGAATTCATCAGTTTATTATATTATATGACAGTGCTGCAACAGTCTATCTTCAAATGAAATGTGGGTTTAAATCCATAAGCTTTTTCAGACCTACAGGGAAGGGGGTAGCTGATGTCTGCTTGCTTCAGGAAAGCATGAAATTTGTTGCTGTCTTCTGAAGCTGTGAAATTAACTGTTTCACTTCTACGTGATGGGTGCTGAATCGTTATTTAATGGATTAATTGCACTGACTTTTGCATAGTTTTTACCTGGCCCTTATCCTTTGGCCGGAGGGAAAGGAATACTAGTACCCTGTAAACAGAGCCTGCTGGTAGAGGACTAAATTTTGGTGCTAGTTTCAGACAGTGGATAATATGCTTGTTGAATATTTCCCCCAAATTTCATGCTGGATGAAACCTGCTGAGTAAAATGCCATTATCTATGCTGCTAACCCTTGTATGTTTGAGGATTTCTTCCAAATAGTAATTCTTTAACCTGCGCTCACCTGCAGGCTTGCTGCCACTGTTGAAAATGATGTTTTCTCTGTGAGCTGAAATATGGCACAGAGTCAAGCCGATCATTTCACATCTCACCCT
>NW_009646657.1:367115-396728 GCF_000708025.1 Charadrius vociferus
TTCCCTAAAAAACTGAGGGAGCTCAGAGGAACTGCTGTCCCATGGCATCCATGCTGGGGGGTGGGGGCTTGCTTTCACCCCTCGCCACCTTCCCACTGAAATCCAGCTTTTCCAGTGTCCTGCTTGATAAGTGTCTGGGTGCAGGCTGTAAGATAGTACACCATTTTGGGGGCTTTAGGCAGATTAGCATAGTGGTAGATTTTTATCTTGCTGAAGAAGGGGCTGGGGCCTCATGTTTTGGATGGCTATTAAGGATACGTGGCTTCCCATACCACACATTTTTCACTTGAGGATCTTTGTGCCTTGTTAGTTACTCAGCACAGCGTGGGACAGGCTTGCACAAGGTGGGGCTGTAGTCTGTGCTTTGGATATCCATGGCGCACCTGGAATAGGATGATTTTTGAACTGTGATGTATGCTGAGAGAGTATATTGGAGAGATGTCGTACGGAGGGAATAGCTAGGGATATTCTCCTGTGAACTTTAGAAGATGAGGTAGTATGATCTTGGACCAGTGCTGGTTTAGGCTTTTGTACTGTTTTGCATCTCATGTTTTTTCCGTAGAGATATAACGTGTTGCCCATATACACAATGCTCGTATTTATAAATTTCTTACTCTGAGCATTCATGGAGTGCAGATGTTCATAAAACAGACATTCATGTCTTGAAAACTCTGCTTGCCTGTGGTGAATGGGAAGCTTTCCCAGGTAAGCTGGAGCTCACTGTAGTCAGTTCCTGAATAAATGAACCTTTCATCGTTTACGGGAGGGGGTGGGGGAGAACACCACCTTGCTGTGATGGATGCAAAGGGCGCCTTCTAATCGTGAACATGGTGCAGGCAAACGCAGCACTGTCTTCTCTGCTGCTGAGCTCAGGGGCTTGAGCAGTTGGGAGCTCCCTTGCAGCAGCTCTCCGGGGCAGATATCAGGAAAAGGATGTGGAATATAACAATTTCTTGGTATCTGTGCAAGCTGTTTGGCAAATACAAGGGTTTGTCTGAATGGAATCAGTATCAGTGGCTAATGGGGTTTTCATGATAAATGGGAATTACTACTGCTGTTAAATATGCTTATATATACAATTTTGTACATACTGAACATGCATAAATACATATATACAAATACATATATGCATCTCCTGTGCAGAAACAAGCATCTTGCCTCCATACCCTGTTTGCCCAGAGGGGAAGACAGCGGACATTGTGCAGGGACACCACCAGTTAAACAGAATAGCTCCTTTACACATAGATACTTTACATACAGTCAGCCAGGGCTGACTTGAGCTTGCCCCTCTTAAATGTAAAGGAGAAAAAAAAAAAAAAAAGCATCCTGGGCACTTCTTGTTCAGATTTCGGGCTGTGAAGAGGCAATGACTTCTCACCTGCTGAGGCTGCAGCAAAATGTTTGTGGAGTCTGCGGAGTCCGTGTTAGCTTGGAGATTGAATGGTTTATGGCTCTTTGCGAAGGCGGCTTCCAGGCTCCGAGGGTGTACTAACGGATCTTTAGGTATTTCTGTTCAAGAAGGTCTGCTGTTTTAGTGCTGGCCGGTCAGTTGAGGTTGTCTAGGTTTTTAAAGCAAACACTCAGATGAGAACCTTGTGGACCCCAAAAGACATCAGGGGAGTGAATGCATTTTTCTGACTAATGCGATGCCCTTAGTTTAATTATTGTGTTTAAAATTGATGAAAAGTAGTCTCCAGCTTTTATGGGGGATTTATGAATGTTTCAGCAATCACACAGTCCCTGTAAAATGTTGTTCTTCACTCTATCTGTTCAAAGGTGCTTTGGTCTAACTCTGACACAAGTGACAGTTGGTTTGGGTGTTAGACTTCTGATCTGTTATCTTCCCCATGGGGCACAGCCTTGCAATTCAGCTGTGCTTTCCACATCGCATCTTGGAATAAGCTCCTTTTCGAAGGTGTTTACATTTGAACGAGCAAGAGTCTCCAAAATTTTTTTCCTCAGCTAAACTAATGTAGTACAATGCTTCCTTGACTTGAAAGGTGAGTTTTCTCTAGCAACACCCATCATTAACATTTGCATTTTGTTGTTTGCTGTTGTTTTTGTATGAATCTCTTAAAAGCGCTATGAAATAGGCTTCTCAATCAGAGGTGCTCTCACAGGATAAAGGCAGGACTTGATTCAACTCTGTGGGATGAACTTCCAGTCTCAAGATGTAGCAAAGAAAGGAGGTTTGGCTGTCTCTCTCTGCAATGTCATTCCTGAGCAGTAATGTCTGTGAGCTTCTCGCTTCTTTGAGGAGCTCTGCAAAGGCCCATGGAGTTGGTGTCAGGGATGTGCATGCTTATCACAAAACGAATACTTGTGGTTAAGGACGGTGAAGCTAGTCCCTAAAGGTGGAGAAATTAGTTGCTGGAAGCAGAGCTGAACACTGGTGTGCAGCGATTTGTGGTTTATTGCAGTCGGCTCTGCAATATGTGTATTCTGTACTTCCCTTCTGTAGTCCTGAAAAGCAGAGTTGAGTTATCCAAGCTGAACCAGAGGGAGCTTGTGAGGAGAGAGGGTATTCCCGAGTGCATCATCCTGTGCTTTCAGCTTCAGTTGCAACAGAGTTATAGACCGTATTGCTCAACAAGCAGGCAGTTCTTTAGGTAAGCATTGATTTTGCAATGCACAGCTCGCAAAAATAAACTGGGTAAATCACTGATGGGAAAACAAAGGTTTCGTGGTGTTTTTTGTCCTCTCTTCTAGTGTCTTCTACCTATGGATGAAATTGAGTTTCAGGGCCCTAAGCTCTGAACGTGTGCTAACCAGGTTCCAGCCTTGCTTCTCTTCTCCAAGTTGTCATTAAATTTTAAAATTGTAAAGTATTAAAGAATCTTTGTGCAGGGTACACTCATACCGTAGAGTTAAACGGCAGCTTTTTGTATCCTGCTCTGAAGAAGCTCCAAAAATCTGATGAACCAAAAAGAGGTGAAATGTACCCTGGTTGATGCCAGATAAAACAAAGCATGCGCATGTGTGGTGAACAACTCAATTGTTTATTTTTCTCTACCTGTTTCTAACAGCTTCCCAGCCTTCATTTGCTCTGGTACAATAGTTGGTGAGTGCTGTAGCACAGGCACTCTGCTGGGCTGTCCCTGCAGGAGGAGATGTGCCTCCAGCCCTGTGTTCTGCTCCTAACATGAGGATGGCAGTGGTGGTAAAGGCAGCTGCCAGCTCTGTGTCAAGCTTTATGTGATAAATAGGTGCAAGACAACTTTTTTTTTTTCTCTTTTCTTCCACAAGGGGTTGGGGTGGAAAGGGGGTTGTCTGCATTTCATTTTGTTTAGGAACTGGTGTCAATTGCAAAGGCAGACTTAGCTCTGGTCTGTGCGTATGTATTTCAGCACTAAACGTGAGCTGTTGCTGTAGTGAATTGTGTTTATCTTTTACCTTTGACCGCCTCACCCATTGATCTCTGCCCGGTCACCAGCTATTCCTGGTGCTCTGAGCCTGAGCAGCAGCGGTCCCCAGAAGAAGGCTGTCTCACATATTGTAGTTCGCTTTCTCACTGCTGGTGTGGATTTTCCACAGTCTTAAGAAGTGAAACGCTTCTCTCGACATTCAAGGGTTGGTCCTGCACAAGACTGTTTAAGGCAGGCTGTTTTGCGAGCCCGCAGAGTGATATGTTACAGTCTTACAGCACTGAGAAGAGAGAGGTGGTCAGCTTTGGACATGCTGTGTTTGCTTCCCAGGCACACTATAGCTGTGTCTTCTATGCAGAGATGAAGAAAGGTAAGGATAAATTTACAGAAAATAATAACCTATTGAAGTAGAAGTAGTAGCTTTAAAAGCAATTGGACTATTTTTTCTGCAAACAGAATCTGAATACCAAGTTTACCATCAAAATACTCAAAAAGACTACTGCAGATATGCTTAAACAAGGATTTATAGTGAGTGAAACTGATAAAATTGGCATTATGTTTTTCTAAACCACAGAAGAGTAGCGTGGAAAGAGATTACCACTCTTTTCTGTGTCTGCATACAGCTGCACGCGGAGGCTTTGCAGCTGTATTTTCTGAACATCTTTCCAAAACTCACCTAGGGTTCCCAGTTAAAGACATTGCAGCTGCTAACAGTTCTGCTGTTTGATAGCAGCTGCTGTATTGACAAGTGCATTTTTATCATGGGAGATGCTGGTGGAGTGGAAATGAGCAAGAAACAACTGTTTATATAATCTGTGCCCTATAGATCAATTACTGCAAAAACAAGCCATTCACTTGTCTGCAGCAATATGCACCTTGAACCGCGCTTGCTATAAATAGCTGCAACGTTGAGCAGCAGCGTCTTCTGAGAAGTGCCAACTTGAGCGCCTTTGTGTTCTCCTGGTGCAAGCAGGGACGTGGCGAACTCCTATTTTAAGTGAGTGTAGTTCCTACAATCGTGAAAGCAGGTGCTGTGAGAGTCTCTACTCCTGTTTGTTTAGGGGTTTGAAAAGTGCCCCTTCCTTACCTGTAATTCTGCTATACAGAATTTCATGCATGTGATTACACTTCCTTTTAGTTTCCTACCCCAATTGCTAAAATGGTATTCAAGCAATATAAATAATTTACCAGCCAAAGCTCTTCTGGGACTCTTATAGGAACTCCTATTCCTCATACATACAGAAAATTCTCTCCAGTTTTACGTTTAATATTGGGAGTTGGTGATTCTTTTAAGTTGCAATTAAAACTGCATGTGTTAGGAACACGCTTGAGGTCAGCTCTGGAGATACATTTCTGCATGGCGGTCACAATTATTTCTTTATTTAAGTGGTTGACATGTTTTTAATCAGAAACGTTGACAAGCATGCAAAAAATAAACAAACCGGTACTAAGAGTTTCAGCTACACAAAATTGTAGGTAGGAGTCAAGATATTGCAGCCTTGAGCCACAGCATTTACGGTGATTCCTGGTTTCTTAATTGCTTCATCCTATTTTCCCTTCATAGCCTAGTAACTCATTACACAGACAGTAAAGCTTTCTTTTTTCTGGATCACACCATGAGCCAGAGCTTACTTCCATGGTAAGCTTTTTGAAGCCATATGGAGACACTGATGACCATGTCAAGGACTCTGCTTTTGCTGGCTTCCAGTAAATTGAGATGTTTTTCCTTACCAGAATGGGGGTTAGGGAGGGACTTACGTGAGCGTTCCTGTTGAAGTTGGATTGGGAAGTCCTGGGAGGGTTTTGCTGTGCTGCAGGATCACTTGCTCGGATAACTTCCCTCCCCAACAGAATGTTGCCGATTTAGCAAACCCAGGTTTCCTTTCCATAATCATTATTTCTTATTCCTTTCTCTGTTCCTCCTCTTTTCTGTTTCTAAAGCAGAGGTTCTCTAATGTCAGAGAGAAGGGCTCAAGCAAAATCTGTTATCGGTTTCAGTTGTTATTTTTTTTTTTTTTTTCCCAAAATCTCTGAAGGTTTTCAAACATCACTCATGCTTTAAACTTCTAAAAAAAACCCAAAAAAAACAAAAAAAAAACAAAAAAAACAAACAACCAAAAAAAAAACCCCCAAAAACTACCCCAAAAACCAAAACCAACCAAACCCCAAACTTTAAAACACCACCAAACCAAAACACAACCAACCCATACTTCTCCTTCAGATTAGGTAATTTGAAATTATCCATGTGCAACTCTTCTAGAGGTGTGAGCACGTTTCCTTGTACCGGTGTCTCTTTCATCTTGTTTGCTGTTCTGAGATATCTAATGTGGCAGTAAATTATCTAGTGCTATCCTTGCTGCTTCACCAGTTCGTGCCAACTCTTAAGGCTAATTAAGATGGTGGTGGGGAACACCCTAAAAAAGATCTGCACTCTGAATATACTTCTCATATTTATGTAGCGTACATGTTTTATTGACTTTAGTTTCTTGATGTGCCTGTTATTCACCAAGTGGTAAAGCTGTAAGACCTGTCCTGGTCATGCCAAACAAGTGTCAATAAAACCTCCAACCACACTACTCACTAGATGCTGGAATTTGCTGTCTTTTTTTTGTTTTTAACCTTCAACACTGTTGGAAAAAAGAGGGGTTCTTGGGAAACAGGAAGGTAGGCTAATACTGCACAGGATTTAAAAAGAAGAAAATCTCTGTTAGAAATGAGACCTTTTCTAAATAAACAAGGCACCACCACCACCACCACCCCCCACCTACCCTCCCCCCCCAGTTGTAAACTAGTCTTGTTACCATAACCTAATTACTGGTAGTAAGTTGTGTGACTGGCTTTGGTTGTGAATAGTGCTTCTAGAACCTTTTTTTTCAGTGTCCTGGTAAGAGTACCAGGATGCTAGTCTTGTCTGAAAGACTGTGTTGAGGAACCTGGGAAGCATGGCCCAAATAAGATTTGCTTGGGAGAACTACATTTGAATTATGTTATTCAATAATGTTAAACTCTTATGATACAAGCCTTCAAAAACATCAAATTCAGGAGAAATCATCTCAGACTGCAGTGTCTTTTCTCTGTTAAATAGTAGCCATTAAAAATAAATAAATGAAGGTTTTAAAAGTGAAATGGTTTTAGGCCACTTGGAACTACTTTACTGTTTGATACCCACTAATCCTTCCACAATTTTGAAAAAGGACAGCTGCAGCTAGCAAAGGTTTTAGCCTGCCAGGCATCCCTTAAACTTATCTCGATTTTTTTTTTTTTTTTTTTTTAAGATCTTTCAGCAAACTACATTCCCTAAACCATGTTTTGTGCCCATCTAGGGCAGCAGAAAACAGTGGGGCAGGAGGCTTTATGGGGAGCTGTTCAGTGGGGTCCCAACCATAGTGCTTCAGAGGCATCTGAGTACTGCTTATGCAGATGAGTCCTGTAGGAATTTCTTAAACTGTACAATGTTGGGGATCCTGAATTGCCTCTGGCTTCTCAGAGGGAGTCTGGGGTAGCTCAGTGTAGCACTAAATCCCCTGAAAACCAGTAAAATGAGGTATTTCACATAAGAGCAAACAAAATGTGCAATAATGTTCTCAATTGGGAGGGAATAAGGGACAAAGTCATTGGGGTGATACTGCATAAACACTTGGTTTAAGACTGGGGGGAGTGGGCAGGACGTTAAAGTCTTCAAACTTAAATCATGGTAGTAATGGTGTTTGGGGTTTCCCCCACTTCCCATATATAAGCTTAAATTGTATAGTGTTTAGATGACAAGTGTGTGGAAAGTGGTTTAAATCAAAATCACTTCCCATGCTAAAAAAATCTTGAATCTATTCAGATGCCTCCTCTAATGCTAGTGGTTGTTTTGTGTGAAATCCTAAAAATGTTGAGCAAAGTCTCAATCCATATTGCCCGATGGTATTCTTTGAGTGTGTTCTTGCTGTTTTTTTGAGTTAGAAGTCATAATTATTTTTTTTGATATAACAATATATATTACCCCCCATGACAGTCATTTTTCACAGTGGTTAATCTTGATGATGAAAAAATCTGTGGTCATGGGTGTACAAAGTACAAAACTTCTGATGTAAAATACTAGGAAAAGCTGAAATAGAAAAGGGCAATGGAATTGCTTTGAAATACTTTTTTTTAGTCTCTTTTCACAAGGTGTCAATGAATGCTTAAGTATTCTTTGCAGCTGGGAAAAATGTTTTGTTTTTAATTTTGGCCCAGCTAATAAAGTCTTATCATGTATGTCAATGAAACAGAAAGAAAATTACTACAGAGCTAACTGTAGGTTGTCATTAAAGCTGATTTTCTGCCTTAAGCCAAAAAACAACTCAAGATTTCATTTCTGGACTTCCTAAATATGTTAGTCACGCTGATTTTTTCCTAAAACCCAAACCCTATGAGCTAGAGAAATATACTGTGGGGACTATATTTGAAAGTATTTATTTGCTCTTGTCTGTCACCTTGTCCTGATCTTCACATGTTGATCTTCTGCCTTCTCTATTTTTAAGATAATGTGCTTTGACTTCCAGCTGTTGACAGTTGCAGACAGTTGCTTGTAGGGTCCTGCCTGAAAAATTCCTTCCTCTTTTCATTTGGCCAACAAAATAAGAAGCGATCTGTTGTTTGGAGAGCACAGCTGAAGTTGCATCCCACCAGATTCTTGGGCTGCAATGTAACTGGGGAAAAAAACCTGCCGTAACTGCATGGGCACTGACTAGTTTGCTCATAGCAGTTGAGAACTCCACGCTACTTAAAAAGTCTTCCAACCACATAATTTGCTATAAACAGAGAAATGGGAATTTCCTGGAAGCTAACTATAAAAAATAGCAATTCTTAGGTTTTTGAAGCTCACATTAAACAATTTGTTCTAATGCTGTCCCTTTGATAACAGTCTGCAGTCTTACTTGCATTTTTACCTACTCTAAAGTATTAGCTGCCAGAAGGATTTTGGGCATCAGTTATTTTAGTGACTTGTAATACTGGGAGCTCTAGAGTGTATTCAGCTCTACTGGCTTGTATGTTTGACATAGCACTTAAATACAACATGGGACTGCATGTGTTTATACTGAAAAATGAAGAGTCACATTGGCTTTTTAATTTCCTTCTCAGCAACACGCTGCAGTGCTTCGTCAACTAACTTCATGAGGCTTTTGTGCTTTGAGTTGTGGGGTTTTTTTAATGATGACTAAACCAGAAACCGAGTAGGGGTGACAATTGCAGTGCTGTGCTATTAAACTTGCTATAATTCACTCTTTCATGGTAATGTATTTCTGAGAAATCTTATTTCCTTGTTTTCTACCCCCCTCTCTCTATTTTCATGCTGGTGGGTTAGATCTGATATTCTTGTGTTGGTGGAATGACTCCTCCTTAGGCTGGTTCCAACAGCAGTAATGCAGAGATGTCGAACTTGAGTGCCTCCAGCCTTTTAGACTTGGTTCTTGTCAGCCAGCTGGAAGGGGTGTGTTACACTGAGAGCTCTTTTAAGTATTACCCTTCAGTTAAAGTATCTTCTTTGTAGCAGTGCAGCACTGTTTAAATATGGCAATAAGTGGCAAAGACAGGACATGGTCCAGGCTGTGGAGGGTCTCTGGGCGGGTAGCTCAGCGCAGGAGCAGACCTGGTAACACAGGCTGTGTCCATGCTGGGAAGGGGCTGGTGCTGAAAGGTGTGCACGTGTCTCACAGGATCTCACTTTGTACCGCCTCTAATCTAGTTTTGTGGACTGAATATCCACAAGTGGAGAAAGTCTATTAGGTGTGCTTGTGGAATACCTCTTCTGGGTGAATTTTTCTGCAGAGAAATCTAGTTTGTGCTGAAATGTCTCCAAGATACAAACCAGAACACGGTTTAAGTGGTGTGTCCCAGGAGATGCCCTCCTGAAGTGCTCTGGCCCAAAGTGAGACGCTGATGTGGATCTACTCTGTGTCTAAGGTACCTGCTGATTTATTCTGTTGTGGTTACCCTCATCCAGGGAAAGATGGTGTCTCATTTAGGCTGTCTATTGGAGAAGTGATGCTTGTTGTTCTAGATACCCTGAGAACCTGAGTAACATCAAAGTGCATCTTGGGTTTGAGTTACTTCAGAAGTCATGCTTGTTTCAATCTTCTTACCTACAGTTGCATTTGTCTTAAAAAGGTTTATGAAAAGATTAGTATGAAACAGTATCTTCAGTTTATTTTGTGTTGTTGGCAGGATTTTTATATATTCCCTTTTGTTTCCTAATTGTTTGTAGGAACATAATGGTGTCATTTTCATGAGTTAACTATGGTAGAAGTTTGTATGCTCTCTTTGTGTGGTGGGGAGAGCTACAGCAGCCCAGCACGAGCCTGCTGCTGGTGGCGGGGACCCTCCTGTGGCCCAGTAGCTCGTTCCCCCAATTCCCACCCTCCTCCATCTAGGAGGAGAATTGAGGTCTTTGTAATCTGTGCTGTTTCTTCCAAATTTGCAAATCGAGAGTCTAGTAAGGAGGTCTGACTTCCTTGAGTGCTTTTGTAAGCCCTGTGGGTGTGGTGGTAGGATACCCATCTCTTGCTTTTGGGGCAGATGTGGCCTTACTGAAGAAGGAAGTGTGCATCTGACTCAACTGTCTTGCTGTGAAAGCATGTCAGCTCCTTCAGGAGAAGGCTGCAGGTGTCTCATAGCATGGATCTAAACTGCAGACTTCCCAGTTGGACTGCTGTGAGGATGAAGACATGGAGTCAAGTCATATTTGCTTCTCATGGTGTCTCTTCTAGGTAAATGGGACTGAGATGCATGGAGAGTATAAAAAGATCCTAACTTTATTTGCATATGTGAATACCCTGTGCAGAGCCCACATGAAGTGCGAGGAAAGTGGGACCAGTCCAGAGTCAGCAAGAAGAGCTGCAGCTTGGGGTCGGGTCAGATGCTGCTTTTGGCTCTTTCCTGAAGGCACCCTTGTGAAATGGAGCAATATGTTTCTGTCACGAGCCACAAACCTGTCTGGTCCTGCTTTTCATGCTCCTGTGAAGCTCATGGGAAAGGAAAAGAGAAGGGAAAATGTCTTAACTGTGGAGGGAGAGGGAGTAGACTTAGATTGGGAATAGAAAGGTCAAAATACATGTCTGACAATGTGGCAGCCCTACTGTCAAACTGCAGGAAATCAGTGGGGTCTGGTTATGGGTTATCCCTTAACTCCACTGGGATTATGCCTTAACTCTATTTGACATACTAATATTTCCTGCCAAGCTGTAGGAAGGTACAGCAACATGCTAATTACACATTTATGCCTGAAGATTTATTACAACTCTGTTACCTAAGGAAATCCAAAATGTCTTTTGGGGGGAGGAAGGAGAATAAAAAACTACCTTATCGTGAGTGGTCTGTGTTTGACTCTAATGCCTTTCCTGATAGTGCTGAGCATTTGAGTGCATCAGCAAGTTTGCCCACATGCTGTTTTTATGCAAGTGTTACGGTCTGACAGCTATGAATCAGCCGCTCAGCTCTTGATTTGCGTCAATCAAACCACATTTAAGAGAGGCTTTGTTCACAGTTTGGAACAGAAGACCAAGGCAAGTGTGCGAGTGACTGCTTACAGCAGATCCTCTTGAAACTGGGGTCAATAGTCCAGGCTCAAAGTCTGGGAAGAGAGCCTGTGGTTCAACTGGGAGATGAGAAGTTTGTTCTTTTCCTTCCAGTCCACCAGACCCCTCCTTCTGGTATGCTGGGTTAGCACTGAACTCTGAATCTATAGGTCTGGGCTTGTATTGGAGACACTTGTATATCATAGAATGGTTTAGGTTGGAAGGGACCTTAAAGATCACCGAGTTCCAACTCTCCTGCCCTGGGCAGGGACACCTTCCACTAGATCAGATTGCTCAAAGCCCCATTCAGCTTGGCCTTGAACGCTTCCAGGGATGGGGAATCCGCAACTTTCCTGGAACAGGTTGCCCAGAGTTTCACCACCCTCAGAATAATATATATGTAGGTTTCCTTGTGTAAGCATGGGGTTTGTTCCCAAGGTGGTTGTGAGGAGTGTTTGTATGTAAAGGGATACAGGTTTGTCTTTACATTCAGTTATTTTTTTTAATAAGAACTTCAATCAAATGAAATTCATTACAGAATCATCTTTCCATATCTCCAAATGCGGGAGTCCTTTCTGACGTAGAAACTGTGACTGCAGCAGGATTGCAAGCCAGGCCATGCCAGTGCTGAAACGGAGCTCCCACCTTGAAGAGGATTGCAAGCCCAGAAATAAATACCTTTTGGCAAACTCAGCTTTTGGGTGGGACATGACTTCATGCTGCTGATGAGCAGAAAGTCTTTTGGAGGGGTGTTACAAAAAAAGCTACAACCCCAAAAGCCACAACAGTCTTATCTGCCCTTCACTTAAAATTGCTGGTACCTAGCTAGAGATCTTTAAAGTAGTTACAGAACTGTTACTGGAAGTACGCTGAGGTTTTAGTTGTTCCCTTTCAAAGCCCTCTTGGTGAAGGTTTGCCTAGCAGTTAGGCAAACTGGAAGGTGCGCACTATCTTGTTATATGCAAGGTCCTCTGTAAATCCTTTTCCTTTTATCCCACCTTGTTTCACTTGTAGGTGAGAGTGACCATATTTCTTTCTTTCAGCTCTCCTCCTAGCCTTCAGGACCCATATCTGAGGTCCTCCCTAGAAGTGATGTTCCTGTGCAAGCATGCTCTGCTTTCTCTTGTCCTAAACCCACCCTTGACCTAGTTCATTCCAAACCACTTCTCTACGTCTTCCTCTCTCCATGCTTCCAGCTCAGTGAAGTCTTTTCTCCTCCTTCCTGTCCCCCTCTGGCACCAGTCTTTGTGCTCATCAAAACATTGATCTCATGGGCTGTAGGCTTGCCAGCATAATAAGGCCACTGCTCTTCCAAACACTTTTTTTTCCCCCCTCTTACAAACACAGAAACGATTCTTTTTTTTTTTTTTTTTTTTTTTTTTCTTCATTCGATTTGCTCTCGCTATTTTTCAGGCTGCAATTAGAGGATTAATTCCTGCTTTCCTACTGACAGTCATGGAAACGAGCTAGTTTCCAAGTGTCAGGATGCTGGTCCTTATCTCATTCAGTTCCCAAAGAAGGTAATAAAATAACTATAAGAGTAAATTGCTATAGCAGATGCAGCACATGGGCATATGGCAGTCTATTAATTACCTGTGTTCTACTCAGCTTTTAAAGTAAATCAGTAAGTGTTGATAAAACACTGGAGAGCATGGTTGTGTGGGGGGTGGGGGTTGTTCTCTACCCATATTTTCTTCCTCTGGACTTTCTGATCGTAAATTTTGGCTGATTTTAACTGTCTGGTTTTTGGATAACCTTAGTGTTTCACTGTGGAAATGAACACTAACAGGCCTGCTTGCCTCTTTCTCCAGACTTGGGGATGTCATTGCTAGCTGGTTTTAATCTTCAGATGCAAAGTAGCATGGAGGTAGCTGGTTTATCAGTTTGTTACATCATATATTTGCAGTATGGTATTTCATAGCATCTATGAAATTATTTGGAGGTAAAGAGGAAACAGTATTCCTGAATGTTGCAAAAAAAACCTCATGTGCCCAATCATTTTTTTTTTTTTTTCCTTAAGCAAATTTCTTTTTGGGGGTTGTTACAACAGTCATTGCCATGGTCTTCAGTATTGTTTTACTGGTCAACTTGAAGGTCTCTTGTCCACGTGAAGTGTGGTGGCAGATAGGTGATCCATGCGTTTACTAATCCTTATAGACTATATAACTGAGAAACATGTTTTTCTTTATATGTTATTAATAAAACAGAATTAGCCTGGTTTCAAGAATATTGTCACAGTATTTTGTCTGTTGGCCCTCCTGGTTTATTGATGGCAGAGCTATGATGTGGGCAGTTTTGGTGCTTACCATGGTGCTCCTGTTCAGGTGCTTGTTTCCTCCAGTGTTTTTGCTACTCAAACACCTTTTATATAGGAAAGGTGAATGTACAATACATAAAAATAATAATAATAAAAAAATAAAATTTCTCTTGAAGGTGGGGGAAGTAGGTCCTTTCTCTGTTTGCAATCTCTTTGATTAAAGGTGTGTTGGAGGAGGTGTTTGAGGTGTGTGTAGGGGAACTATATCTTCCTTTCTTGAGGCTTCTAAGTGACAATGTCTTGTTTTCATATGCTTAAGGATGACAACTTTAAGAAGGGACCTGTTCTATCATTGTGTTTTATCAGACAACCACATGCATGCATAGCTTTTATATAAGGAAAAAAAGGTGTTTGCAGGTTGCAATGATGCTTCCACGCTGGTGTTCAGGAGCACTTCGGGGAGGTGCCCTTAGACAACCTGTTTGCACTTGTTAGATGTGTGATGTGGGAGATGTGACAGAAAAGTCAACTGTGGTCATGCAGTCCCCTACCTCACAAATTCTCTTCTGATTTGTGCGATGTTTGACAAATTCCATTTGTTTAATGAAGTGCACATATGGATTCCTAGTCCTTTGGCTGGATGTCAGAAATGTCCTTGCCCTAAGACTAGTGCCTTCTGACTCTCCCTGTCTTGCAGGTCTTTGCTGGCTGAGCTGGCAAGTGGTTACTTAACCTCTGGTGGTTTCACTGGTACTTGGCCACCTAACCCTACTTCCACAGGCTGACAAAAGCCCAAGAATATAGCTGAAAATTAAGAAGTAGTTGGTGATATGCCTAGACTGATGCTGCTGCTAGAAGGGTATTTCCCTGCTAAGAAGTTACCAAAGTTGTAATCAATGGTCACCAGCTGCAGTGACTGAAACGTTTTTAAGCACCTTTTGAACTTTGATTTATGAACAACTGTATTTTGAAATTAGCAAATGGCTGCACTTAGGACTAATGAGTGAGTAAAAGGGCAGTGTGTTACAAAAGGCTTTGAAGAAACTGAGACTGTTCTTGGACTTAAAAAAGGTAGGACTTAGAAAAAACAGTGTGGCACTGGGCTGGTTTTTTTTTTTTTTTTAAGCTGTGTGTGAGCAGTTCGGTGGTCTATCTCCAAATGTCTTTTACCCATGCAAGCCTTGAAATGTTTAAGAATGCAGGTCTTAATCCAGCAGCTGCTTTTTAATGAAGCGTGTTTCTGATTTGGCAAACAGTAGATGCAGTTGCACAGCATTGATCTCCTCCGAAGCGTGTTTCGGTCTCTCCTTTACACCATCATCTCAGCATTACAAGAGGAGATGTGTGGCTGGTGGTGCCTGCTCAGCTGGAGGAGGGAGCTGGGCTGGTGGTTCTCCGTGCCTCATGCAAAGCGGGAGCCTTGGTGACATGAGTGGGATGCATTGCGTTGAGATTGCCCAGGCTTCAGTTCTGCTCCCATGCCACTGTAGGCTGCAGCAATAATACTTATGCCTCCAGAAAAGATCAGAGATGGCTGTTAGAACAGGCTCTTGAACAATGCTGCTAGAGGTCTTTCTGGAGGAGAGCTGCTTGGCACAAGTGTGTCTGCTCAAGGATAATCTAGGACAGGGGAAGCGAGGAGGTATTTCATAGCAGATCTTGCCCTGTTTGTCCAAAGCATGCAGTCAAAGCGGGACATGTTTTAGGCTTGCCTTGCTTTTGTGATAGCTTGTGGCCTGGCAGATGGGAGAGGCAGAAAGCTGTGCTGAGGAAGAAATCAGCCTCCCTGAGAAGACCCAAGTGCAAAGGGAGAGCTACAGTCAGTCCAACCATGCTTTATTTTGGCATCTTCTTTGTGCTTCATCTCCTTTCCTAACTGTATCCTGAGAAAGCTGAAGAAGTAGGAGGGGAAATAGTTTTTCCGTCCTAAACTAAAGGAAAGGTTTTGGTGGTAATTCAGTGGAAATTAAAGTTAAATCTTTCTATTAGCTTGACTTAAGTGGAAATTGTTAAATACTCCAGGATGCTGTCATTCTGTAACCTAAGACTGCAGTTTGAAGTTTTGCAGGATGTTTTTTGCTTTTCTTCACCAGCTTTCTGAGTCCTTGAGTTGCTTGTCAACTTTTTGAAGATCTTCGCAATGAAAAGTCTTCATGGTGTGTTTTTCTTTTTTAAATCTCTTTATAAGTAATACTTCGGGGCTTGAACCTGTCAATATTAAGTTAACATGAAATCCATAGGCCACTGCCTCCTGTTTTGTTTTAATTTGATGAATGAAGGTTAGTTTTATTGGATAACTACCTATGTTTCAAATCCTTTTTTATGCTTCGGCAGCACAGCAGCTGAAGTGCTTTTGGAGTGCAGTCTCAAGCCTGGGTCTTCGATCTCCCTGGGGATTATGCAGACAAAAACAGGTGGAAATTGTATGTATGTGTGTATGATGCGAACTTCTAGCTGGGATTTTGACTTTAGGTGAAAGTGTTTTATTTTTTAATAAAGCCTGTAGAAGCTTGGTCTTTTGCAAAACTAAATTTACCTTCAGTTGTCTTACTATCAGTTTGTAGTACCTCAAAATATGGATCTTATTTCATATTAGTGTATATTTTGTTTATTTAATCCATGCTGGTCTAGTTCACTGTATGTCTGCAGGAACAGTTGCTATGCTAGCACAGATGCAGGAATGAGATGCACGAGCAAGATGGCGAAGAAAGTGGGACCTGCTGAAGCAAGTACTCATGGCAGAGGAGATATTGGTGGTAAAGCCAGTTGGGCAACCCATGAGCTTTCTGCTCCCTGCAGGGCCCTAAGCTCCACGTATGTCTTAAGTGTTGGTGTGTGGTACCCTTAGCTGGAGGTGGCTGTCCCGTGGAGGAGAGGAGGTGATAGCTCAGATTATCTTGGTGGCTGTGGCTCTATAGTAGAAAGGGTTTGCAGTGGGGCTGCTCTCATTCTGCCTTGAAAGGAATTACTTTGGTTTTGATATTAGTTAACGACAGCAAAATCTTGCCCTGAATCTTACTAGGCACTTGAATTTTCCCTTTTAGGCTTAAGTACTGTCAAACCTCAGGATTAGCATCTTTGTATTCAGTCCCTACCTAGATCCACATGCTTCCCCCCATGTCATTCTTATGGCAGTCATCATCTGATGAAACGCTCGGTGACAGAAATGGAAGGAACTTATTCTCTTCCATACCACTCATTGCTCTGAAAGCCTGAGTATTCAAAAAACTGCCTGCTGCATTTTCCTTATTCTGCTGTGTTATTTTTCAAAGCAGGTATTTCTCTCCATGGCAAACGTGAATGCATGGCTGTGAATTTGTCAGCTGAATATATTCTGGGGTTTGGTTTTTTTTGGATTAGCGTTAAGTAGTTGTGTCTTGTGTTATGCACGTGTATGTATATATTGCAGCAGCACCATATCATGCATATGCATGTGTATATGTATATAGCAGCACAGTCTCATGTAGCAAGTGCATGTTACTCTGTGCAGGGGAGCTGCTGCTGGGTGCTGCCTGGTGGTATCTATGTAAAAGCTCAGCTGTATAATACCAGCACCAGATTACTGCAATGCCTCCTTAAGAGGGAAGATTCCTAAACTGTGGATAAACAAGAGCGCCATTGATCTGTGTGTTTCTAAACTGCATGTTCAAAGTTCTTTTTGATGACTTTTAGATACAGTATCTACTTTCGAGGACAGATAATAATTTTACGTGCATATTAAAAACCACTGTATTGCAATGGATGGCTTGCGTTTCTAATGGTGTCCACAGAAGTAAAAATAGCTTTGCCTTATGTGGCTTTATTAATCATTTGATGTGTGTTTAGGGAACCCGGCATAAGGTGCTGCCAGCATGGCAGGAGCAGATTGATTGCCCTTCCCTGAGATGAGGGTTGGCTGAGCTCCCCACCTCTGAAAGCCACCAAAACTACGCCTGAAGAACCCTCTCTTTTCACTTTTCCCCCAGCAGATGAAAACCCAAACTGACTTGCAATATTTACCTTGTCTGCTGTGTATTTGTCTGTTGGTTCGCCCTGTAGAGGAAGAAGTGAGTCTGGAGTGAAGCTTGTGGGCTTTTAGGGGAGCCTTGTTCTAAAGACCCCCCAGCTCATGTGCTCTCCTCCTGGTGTTTTATTGCTTTGTCCTGCCCTCCTTAGCCCAGGTGAAATGCAGGGCTGCTCGCTTCCAGGACTCTTAGGCATGGAGGTGCTCATGTGGTCACAGCTGCTGTCGACATTTACCAAAAAGGAAACTGCAAGGTTTTTTTGTCTTTCTTTGATCTCAAGTTGCTACTAAAGAATTTCAATTACAGCGCTTCAGCCTTTTACCTTGCTAAAGCTGCCTGTGGCTCCAGGGTGCAGCTGCAGACACAAACTCTGAATTGACAGCACTGAGGTAGGAGTTAGCCCTGTGAAGGTGCTCCTACCTATGAGTTGGTTGTTACTTGTTTCAGTGAAAATAAAGTGAACCAAGAAGAGACCAAGCTGGTGGGCCCTTTCTGAGGACAGCAAGTGCCTGGAGAACCCACCATATCATCTGCTAGCAATGCTTGCTCGTGGTCTGAACTGTTTTACGGGCTTTTCTTTTGGTTTTGCTTCTGCCTGTGACTGGGATGCAAAAGCTATTCCTTCCTGACTCGCTGGCAATTGGGAATATATTCACACTTCGAATAAAATCTTCTTGCAAACATCACTGCAGGTCCTGACCCGATGTCTGACAGAACATGTGTCTTGAGGCTTGTTATGGGCTTCAGGTCAAAGGGTTTGTTGTCATTTACTCTTTTGTGTGAAATCTGAGTTTGTGTGATTTCAGCTTTCTCTGCTTTGCTGTTCATTCTGTTTCCAACAGGTAGCACTGAAATTAAACAAAACAAAACCAAAAAACCCACCCCAAACCCCACCTCTCTTCTAAAGCTCACTCAGAGCATGTGGGTAAATCATTCAAATGGCTGGAACTATTCAGTCGCCTGTATAATTTTAAAATATCAAATAAGGCACAGAACTGTATACTTGCTGTTTGGTGAGTTTGTTTGGCAAGGTAAAAAATTGGTACACATGTGGCATTCATAATACTTTGTACATGGTTTTGTCCTTAGTCTCTTGTGAACGGGTGTTTTCCCAAGGCATTATGAAAAAAACAGGAATTGTGATTTAAAATTTACATTACAACACAAGCTGTGCAGACTTTCTGCAAAAAACTTACTTTTAACTTCTGCAAACCTTGGCAGCTTTGTATTAAGATGTTTTCTGTGTGATCTCAAGGCCCACGACTAAGAGTCAACAACTCCATTCCAGGCTGTATACCTTGCAACATGAGATAACTCTTCAACCAGACAGAAGGTGAGCAAATATTTTTTGGGAGTATTTTAACTCTTCCAAATACTTCTTCTGTGGGTTTAACTCTAGGGTGATGTAGACCAAGTGGGTTTTTCTTCTCTAGACATATTGGAATGGGTTTCCTCTGCTTGTGGAGATCATCTTGTGTTTTCTTTGGCCTTGTCTGTGAGACTGTGCACAGGTCACTGAGCCATGCTATCCTGCAGGGCAGAGGTGTCACCTGCCTGGCAGTGACATGTGGCCAGCTTCTGTGGGACAGCCTGCTTGGGGCCTTTTTGTTAGGGGTTCATGAGTAGATACACACACCTGCTTCTTCCCACAAATCTCTTTGGAGCTCCAGTTAGCCAGAGATGATTGAACATGGCCTTCACAATGGTAATTACAATTTAAGAATGAGTGAAATAACTTTGAAGTCCATTGATAATTTGTTCTCTTGGTGCACTACAGTTTTTAATTTCTTGGGGTGAAAAAATCAGCTGTCCTTTAAAGACTTAAAGGTGTGTGTTCTGCTTCCTTGGGTGTTTCTTCAGGACATGGCACTTGGATTGAGAGAACTGTGTGCACAGCATGTCTCAAGCTGCCAGAAAAACACCCAAAGCCTCTCTTAGTGCTTGGTTTTGAAAGGGCAGGGGACTGTAGTACCAACTGGTACCTGGGCCATCACCCCTTCAGCACCCCTCCAGCATGGCAAAGCTCTGCTGATTGCTCTCACTTCTTTTACTACTTTCCTCAAAAGCTTATGGGTATTGTAAACTCTCCCTTTCACAGGTAGAGCTTTCAAAGAAATGCTAAAAGCGAGCTGGCATTTAGCCCCAAGCAGGACTATCAAGGTGGGGTTTTTTTACCAGCTGTGTCCTATTTTCCTACTGCTTTGCACCTTTCCTTGAGTCCTGTGCTGCCTGTCTCCCTTCTCACCGTAGTTCCCCGTGTCCTGTGAGCTGTCTCCTTGACAGTCAGCTATCAATTTCTTATTGCTCTCTTTACCTTTTTGCTGGATTTTCGTGGTTGACACTGATCAACAGATGTTATTGATGGAGGATAAGATGGATAGACTGTGCATGGTCACAGTAGTTTAGGAAAAAAAATTGCTAAAACCAGAGGCAAGTGCTTCTGATTTGTAACAGTGTTGTGTGTGCACATTTGTGTTTTTCCTTTCTGTGCAGTGTATAGTGCTGGAAATATCAATAAGTAATTAGCTATAAAATGCTTTAAATCTCACCGATTCATTATACATTGCAGAGGAATTTTTTTTGAGGGAGAATTTTTTGAAAAAAAAATTTTGTAGGAGGCCAGTGATTTGCAGGGTGGTAGCAAGCTACGAAGTGAGGTGGAAGGTCTGGGGTATGGAATCTGTGGAGAAGATGCTTAGGGGATGCTGCCATTCCTTGAATTTAGCCCATCTCTCCCTCTTTGTGCTCTTCATTTTCAATGATCAACATGTTAAAAAATGAAATACATAAAAAGCATTAACTTGCAATTAGTAAAATGGCTGAGCAAGAGGGTTTTTTTCCTGCCTGAAAACTCCTTCATGCTCTAACTTAATATTGGTGCTGATGGTGTCTTCTGTTTGGTGTTATTGATAGCCCTTTTGGATGTGGGTGCTTTATAGCACTGAAGAGCATTTACGGCTGAGGAAGCCTGATTTTAGTGATACTTTGAATTGCCCACCCTAATGATGTTGTGTCTCGAAGAAGGATCACCATTATCCAGGAGATGACCATCCTTATCCAAGAGCCTGGTTCTGCACTCCTGTGCAGCCATATAGATATGGTCACATAGGGTGGGAGCGCTGGTAAATCCAGTGCTTTGGGGTCTGAGCATATATTAAAAGTGGTCGATGCTTTAGGAAAAGCGTGCATGCTTTCCTCTTGGGGTTGGTGGGGGAGAGACGGGTCTGCCCCAGGCTGAGGGTTCCTGCAGCCCAGGAACACACTGTAACTCCGTGTGGTACTGAGGCAGCTGGTTGGAAGGTATCTATATAAATTAATTATGGTATCTGCTGCACAAAGGAAAAGATGAAACGTGAGGCTGGATGCATGGTGGGATGCTTTTCTTCACTTGGAAATACAATTGACGATCTGCGTGTTTTCTTTTTTTTTTTTTTTTTTTCTTTCTTCCTCCTGCCACATTCTTCATTTGGAACATTGTTTGTACTGCCCTTGAACATTTAACTGTCGAAGCATTTTCACTTCATGTGGGCAGCCATGGAAGTCTGTTTACCATCTTTTGGAATATGCCAGCTAGTTAAGTTACTTTTGTCATTCAATTTTCTCTTGTTTACCAGGGTATTAGGAAGCTGGAATATAAGCAGTGTGTGTTTTGCTCTAGGAAATATCAGTAGTCCAGTCACCATTCCAGAAATTCCTCTCAGTTCGTTTTTGTCTGTAACAGAGCTCACAAAGATTCTGAATGCTGTAAATGTAAATCTGAAAAGGTCAAACCTCATGTATGCCAGACAGGAGCACAAGATGACAATGATGCAGGGGCACAAATGGATTTTAAACTGTGGATTGAGAACAGTGTTCAGAGAAAGCTCTCAAAGTGCATGCCTTGGGTATTGAGGGAGGAGTTTTGAGGTAAAGCAGTGAGGATTTCTCTTGCATTATTGGGTAACTTCTTAACGTGTAACAGAGAGGGTTCAAAACACAAAATTTGTGGCTAGGAAAAAGGGTAGGAGTTGCATTAAACTGGGTTTGTTCTTTGCTTCCACTTGCTTTGCCTGCAGGATCCCAGTGGCAGAGCAGTGCCTGGGGAAGCAGCAAATCAAGGGGGTTTCCCATTGACCAAAGTTGCATTGAGTATGGCTTGATAGAGAGCTTGCAGCTGAGATATGTTTCTGTTCTGTGGGTCTGTTCATGTGTGAGCTTGCTGGTTTTGTGAAAGCCCGTCCAAAGCCTTCAGTTTGGATGAAGTCCTTCTTGTACAGTACTTCAATAATGGTGGAATTGGCTTTGAATTGATGCATTTCCAATTCAAGAAGTGAAAAACCATACATGGCGCAGGAAGAAATCTCATCTGGAGTAACAGAATTGACAAATGTCAAGTGTTTTCAGCTGCTCCTTTGCACGTGGTATGCAAAGGATGAACAATTCCTGCTAGCTGGGCATTTGGTGTATTGAAATTTGGGCCAGAATTAATTTTTCAGAAAGGCCATTGATGTGCTCTGTGGGTTTGACAGGGCTGTCACTGTAGCACTGCTGCTGGGTGGTGTTGCGCCAGCAAAAGGCAGCACAGCAATGTATGAGATAATAGGGCTGGTTTCTCTGTCGCTGGCTGGAGGAAATGAAAACAAAAACAGCTGTTGGTGTGAAACACTGAAAGATGCAGCCAAAGCTGGTGGAGGCATTCATCATTTAGCAAGGTATGAAATCATAGAGGTTTTTTTTGTTTTAAATAACACACAGGTAGGATAATATGTTCAGGATAATAATGTGCACTAGTTCTAGGAAATGAGAAACTGAGAATATGAACATTTTGTTAGCGGCAAATGCCTTGAAGCATGGGAAATGCCAGCAGATTCCTCTTCTGCTGGCACCACCGCTGCTTAGCCACTGCCAGCTTTGTCATCCTGAGATCCCACCTTGCTCTTAATGTCTTGAAGTGACTTGGCTCAAGGAGAAAATCTCATTCTTCTGGTATTTAAATCATTTTCAGGGAATAACCTAAGCTAGAAATGAAAGGTGAAAGGTACTGGGGAGTGCTGTGCACCGCCGCGTGCCATGACTACTGGGAGCTGGCTGGTGCCTCTCTTGACCATGGATTAACGAGTGGGTTGCACACGATGGTTCCTGAGCTGGGCAGAGGGATGGGTGCATTCTCTGAACGTGATAGGAGAGCACACCACTGTGCCTCTGTTCCCCTGCCTCAGCTTAGTTTTGTACATGGGCTGTTTTAGGGCTGTTTATCTGTATTTGGTGCCCACCTGGGGCTCTTCTTCCACAGGCTGTGTAGTGCACAAATTAACGTCCCTATTATGGTGCAGAGTGAGGCAGTTCCTGTGGGTCACCTGTAAGCAAGGAAGGCAGTTTTGTAGAGGGAGTCCAGGAACCCACCATCTAAGGAAACTGGCAATTTACAGTCACTCTTTCCCACCCTGAAAGAGGGGAGAATAAAGCTTACAGAATGGTATTTCCAGCTGAAACATCTCCAAATAAGTTCAGGACCTCTTTATACCATTTTTAGTTTTTCTCTCCATTTTTTTGGTATATGCTGTGTTTACTGAAAATGCTGTTACTTGCTGTTCATGTGAACTAATGGAATATATTACTGTATTAGGACAACAATTGTATATATATGTGCATAGAATCAATACATACACATGCATTTATGTAAATGTGTTAATTGCTATGATAACATTGTCTATATAGTAAGCCTTCTATTTTATGATCTTCAATATATATAATATGGATTTGGAAAGGCATTATGAAGGAAAACGCATTATTTTAACATTTATTTAAAACGAGAGAGAGTTCAAGGCCTGTTATGAATTAAAGAAAAATCTTCTTTAAAGAGGCTAGCTCATAACTCCAGGCAGCATATGTCTCCTCTTGAGAGTCCTACTTGTGAAAGCAGCATTGCTTGTGAGGGAGCAAATCACTGACTTGAAAAAGACTGGGGGTTTTTTGTCCAATCTGCCCTAGTTCAGAGCCTTTTCATCTTTGTGGCTATTCAGCAGAGCCAGAAGCATAACCCAGAGTATCTGTTTTCTGCTGAAAAAAAAAATCTCACCAGCATCATGGGAGAGGAGTGTGTGCTCAGACTTGGAATGGAAACTTCTGGTTGCACCAGCGTGCTGTTTCTGGATGCTTTTTCCAGTAGATCCCAATTAATAACTTGCTGATTGCAAGCTGCCATCTTCCTACATGCTTCCCACCTGTCCCGAGCAGTCTTGAATCTGTTTTGTGGCTTTCCTAAATGCACGTGTAAAATCGCTCTCTGGAGATTTTAATGTCTGTAGGGCTTTCGCGCAGCTTCGAAGCAGCTCAGAGCGGTGGGATGCCCCCTTTCCATGCAGTGCCGTGTCCACGAGATCAGTAGCAAAGGCACCGGACTCCTGCAGTGTTGGGAAAAGGTTATTTCATGGCCATGCCTACCTTGCTTTTCAGAAATTTTTTTCACAGTAATATGAGACATCAATTTTGGTTTTGCCACTCCCCCATTTACTAATAACTTTTTTCAATGTCTTTCCCTTTCCCTGGGAAGGAGGGACCCCTTGGCTGGGAGAAGCTCTAATGGACTTCTGGTGACTTTCTGGGAGGTGCCACTTGGTTTTTGGTTGGGCAGAGAGAAAGCTGTGGGAGGCTTTAAGATTAGAAAAGGGGGATAAATAATTTCAGCTTAAAAATAAATTAAAAAAACAAAACCAAAACCAAACAACAAAACAAATCTGAAATATTTTTCTTTATTTTTCTTTCTGATTATTTCTGAGTAAAAGGTGCCTAAAGGAGTATCCTAAGCAATAAAAACAAGTATCTTAATTTATACTTTTCTACTCACAGTCATAAAACAAAAAAAAATATAACAAAACAGGAATGATTTAACAAAAGCCTTGATTTTTTTTTTTTTAGATGTTTTTTGGTTACTAAGAATGATGACACTTCTTGCCATTGCTGTTTTTACAAGTTGGCTTATTGCATTGCTTGCAACTCTCACTCTTTGTTTTATTTAGCTGTGGTTTTTAATTTCCTGCTTGTGGTGGGGTACGTGTTTGTCAAACGCTGTATAGCTGGGATCATGCGGCTTGCCTTTCCGCTTGCAGTTACCAAGTTACGGCGGCGTTTGCTTCACAGCTGGTTCACTGTGCAAGTTGACAGCACGTGGCTATATTCAGCATAACCTGCAGCAGCTCCTGTCAACTTGTGTGCAACTTAAAGCCTGATGTTTTCAGTGGTCATAAATCAGTGTTTAGTTTTGTTTCAATTTGGGAGTGACCTTTTAAGTCAGAAATGTGTTCTTGCTAATCCCTTACCCTCATTGAGTTAATTTGGTTTTGAAACTAATGTATTAATTTCATTTTTGGAATGGGATTTGTTTCCTTTTTGGAGGGAAGAGGAGGGTTGGGAAGACCCTTAGGGCAACATAAGAAGTCTTCTAGTGGCACATAGGCTGTTGGACACTGCAGCTGGTATCTTGAACTTTCCTGGGCTGGGAATGGGGACTTCACTGTTGGTGCAACGTATTTTTGGTTGCATGATGTTTACATTGTTCACAGTATGTTGCTTGCAATTCATCTGCGTAGTTTGCCTGCTCATGAATGTAAAACATGGCAACTGCACTGGAGCAAGGTGAGTAGTGCCTTTGGTTTGGAGGGGAATCGGACCTTAAAGGGGACATCAAACCTTCTTCTGGCTGACACCTCTACAGAATATTTATCTGGAACATTTTTTTTTTCTTTTGTAATACACAAAAGATATTTTATCATGCAGTCATCTGATTCTCAAGGATTTCAGACCTCACCTAGGTTTTAAAACTCCTGGGATTTCTTGTTATGTGTTAACACTGTCTCTGGATGGACCTTGTGCACCATGCACATTCAGGTGGCTGCAGTGTTTACGTAAGTGTAGTCTGTGGGGTGGTTTGGCACTTTTTAGTCCCCTATCAGTCTGCATGTTACAGGTGAAAGCTTACGTGCTCAAAAGTAATGGGCAAGTAATACTCATTGATATGCTTTTTCATTTCTTTTGTCCTATTTGTCAAGGAAACTTTGATGCAGGATGCAGTTGTGAATTTCTTTTGGTGCATGTTGCTGTTAAAGTTAACATGCCTTTTTGTTTGAAGCTGCTCAACACCATCAGTTAGGTGAGCTTGCCTTGCAAGCTGTTTGAGATGAAAGGAGCCTGCCTCAGTCATGTCAGGAGTAGACTCATGCGTAATTTTATTGAAGCAGCGTTGTACAGCGGGTGAGCATTTTGGCTGCGTGCAGATACTGAGCAACATTAACTTTAAGGTAAAAGGGAGGGAAGATGGTGGACAATATTTTTTTGCACACCCCCCTCCCCTGGTACTGAGGACCCGATGTTATTTTGTGTATATGCAAAGCCCAGTGTTTCGAGTTGGCACTTGTTTCTCCTTGTCTTGGAAATGGGAGTTGCTCCTCAACAGACAGTGGATTAGAAATTTCTGTTTCAAAATGTGCTATTCTCATGTTACTGTGTTTAATTCAATTTAAAATGCTTTTACTATAGCAAATCTATGTTACTTATATTATCTAATATTACTATATTAGCCATGGGAAAATGATCCATTGTGGTAAAGTGATAAGAAAAAAAACCCATGATGTATTACAGGAGAATTTCGGCTTGTGTTAACCCCCTATTTGCAATAGAATAGGGGAAAAAAAGAAATTTTGAGGGCAAGGAAGAAGTTGTCGATTGTACCTTTCTCATGGTGTTGGCGAAGTTTTCCTCTGCCAGAGCTTTCTGCTGCTTTCCGTCAACAGGGTGAATCAAAGTAGGTGCCGAGGTTAGGGGTTAGGAGCTGTTCTCTGGGTGTGTCATGGTCTCTTCCTGAGGTGAAAGCTGAAGCTGTTTTCTGTGAGCAGTTTCAGTTTCATGAGAATAATGTTTTTACTTTCATCAACACCAGGGACTACTGACAAAGTGTAAAACAGCCTGGGTTTCTCCTAGACAAAAAGATACCCAGGGGAGTCTTAGGTTTATGAGAAATGCAACAGTTTGGAGACTGGGGATAAAGATGTCGCACCATTTGAAATGTACACAATTTATCCAAGTGTAAACTTGCATCTCAGTGTCCTGGATCCCCCAGATCCTACAAAACATCTCTTTGTGCTTCTGAGGTCTTGTGCCTTTTCAGCTGGCTGTCATTGTAGCTCTGCTTTCCTTCCTATCAAATCTGGAAGCAAGCTGGAGAGTCTTGTTCACGAAAGCTCTGCCTTTGGGGATCGTTATCAAG
This sequence comes from Charadrius vociferus, assembly GCF_000708025.1. Classification (NCBI taxonomy): domain Eukaryota; kingdom Metazoa; phylum Chordata; class Aves; order Charadriiformes; family Charadriidae; genus Charadrius; species Charadrius vociferus. The sequence goes on from NW_009646657.1 coordinate 393,524, forward strand.
CTTGGGGAGCAACCTGAGCTTGTGGCATGAATTGTGTTCAACAAGAAGGTCAGGTACTCAGGGGCTTTCTTGGCCTTCAGTACAAGTTGCACCTTTCCTGTTGGCAAGTAAGGTTTTCAGAGAGCACCTGAGTGATGATACTTGTGTTCTTTACCTGCTGGAGGACCTTGCTCTGAGCTAATGGCTGGAAATGACTGCCAGATGCGTTTGCTGGTGATTAATGCAATAAAAGGAAACATTAAATACTGTCTTGGAACAAGACCCTCCGTAATCCTGGAAAGATCTGCTGCAGCTCTAATGTGAGCTGTGGAGAGCCAGCTGGGAAGAGCACCTTTATGAACTTCATGGATGAACCACTACCAAAATTCAATCACAAGCAGTTCAAAAAGTACATTAATGCCTTTGGGATTTCTGCCCTTCTGACAAGAAACAAAAGGCCAGTTTTTGCTGTGGCTATTATCATGATAGCATAAGAAGTCCTTTGCCATCCTCCTCTCATGTGGGTGCAGACAGATACACCCTTACCTGTCTAACTGGCTTTTGTGGCCTCCATCTAGTGCTGTCTGTACAAAGTGTGCATCGTCTTCATAGTTCTGACCTAAAAACAGTAATTTCCACAGAAAAACTTAGTTTGAGTATTGTAAAGTAAAAGAGTCTTTTGATGAACGGCTCCACGTTCTTATCTTTAGTTAAAAATAAGCTTTCTTCTTTGGCACTTTTTGGGGGGGTTGTTTATTTTGAGAGTGAAGAGCCAGCTTTGATGTTTGGAGGATGGTCATGCTGGGCGCCACTGTTTTGAATTGCATTTGTTGTTTTAATTGCCGTTTACTTGCTTCGGAGTTTAACTTGATGACTTTGATTAAACAGTTGGCCTTTGGGCACTCTCTCTGTTGGCTGTTTTGTCCTCAGCACCCTGAATTAGCATGTTGGGAAAGGATTTTGACCTCTGGATGCTGGTAATTTTTTGGGGTGCCACATGGCAGCTTCACCTAGAGCAGCACTATGAATTTGGTAAAACCCTGCAGGTTGGCGCTTGCTCCTTTCACGTGGACTGTCCCTTCACGTGGTGATTATATTGCAGCTCTTCCTCGCTGGAGTATTTTTGGTATTGACTACGTTGTCTTGATGATGGTCTATTGTATGACTTCACAGAAATAACTGTCCAAACTTTGTACACCAATTTCTTAAATTTTTACGTGCACCTACTTGAAATATGAGCAAAGAAAGGAAACAAAACTTGTCTTTTTTGCTTTTTGAGGGGGAGGATGGCATTTTAAACATGATTGCTGTCTTCAGTGGGCTTAGGGTGATCTGTAGTTCAGGCTGCCAATGAGCATGGTCAGCTCATCTCTGATCCTTAAAATGTTTGACCAAAAGGATTTTTCACTGATGAGCAACAGATTTTATGCTATTTCAATAACAGGCTTGTATGTGGAGAAGATAACCACATGTGAGGATGAGCTTCTTGGGAAGGTAGAGCTGCAGAAGCTGTGCCAGGTACCCAAGAAAGACGTGCAGGTGGGTGAGTTGGCAGACCAGCCAGCCCTCCCATCTGACTGCTGGCTCTTACCCCAATACAGCAGTACGAGCTGAAATGAGGTCCCTGTCTGCTGTAGTTTGAATATATATTTACAGACAAGTTCTTAGGATGAAGTATTTGACCTAATCGATAAAACAGGTAACAGGTAGAAGGAAGCAAGGCATTTGCTTTCAGATCCAATCGAGCTAGCCCTGGCACTGGGTAGGTAGGAAGCAGGCTGATCTCACTCAGGATGGGTTAATTAAATCTCTGCCAGTCTGATGGATGTATGTGAAGACGGAGGGAACTGGTTGTAAACAAATTATGCTGTCCTACATAATTGAAGCCCTGGGGGAGAGGGGAGCTGTGGTACTGTGATACAGATGTGAGGTACCAACACCAATGGAGCTGCTGTTGTTTCTGAATGTGTTGTCCTGATGCACGTTGAATAAGGTTGGTGCGACAGCAGGGAGGTGAAAAGAACTGTGTCATGGTCTCGCTCAATCTTCTGGAGTTGTGGATTGCCGACGAGCTGTGTGTAAAGCAGACATGTCCAGTCCAGCTTTCCTGACTGTGCTGTTTGTTTTTTGCCTTTGATTAGAAGCTTTCTTAGAACTCTGAAGAACTCTGAAGTATTTTTTCACTTGTATGGAGTTTTTCCCCAGTATTTTTGCTCTTGCTTTCTAGAAGAGAGACTTGATGGAGCACTCTGAAAGGTTGAAACTCAGCCTTGCATTCTGACAGCCACCTGGGACCCAGCAGCTCCATCAAACCCAAGTCCTGCTCTGTTTGCTAATGGTCTTGTTTCTGTGTCTCTATTTTTATTTTCCTCAAGGAAAAATTCTCGCCTTTTTCCTCTGATCTTTCCAGTTCTGCCATCCACTCAAGAAGCTGAAGCTTGTAAGGCGAGAAGGCATCTGGTTAGTAGTGAAATCGTAGATCGTTCCCATTGACAGCAGCATCCAGAGAGGGGTCTGAGCTTCAGTTTCCTTTGCCTCTTTTCTCCCTGCCCTCTGCTTCATCTAGGAATTTTCCCTGGGTTAGCCTGCTTTCTGAAAGCATTAGTGTAATGGGTTGCTGAGTAATTGTTATAATGTCCCTTTTCTGCTGTGGAAAGGATCAGAGACTTTGGACACAGTCTGCCTTGGAAATAGTTTCGTGGATGAGTCTTATTTAGTGTGTGTGATAGCAAAATGCAGGGCTGGGGTAAGGAAGGAAATCCATGCCGTTTGATTCATATAACATACAGTTCATTCCCTCTTCAACGAGGCAAGCCTTTTTTTCTGCTTGGCATCTCATTAGCTTGAACATAGTGTCCTGTAAGCATGTGGGCAGGAGCTGGAATCTCATTTGAAGCTGCAGAAGAGCCAGGCTATCTTTCAGCTAGATTTCTTCCTGACAGTTTATTCAACTGGAGAGAAGGGAAAATTAAGCAGGTTATTCAACCTTCTCTCCTGCCTTTAAAATGTGCTCTGTAGGTCTCCTTCTGCTGACAATTGCAGCTAATTTCAAGTTTTTTTCTTTCCTTGCTTCATTTTTGTATCACAAATCAGTTTTTAAAACCTGCTGAAATATTAGTTTTGATTAAAGTAGCATTATATCTGTGAATTTGTAGCTACTAAACGTGAATTCATGTGTTCTGAATAGTCTGTGATTGTGAAATGGCTGGGGGCCAGCAGCACCTCT
>NW_009646657.1:396811-401401 GCF_000708025.1 Charadrius vociferus
CTGCTGAATGCCAAGGGAGTCCTGTGGAGTTTGCTTTTTTTAGTGCAGAAGTTCATGGGATCTGTCTTGGTAGATTAAGTACCTCACATTGATAATTCTGGTCTCCTGTAGAATTATTTGTGATTGTGGAATACTGGCTTTACCCCATTCTCGTACCTAGAAGGATGGAAAGTTTTATTTACTTTTGATAAAAGGCTACAACAAAACTTTAAAAAAAACACCACCACCATGCAGTTAGCAGGGAACAGGAACGTTTTGCAGAATGGCCCTTGAAAGAGTCTCTTGATTGAACATAATATTCTGGAGTTAAGTTTAATGCTTGGACTATGCTAATTTCTTGAGGAGGACAGTCACCTTTTCAGATGGATAGCACCCTGCAGATGGTGGCAGATTGTACCCTCCTCCACTCTTGCCAGGAGCGTGTGCTCACTGACAGAATAAAAGAAGTAAAGATGAAGCTATCTGTAAGAATTGATGAATCTTTTGCCTTTAAAATTGAAGTGTTTTGTGCCGGGGAAAATATCTATGAATATATTTATAGCCATAAACAGCGTAGTCTCAACTCCTTCATTGCAAGTGGGGAAACTGCTGTTCCACCAAGTCTGGAAAGTGGAATCTGCTCTTAGATGCTTTGAAATGGTAGTCTCTTTTTTCTCTGGGATTTAAAAATATCTGAATTCCAAATTTTAGAAATCTGTATGTTAATTGACATTAAGCTATTCTATACAGACTGTCTAAAGCCGATAGATAATGGCTGGTATATTCACGAACAGGTAGACTGCTGTCTGATGTTGATATTCATCGATTTTGTATTGGATAGGGTTGGGATAATGGGGAAGTGCTGTGCAAAGGTACCAGGTTGGTTCTATGTGCAGCATCTCGTCTGAGATGGATTTAACATAAGAACATAGCAGGATCCTGCAGGCCCCAGATCCTGAGTCTCCCAGGACTCTGGGCAGACAGGGACACAATTATGTGTTTTATTCTCTATGTGGTGGAAACCGTGAGCTGTCCTGCTGGAACTCAAGGCAGTGCTAGGTGGGAGAAGGTGTTGGATGCCTGCTAACAAATACCTTCTGATATTCGCTGCAGAAGAGGGACTGCGGGAAATGATTGGGTAAGCTAAGCCTAAAATAGAGCCAGGTTTCTGACATAGTACCGTCCTGGTATGGCATGTTTAACAGTGACTGTGTGTATGAAATAAGATAGATGTCTTTTCTGCCTGTAACTGGAGAAGTAAAACCTTTGGGCGTTCAGATTGACTGGCTACAGCGTGCAGGAGAAGATCACGCTTGAAAAGTGTTGAAGCTCTTGGATGGAGGCTAAGCCAACTCCTACCTTAGCAGTCAGAGTGTGTTTGGGAGTGGTTGGGGTTCTTGTGTTCAACACACCTTTGTGGTAAGCTGCATGGTGTTTGGCGTTGAATAGGAGCAGGTGTATTTATTGGTTTTCCAATCTTGCCTGCATAAGACTGAGTAAGCTCTCAGACTATCAAGGTGTGACAAGTGAGCGGGACATAGGATACTTTCTTTGCTTCTGCAAGTGCATGTCTGAGCTTGTCTGTAATTGGACTTTGCGGTTATTTTCTGTGTACCAAATGAGCTGTTTTTGAAACAGAAGAATGGAATGAAAAACAACATCAAATATGGGTATTTTTGGCTTGAAAAGAAAAATATACATCAAAAGTGTACTGTACATGCTGTTTCTTTAATGTGATAATTCTTGCCTTTGTATGTTGTTTTTTCTTCACTTAATGCTACATCTGTCCAGGGGACAGTGGAAAGGCTGGCTGTAGGGGGCTCTGACTTTCCTTGCCCACAGAGCTAAGCAAACCTACTGAAATGGCTACCTGTTCCTTTTTGCTGTAATTATGTCAGACCATTTTCAGTGAGCTTTATCTCTTTGATTGAATGGATAGGTTACCACATATCTTAAATTACATACATTTACATGTAAAGGATTATTTTATTACAGTGGATTTCCAAAATGACATATCTTTCAAATTTTGTGCAGATGAAGTCATCAGAGTACGCAAAAGAGGTTGAAGATTGTCATGTTTAGTAGGAGTTGCGTTATCCTCCCACTGCTAAGAATTAAGGAAAATAATGGTATAAGAAGTAGAACACAACGCTTTTACAGTTTGGCATTTGAAAAGTAGTCTATTGATATTAATCCAAATGACAGTGTTTCCTGTTTTAATGCGTCTTAGATGTTTGCCTTCTAGGATAACTTCCTACTAATATATTAAAGGTTTCTTTCTTTCCTTTTTTTTTTTTAATTAACTGTTGCTGAGCGTTACTTTTATCTTGATGTTAACCAAAGTGGGATCTGTTTGGATTTATCTTTACTAGGTTGTGGGTAGGAAAGCGGTACGAAGCTCTGGTAGACATTATGTCTGAATATCTTCTGACTCTTATGAAATTTTCATGTGAATTATAATGCAAAAGAAAGCTTAAAGCCCATCATAGTTCTTGCTTGTGAGGTGCTGAGTGATGGAAGTCTGCTGCTGGCTTCAGTGGAGTGCTGTGCAACGTCCACCTGACATGTGGACCTGTGAATGTCTCAGGTGATCAGTATCGTCAAGGGCATGAAGGAGGTTTATGATTCCAGCTATGTCAACCTCTTCTGTAACTGATGTGGACATCAGCCTGACCTAGTCTCTACTGCATCAAGAATCAGAAGTCAGAATGATGGCATACTAAATATATACAAGACCATGCTCATGGTGCTTATGTGTTATGTCACTCACTGGGAATGGAAGGTGGTTAACTTGGGTATTGGATGTAGTTGTAATAACAATAATAATAATAAACACCCTGCCCATATAAACAGGATTGCATTAGCTTTCGTCTACATGGATAGTTCTTTGATTTTACTTGCAGACCAAACACTAGCATATTTAAAACCCACCTCTAAATTTCTTTTTTTGTCTCCTCTACTTCAGTCTCCCATTCTGCCTGTGGATATCTGCAACATTTTATTTTTACCATCCACCTTTAAAGTATGAGTAAATAGTGCTTAAATACTACATTTGTTTTTGTTGAATTCTATAGGCTGTTGCGATGCACTGGATTTTTATAGCAGTTGCAGTCGATTCCAATTGAAACCATAATTGGTATTTTGACTTGATAGCTGCTGTAAATCTGAAAGAAGGGAAGAGAACGATGCTCTCATTTTGTTAGGCTGCTTCTCTTTCGGATGCATAGTGCATCTTCCAGCTCTCTGGGCTAATTAAAATGCCATTACAGTACATGTGGTGCTACAATACAGTCTAGGGAGACTTCCAAAAATAGATTCTTGAGTGCAGACAAATTAGAGAGGAAATATGCACTGAGCATTTTCTCATAGGTTTAAAGAGAAATAATCCATTTGCTGACTTAATTGCTTTCTTGTAAATGTTGAAGACTTTTTTTTTTCCTCTGTAGTTTTCGAATGAGTAGACAAATAAATAATACATCCATGGTAATTACTATTCTCATTACTAATATTTTAACTTGTTACACACCATAGCCGTTAATATGCAAGTCAGGATGTTTTAGTGGACTGTGCTTAATGGTCGGGAACGGTCGCTTTTATTCCTCAGCAGTCCTATTTTAGCCGCCTGGTATCCCAAAGCTACAAGGTTAGTATATGGTCTGGTTTTAGAAATATAGCCATACAGTTGACCAGAACCACCCACTCACCCACCCCAAATCCTGCCAAGAAGTAACACAGATCAATACTGTTTGCACATTGTTCAGTAAAACAACTCCCCAACTTGTATATAAAATGCAAATCACTTTTTATAATCTGACTATGGTACATATATACTGATAGTGGGGAGACAGTGTATAACGCCCTGGCAGTGCCAGTAAGAGTGAGGAGCTCTCACCTTTCCCAGCATATACCTCCCCGTAAGATGCTGACAGCAGCCTGATGACAAGGCATGAGGCTGGCGCTGCCTTGTAGACCACTAAGCAGCCTTAATCAGAGGGAAGGGCTGGGGGACAGGAGGCTCTGCTCCAAGAGGCTTTTTCTGATGCAAAGTGAAAGCTGATTCCGCGAACACTCCTCTGCTTCCAGGTTTTGAACATAACTGTGGTAAAGCATGCACTAGTTCATCTCTTGAGTGGAGATGACTGTGAAGCTGATTCTGCTGTCGAGATTTTCTGTGAAGCGCAGTATTGTTGTGTTTAAGTGTCTTTCAGTTGTACCTTGAAGCACATGGGAAGGTGGCGTGGTTGGAGAGAAGGGAATTGGGTCTGTCTGTTCTTTGTGAGACAAGTTCATGGTTGTTTTACTAGAAAGCAGTGAGAGGAACAAGGCAATTGCTTGATGACAACTACAAATTCAGGAGTCATTGATCCAGAAACATCCCCTTATATTCTGTCCTTAGCAGAAGCTTGATTTTAAATGTGGATGCACACTCTTGGAAGGATGTGGTTGGAATTGTCTCATAGATGCCAACTGATGGCTATTTATTCTGGGCTTACTGTCAGTGGGCTTGTTTTGCCTGGGGCTTTTTATCGATTGGGTACTGAGAAACTAGAGCTTCTTTCTATTCTGGCTTGGAGGGCATGGGGGCAAGCTTTTGAGCTGTACCCTTGTGGG
>NW_009646657.1:402500-410343 GCF_000708025.1 Charadrius vociferus
GTAGGCCCAAGTGGAAGACCTCCTGCAGCAGGTGGCTGAGCTGCAGGAGGTGGTGAGCAGGCTGCATAGCATCAGGGAGCCTGAGAAGGAGATAGACAGCTGGTTACAAGCACAGTCTGCAGCAGACCCACAGCCAAACAGTCAAGAACTCCCACGCTGGCACACACAGAAGGAAAGGGAGGCCAGTAACACTGAATGGAAGCTTGTAACTTCAAAGACGAGGAGGAGGAAGAGACTTCCCCCAAAAGATGAGGCGCACCTGGAGAACCGCTTCACTGCTCTGCAGAGTGAAGAGGCAAAACCTACTGTATCAGGAGAGGAGCAGGAGCTGAGTAAGACTACTCAATCTGTTCCTGGTATAATAACCAGTGCAACTAAGAAAAGACGGAGGTTGATAGTTGTAGGCGACTCTTTTCTGAGAGGTATGGAGGCACCTATTTGCTGGCCTGCCGCACTCCCTGTGGAGATGTGCTGCTTGCCAGGGGCTCGTATCAGGGATGTAACTGAGACTGTAACTGTACCAAACCTCGTGCAGTCCTCAAACTATTATCCACTGCTGCTGTTCCATGTGGGCACCAGTGATGCAGCTGGGAGCAGCTTGAGGGCTATCAAGAAGGCTATAAAGCCCTGGGAGCAGCGGTCAGACACTTGGGAGCACCTGTAGTTTTTTCATCATCAGGGCCAGGTGAATCTAGCAAATCAATAGCTGGCTTCAGGACTGGTGCCACAGCCAGGGGTTCGGCTTCTTAGATCATGGGACTCACTTTCAGAAGCCTGGCCTGCTGGGGCTGGATGGAGTCCACCTGTCAGAAAAAAGGGAGGAATCTCTTTGGTCTGAGGCTCGCCAACCTTGTAAAGAGGGCTTTAAAATAGAGTTGCTGGGGGAGGGGAACCAGAATCCATGCCACTTCTACCAATACAATGCTGATACCAGTAATAGAGGCCCACAACCTTGATATGGGTTGCAGGTCAGCAGGAGAACACCTGGAATGCAGCATAAAGGAAAAAGAGCCACTCCAGCTAAGGAGCTAGGTTCATTGGGGGCTCGACTTAAGTGCCTCTATGCAAATGCACATAGCACGGGTAACAAACAAGAGGAGTTAGAGACATGTGCAGGCCTGCAAGGCTATAATCTGATTGGCATCACGGAGGCATGGTGGGATGGCTTCTATGATTGGAGAATTGAAATGGACAGATACAGGCTCTTCAGGAAGGACAGGGAGGGAAGACAAGGAGGGGATGTTGTCCTGTATATCAAGGACCAGCTGGAGTGCACGGAGCTCTGCCTGGTGATGGATGAGGAGCTGACCGAGAGCTTATGGGTCAGGATTAAAGGAAGGGCACAGACAGGTGATGTTATGGTGGGGGTCTGCTACAGGCCACCTGACGAGGAAAACTGAGTGGATGAGGCCCTCTATAGACAAATTAGGAGCAGCTTCATATTCACAAGCCCTGGTCCTCAGCGTTACTTTTATCTTGATGTTAACCAAAGTGGGATCTGTTTGGATTTATCTTTACTAGGTTGTGGGTGGGAAAGCGGTACGAAGCTCTGGTAGACATTATGTCTGAATATCTTCTGACTCTTATGAAATTTCCATGTGAATTATAATGCAAAAGAAAGCTTAAAGCCCATCATAGTTCTTGCTTGTGAGGTGCTGAGTGATGGAAGTCTGCTGCTGGCTTCAGTGGAGTGCTGTGCAACGTCCACCTGACATGTGGACCTGTGAATGTCTCAGGTGATCAGTATCGTCAAGGGCATGAAGGAGGTTTATGATTCCAGCTATGTCAACCTCTTCTGTAACTGAGGTGGACATCAGCCTGACCTAGTCTCTACTGCATCAAGAATCAGAAGTCAGAATGATGGCATACTAAATATATACAAGACCATGCTCTATGTGTTATGTCACTCACTGGGAATGGAAGGTGGTTAACTTGGGTATTGGATGTAGTTGTAATAACAATAATAATAATAAACACCCTGCCCATATAAACAGGATTGCATTAGCTTTCGTCTACATGGATAGTTCTTTGATTTTACTTGCAGACCAAACACTAGCATATTTAAAACCCACCTCTAAATTTCTTTTTTTGTCTCCTCTACTTCAGTCTCCCATTCTGCCTGTGGATATCTGCAACATTTTATTTTTACCATCCACCTTTAAAGTATGAGTAAATAGTGCTTAAATACTACATTTGTTTTTGTTGAATTCTATAGGCTGTTGCGATGCACTGGATTTTTATAGCAGTTGCAGTCGATTCCAATTGAAACCATAATTGGTATTTTGACTTGATAGCTGCTGTAAATCTGAAAGAAGGGAAGAGAACGATGCTCTCATTTTGTTAGGCTGCTTCTCTTTCGGATGCATAGTGCATCTTCCAGCTCTCTGGGCTAATTAAAATGCCATTACAGTACATGTGGTGCTACAATACAGTCTAGGGAGACTTCCAAAAATAGATTCTTGAGTGCAGACAAATTAGAGAGGAAATATGCACTGAGCATTTTCTCATAGGTTTAAAGAGAAATAATCCATTTGCTGACTTAATTGCTTTCTTGTAAATGTTGAAGACTTTTTTTTTTCCTCTGTAGTTTTCGAATGAGTAGACAAATAAATAATACATCCATGGTAATTACTATTCTCATTACTAATATTTTAACTTGTTACACACCATAGCCGTTAATATGCAAGTCAGGATGTTTTAGTGGACTGTGCTTAATGGTCGGGAACGGTCGCTTTTATTCCTCAGCAGTCCTATTTTAGCCGCCTGGTATCCCAAAGCTACAAGGTTAGTATATGGTCTGGTTTTAGAAATATAGCCATACAGTTGACCAGAACCACCCACTCACCCACCCCAAATCCTGCCAAGAAGTAACACAGATCAATACTGTTTGCACATTGTTCAGTAAAACAACTCCCCAACTTGTATATAAAATGCAAATCACTTTTTATAATCTGACTATGGTACATATATACTGATAGTGGGGAGACAGTGTATAACGCCCTGGCAGTGCCAGTAAGAGTGAGGAGCTCTCACCTTTCCCAGCATATACCTCCCCGTAAGATGCTGACAGCAGCCTGATGACAAGGCATGAGGCTGGCGCTGCCTTGTAGACCACTAAGCAGCCTTAATCAGAGGGAAGGGCTGGGGGACAGGAGGCTCTGCTCCAAGAGGCTTTTTCTGATGCAAAGTGAAAGCTGATTCCGCGAACACTCCTCTGCTTCCAGGTTTTGAACATAACTGTGGTAAAGCATGCACTAGTTCATCTCTTGAGTGGAGATGACTGTGAAGCTGATTCTGCTGTCGAGATTTTCTGTGAAGCGCAGTATTGTTGTGTTTAAGTGTCTTTCAGTTGTACCTTGAAGCACATGGGAAGGTGGCGTGGTTGGAGAGAAGGGAATTGGGTCTGTCTGTTCTTTGTGAGACACGTTCATGGTTGTTTTACTAGAAAGCAGTGAGAGGAACAAGGCAATTGCTTGATGACAACTACAAATTCAGGAGTCATTGATCCAGAAACATCCCCTTATATTCTGTCCTTAGCAGAAGCTTGATTTTAAATGTGGATGCACACTCTTGGAAGGATGTGGTTGGAATTGTCTCATAGATGCCAACTGATGGCTATTTATTCTGGGCTTACTGTCAGTGGGCTTGTTTTGCCTGGGGCTTTTTATCGATTGGGTACTGAGAAACTAGAGCTTCTTTCTATTCTGGCTTGGAGGGCATGGGGGCAAGCTTTTGAGCTGTACCCTTGTGGGAAAAAATAGCCAAAATAATCTGGTAACTGCCTTGCAAGTGGTTTAATACAAAGAAACGATTATCAAATTCATCACCAGTCACTTGGACCGTTGCAGGTATCTCACTGGGGTGTGTTATTGCTCAGTGGTTTTCCTCTGCACTCCTTTTTCTTATCTATAAACTGGAAATAAGTAAACAAGAGGCTGTAGTTCCTACTGTATAACTGAAAACAGTAGAGTCCGTCAGAGGTTTTGCAATTCGTCTGCCAAGCCCACCCCAAAGCCAGCTTGGAAAGGAACCCGAAGATATGAATGGCAAGTGGCAGTAGCTGCCTCATATGGAGGACATGGACTGGCAGTTCAATGGCAAGGTCTTAGTTTTTAGGACTTGGTTGCCTACCAGTGGCGTGATTCCTTACCTTCTCAGAAATATCTCGTTATTGATATGTAGTGCCATGTTGTCCAGAAAATGTATGACTAAAGAATACCGGCAATGTATTTGACTGACAGGTTTCAAAATCCCTGCATCAGTAGATAATTGCGCATTGTGAAAAAGTCTTGGGGCCACTGTTGTCATCTTCCCTCGACAGAGATCAAGCTGATGCTGGAAAAACTATTGAGTTCTATAGAACCCCTATGTCATTTAAAAAAAATAATAATCTTTTCTCCGAGGGTTTCTCCATGTTTGCCTGCAATTCATCGTCTGGTGTTCAATCCAAAACCAAGGGCAGCACTTTGGCCATGGAGGCTGTCATGTCCCTGAGTAGTGACCTCCCTTGCCTTGTGTATGTGCCTGCTAATGCATCCTGGAATTAACTTGTGTCTTATGCATCATTACCAAATGGCAGATGCTCAGTTCTGTGAAGTGCTTTGGCTTTTATTTGTTGTATCCTTGCTTTGCTAGATATTTCTCATCTTGTAATTGTATGTTTTACCATTATTACTATTCCCGTTCTGTGACCATCTGCACAGGTCAAGGGCACTCAAGGCAGAATGGTGGGCACTTGTCTACAAGCAAAGGTTGCAACTCAGGTGCAGGGCTCTGCATGATCCACTCCAGCTGTGGCCGATGCCTCCACCCAGATGGAGCTGCTGAAGGGAGAGGCTGCAGGAGGTGCGTGGACCTTTCTCCTGGGACAAGGATAGGTGGACAACTGCCTGCAAAAGGTATGCCCAAGTGGAAGACCTCCTGCAGCAGGTGGCTGAGCTGCAGGAGGTGGTGAGGAGGCTGCATAGCATCAGGGAGCCTGAGAAGGAGATAGACAGCTGGTTACAAGCACAGTCTGCAGCAGACCCACAACCCACAGCCAAACAGTCAAGAACTCCCACGCTGGCACACACAGAAGGAAAGGGAGGCCAGTAACACTGAATGGAAGCTTGTAACTTCAAAGACGAGGAGGAGGAGGAAGAGACTTCCCCCAAAAGATGAGGCGCACCTGGAGAACCGCTTCACTGCTCTGCAGAGTGAAGAGGCAAAACCTACTGTATCAGGAGAGGAGCAGGAGCTGAGTAAGACTACTCAATCTGTTCCTGGTATAATAACCAGTGCAACTAAGAAAAGACGGAGGTTGATAGTTGTAGGCGACTCTTTTCTGAGAGGTATGGAGGCACCTATTTGCTGGCCTGCCGCACTCCCTGTGGAGATGTGCTGCTTGCCAGGGGCTCGTATCAGGGATGTAACTGAGACTGTAACTGTACCAAACCTCGTGCAGTCCTCAAACTATTATCCACTGCTGCTGTTCCATGTGGGCACCAGTGATGCAGCTGGGAGCAGCTTGAGGGCTATCAAGAAATATTATAAAGCCCTGGGAGCAGCGGTCAGACACTTGGGAGCACCTGTAGTTTTTTCATCATCAGGGCCAGGTGAATCTAGCAAATCAATAGCTGGCTTCAGGACTGGTGCCACAGCCAGGGGTTCGGCTTCTTAGATCATGGGACTCACTTTCAGAAGCCTGGCCTGCTGGGGCTGGATGGAGTCCACCTGTCAGAAAAAAGGGAGGAATCTCTTTGGTCTGAGGCTCGCCAACCTTGTAAAGAGGGCTTTAAAATAGAGTTGCTGGGGGAGGGGAACCAGAATCCATGCCACTTCTACCAATACAATGCTGATACCAGTAATAGAGGCCCACAACCTTGATATGGGTTGCAGGTCAGCAGGAGAACACCTGGAATGCAGCATAAAGGAAAAAGAGCCACTCCAGCTAAGGAGCTAGGTTCATTGGGGGCTCGACTTAAGTGCCTCTATGCAAATGCACGTAGCATGGGTAACAAACAAGAGGAGTTAGAGACATGTGCAGGCCTGCAAGGCTGTAATCTGGTTGGCATCACGGAGGCATGGTGGGATGGCTTCTATGATTGGAGAATTGAAATGGACAGATACAGGCTCTTCAGGAAGGACAGGGAGGGAAGACAAGGAGGGGATGTTGTCCTGTATATCAAGGACCAGCTGGAGTGCACGGAGCTCTGCCTGGTGATGGATGAGGAGCTGACCGAGAGCTTATGGGTCAGGATTAAAGGAAGGGCACAGACAGGTGATGTTATGGTGGGGGTCTGCTACAGGCCACCTGACGAGGAAAACTGAGTGGATGAGGCCCTCTATAGACAAATTAGGAGCAGCTTCATATTCACAAGCCCTGGTCCTCATGGGGGACTTCAACCACACCGCTATTTGTCGGAAGGGCAACACAGCAGGGCATAAGTAATGCAGGCGGTTCCTGGAATGTGTTGACAGTAACTTCCTTCTCTAAGTGACAGAGGAATTGATGAGTTGAGGTACTGTGCTGGACCTTGTTCTCACCGACAAGGAGGGGCTGGTGGGGAATGTCATGCTCAAGGGTAGCCTTGGCTGCGGTGAGCATGAAATGGTGGAGTTTGAGATCCTTAGGGTGGCAAGAAGGGTGTACAGTAAGCTTGCTACCCTGGACTTCAGGAGAGCAGACTTTGGCCTCTTCAGGGATCTGCTTGCTGGAGTACAGTGGGATAAAGCCTTGGAAGGAAGGGGGTCCCAAGAAAGCTGTCTAATATTCAAGGACCACCTCCTCCAAGCTCAGGAGTGATGCATATCGACAAACAGGAAGTCAGGCAAAAATGCAAGGTGGCCTGCATGGATGAACAAGGAGCTCCTGGACAATCTTAAACAGAAAAAGGAAGCCTGCAGAGGGTGGAAACAAGGACAGGTAGCCTGTGAGGAATGCAGAGAAACTGTCCAAGCAGCCAGGGATCAGGTTAGGAAAGCTAAAGCCCAGATAGAGGTAAATCTGGCCAGGGCCATCAGGGGCAGCAAGAAAGCCTTCTATAGGTCTATCAGTGACAAAAGAAAGAGTAGGGAAAATGTGGGCCCACTCAGGAAGGAAACGGGAGACCTGGTCACCTGGGACATGGAGAAGGCTGAGATATTCAACAACTTCCTTGCCTCAGTGTTCACTGAGAAGGGCTCTAACCGCACTGCCCAAGTCACAGAAGGCAAAGGCAGGGACTGGGAGAATGAGGTACAACCCACTGTAAGAGAAGAATAGGTTTGAGACCAGCTGAGGAACCTGAAGGTGTACAAGCCAATGGGACTTATCTAAGGTAAGAGGCCAGTCAGTCCCACCTCTATGCATGGCAAGATCCTGAAGCAGATCCTCCTGGAAACTCTGCTAAGCCACATGGAAGATAAGGAGGTGACCAGTGAAGGCCAACATGGCTTCACCAAGGGCATGTCATGCCTGATAGATTTGGTGACCTTCTATGACAGGATTACAGCGTTGGTGGATAAGGGGAGAGAAATAGTCATCCTCTACCTAGACTCATGCAAGGCATTTGACACTGTCCCACATGACAACCTGGTCTCTAAACTGGAAGGCATGGGTTTGATGGGTGGATCACTCAGTAGATAAGGAACTGGCTGAACGGTTGCATGGCTTGAGTCAAGAGTTGTGGTCCATGGCTTGATGTCCAAGTGGTGAGCAACGACGAGTGGCGTTCCTCAGAGGTTGGTGTTGGGACCAGTGTTGTTTAATGTCTCTGTTGGTGACATGGACAATGGAATTGAGTGCACCCTCAGCAAGTTTGCTGTCGTCATCAAGCTGTATGGTGTGGTCAACACGCTGGAGGGAAGGGATGCCATGCAGAGG
>NW_009646657.1:417374-420309 GCF_000708025.1 Charadrius vociferus
GTAGGCCCAAGTGGAAGACCTCCTGCAGCAGGTGGCTGAGCTGCAGGAGGTGGTGAGCAGGCTGCATAGCATCAGGGAGCCTGAGAAGGAGATAGACAGCTGGTTACAAGCACAGTCTGCAGCAGACCCACAGCCAAACAGTCAAGAACTCCCACGCTGGCACACACAGAAGGAAAGGGAGGCCAGTAACACTGAATGGAAGCTTGTAACTTCAAAGACGAGGAGGAGGAAGAGACTTCCCCCAAAAGATGAGGCGCACCTGGAGAACCGCTTCACTGCTCTGCAGAGTGAAGAGGCAAAACCTACTGTATCAGGAGAGGAGCAGGAGCTGAGTAAGACTACTCAATCTGTTCCTGGTATAATAACCAGTGCAACTAAGAAAAGACGGAGGTTGATAGTTGTAGGCGACTCTTTTCTGAGAGGTATGGAGGCACCTATTTGCTGGCCTGCCGCACTCCCTGTGGAGATGTGCTGCTTGCCAGGGGCTCGTATCAGGGATGTAACTGAGACTGTAACTGTACCAAACCTCGTGCAGTCCTCAAACTATTATCCACTGCTGCTGTTCCATGTGGGCACCAGTGATGCAGCTGGGAGCAGCTTGAGGGCTATCAAGAAATATTATAAAGCCCTGGGAGCAGCGGTCAGACACTTGGGAGCACCTGTAGTTTTTTCATCATCGGGGCCAGGTGAATCTAGCAAATCAATAGCTGGCTTCAGGACTGGTGCCACAGCCAGGGGTTCGGCTTCTTAGATCATGGGACTCACTTTCAGAAGCCTGGCCTGCTGGGGCTGGATGGAGTCCACCTGTCAGAAAAAAGGGAGGAATCTCTTTGGTCTGAGGCTCGCCAACCTTGTAAAGAGGGCTTTAAAATAGAGTTGCTGGGGGAGGGGAACCAGAATCCATGCCACTTCTACCAATACAATGCTGATACCAGTAATAGAGGCCCACAACCTTGATATGGGTTGCAGGTCAGCAGGAGAACACCTGGAATGCAGCATAAAGGAAAAAGAGCCACTCCAGCTAAGGAGCTAGGTTCATTGGGGGCTCGACTTAAGTGCCTCTATGCAAATGCACGTAGCATGGGTAACAAACAAGAGGAGTTAGAGACATGTGCAGGCCTGCAAGGCTGTAATCTGGTTGGCATCACGGAGGCATGGTGGGATGGCTTCTATGATTGGAGAATTGAAATGGACAGATACAGGCTCTTCAGGAAGGACAGGGAGGGAAGACAAGGAGGGGATGTTGTCCTGTATATCAAGGACCAGCTGGAGTGCACGGAGCTCTGCCTGGTGATGGATGAGGAGCTGACCGAGAGCTTATGGGTCAGGATTAAAGGAAGGGCACAGACAGGTGATGTTATGGTGGGGGTCTGCTACAGGCCACCTGACGAGGAAAACTGAGTGGATGAGGCCCTCTATAGACAAATTAGGAGCAGCTTCATATTCACAAGCCCTGGTCCTCATGGGGGACTTCAACCACACCGCTATTTGTCGGAAGGGCAACACAGCAGGGCATAAGTAATGCAGGCGGTTCCTGGAATGTGTTGACAGTAACTTCCTTCTCTAAGTGACAGAGGAATTGATGAGTTGAGGTACTGTGCTGGACCTTGTTCTCACCGACAAGGAGGGGCTGGTGGGGAATGTCATGCTCAAGGGTAGCCTTGGCTGCGGTGAGCATGAAATGGTGGAGTTTGAGATCCTTAGGGTGGCAAGAAGGGTGTACAGTAAGCTTGCTACCCTGGACTTCAGGAGAGCAGACTTTGGCCTCTTCAGGGATCTGCTTGCTGGAGTACAGTGGGATAAAGCCTTGGAAGGAAGGGGGTCCCAAGAAAGCTGTCTAATATTCAAGGACCACCTCCTCCAAGCTCAGGAGTGATGCATATCGACAAACAGGAAGTCAGGCAAAAATGCAAGGTGGCCTGCATGGATGAACAAGGAGCTCCTGGACAATCTTAAACAGAAAAAGGAAGCCTGCAGAGGGTGGAAACAAGGACAGGTAGCCTGTGAGGAATGCAGAGAAACTGTCCAAGCAGCCAGGGATCAGGTTAGGAAAGCTAAAGCCCAGATAGAGGTAAATCTGGCCAGGGCCATCAGGGGCAGCAAGAAAGCCTTCTATAGGTCTATCAGTGACAAAAGAAAGAGTAGGGAAAATGTGGGCCCACTCAGGAAGGAAACGGGAGACCTGGTCACCTGGGACATGGAGAAGGCTGAGATATTCAACAACTTCCTTGCCTCAGTGTTCACTGAGAAGGGCTCTAACCGCACTGCCCAAGTCACAGAAGGCAAAGGCAGGGACTGGGAGAATGAGGTACAACCCACTGTAAGAGAAGAATAGGTTTGAGACCAGCTGAGGAACCTGAAGGTGTACAAGCCAATGGGACTTATCTAAGGTAAGAGGCCAGTCAGTCCCACCTCTATGCATGGCAAGATCCTGAAGCAGATCCTCCTGGAAACTCTGCTAAGCCACATGGAAGATAAGGAGGTGACCAGTGAAGGCCAACATGGCTTCACCAAGGGCATGTCATGCCTGATAGATTTGGTGACCTTCTATGACAGGATTACAGCGTTGGTGGATAAGGGGAGAGAAATAGTCATCCTCTACCTAGACTCATGCAAGGCATTTGACACTGTCCCACATGACAACCTGGTCTCTAAACTGGAAGGCATGGGTTTGATGGGTGGATCACTCAGTAGATAAGGAACTGGCTGAACGGTTGCATGGCTTGAGTCAAGAGTTGTGGTCCATGGCTTGATGTCCAAGTGGTGAGCAACGACGAGTGGCGTTCCTCAGAGGTTGGTGTTGGGACCAGTGTTGTTTAATGTCTCTGTTGGTGACATGGACAATGGAATTGAGTGCACCCTCAGCAAGTTTGCTGTCGTCATCAAGCTGTATGGTGTGGTCAACACGCTGGAGGGAAGGGATGCCATGCAGAGG
>NW_009646657.1:422456-493478 GCF_000708025.1 Charadrius vociferus
GTAGGCCCAAGTGGAAGACCTCCTGCAGCAGGTGGCTGAGCTGCAGGAGGTGGTGAGCAGGCTGCATAGCATCAGGGAGCCTGAGAAGGAGATAGACAGCTGGTTACAAGCACAGTCTGCAGCAGACCCACAGCCAAACAGTCAAGAACTCCCACGCTGGCACACACAGAAGGAAAGGGAGGCCAGTAACACTGAATGGAAGCTTGTAACTTCAAAGACGAGGAGGAGGAAGAGACTTCCCCCAAAAGATGAGGCGCACCTGGAGAACCGCTTCACTGCTCTGCAGAGTGAAGAGGCAAAACCTACTGTATCAGGAGAGGAGCAGGAGCTGAGTAAGACTACTCAATCTGTTCCTGGTATAATAACCAGTGCAACTAAGAAAAGACGGAGGTTGATAGTTGTAGGCGACTCTTTTCTGAGAGGTATGGAGGCACCTATTTGCTGGCCTGCCGCACTCCCTGTGGAGATGTGCTGCTTGCCAGGGGCTCGTATCAGGGATGTAACTGAGACTGTAACTGTACCAAACCTCGTGCAGTCCTCAAACTATTATCCACTGCTGCTGTTCCATGTGGGCACCAGTGATGCAGCTGGGAGCAGCTTGAGGGCTATCAAGAAATATTATAAAGCCCTGGGAGCAGCGGTCAGACACTTGGGAGCACCTGTAGTTTTTTCATCATCGGGGCCAGGTGAATCTAGCAAATCAATAGCTGGCTTCAGGACTGGTGCCACAGCCAGGGGTTCGGCTTCTTAGATCATGGGACTCACTTTCAGAAGCCTGGCCTGCTGGGGCTGGATGGAGTCCACCTGTCAGAAAAAAGGGAGGAATCTCTTTGGTCTGAGGCTCGCCAACCTTGTAAAGAGGGCTTTAAAATAGAGTTGCTGGGGGAGGGGAACCAGAATCCATGCCACTTCTACCAATACAATGCTGATACCAGTAATAGAGGCCCACAACCTTGATATGGGTTGCAGGTCAGCAGGAGAACACCTGGAATGCAGCATAAAGGAAAAAGAGCCACTCCAGCTAAGGAGCTAGGTTCATTGGGGGCTCGACTTAAGTGCCTCTATGCAAATGCACGTAGCATGGGTAACAAACAAGAGGAGTTAGAGACATGTGCAGGCCTGCAAGGCTGTAATCTGGTTGGCATCACGGAGGCATGGTGGGATGGCTTCTATGATTGGAGAATTGAAATGGACAGATACAGGCTCTTCAGGAAGGACAGGGAGGGAAGACAAGGAGGGGATGTTGTCCTGTATATCAAGGACCAGCTGGAGTGCACGGAGCTCTGCCTGGTGATGGATGAGGAGCTGACCGAGAGCTTATGGGTCAGGATTAAAGGAAGGGCACAGACAGGTGATGTTATGGTGGGGGTCTGCTACAGGCCACCTGACGAGGAAAACTGAGTGGATGAGGCCCTCTATAGACAAATTAGGAGCAGCTTCATATTCACAAGCCCTGGTCCTCATGGGGGACTTCAACCACACCGCTATTTGTCGGAAGGGCAACACAGCAGGGCATAAGTAATGCAGGCGGTTCCTGGAATGTGTTGACAGTAACTTCCTTCTCTAAGTGACAGAGGAATTGATGAGTTGAGGTACTGTGCTGGACCTTGTTCTCACCGACAAGGAGGGGCTGGTGGGGAATGTCATGCTCAAGGGTAGCCTTGGCTGCGGTGAGCATGAAATGGTGGAGTTTGAGATCCTTAGGGTGGCAAGAAGGGTGTACAGTAAGCTTGCTACCCTGGACTTCAGGAGAGCAGACTTTGGCCTCTTCAGGGATCTGCTTGCTGGAGTACAGTGGGATAAAGCCTTGGAAGGAAGGGGGTCCCAAGAAAGCTGTCTAATATTCAAGGACCACCTCCTCCAAGCTCAGGAGTGATGCATATCGACAAACAGGAAGTCAGGCAAAAATGCAAGGTGGCCTGCATGGATGAACAAGGAGCTCCTGGACAATCTTAAACAGAAAAAGGAAGCCTGCAGAGGGTGGAAACAAGGACAGGTAGCCTGTGAGGAATGCAGAGAAACTGTCCAAGCAGCCAGGGATCAGGTTAGGAAAGCTAAAGCCCAGATAGAGGTAAATCTGGCCAGGGCCATCAGGGGCAGCAAGAAAGCCTTCTATAGGTCTATCAGTGACAAAAGAAAGAGTAGGGAAAATGTGGGCCCACTCAGGAAGGAAACGGGAGACCTGGTCACCTGGGACATGGAGAAGGCTGAGATATTCAACAACTTCCTTGCCTCAGTGTTCACTGAGAAGGGCTCTAACCGCACTGCCCAAGTCACAGAAGGCAAAGGCAGGGACTGGGAGAATGAGGTACAACCCACTGTAAGAGAAGAATAGGTTTGAGACCAGCTGAGGAACCTGAAGGTGTACAAGCCAATGGGACTTATCTAAGGTAAGAGGCCAGTCAGTCCCACCTCTATGCATGGCAAGATCCTGAAGCAGATCCTCCTGGAAACTCTGCTAAGCCACATGGAAGATAAGGAGGTGACCAGTGAAGGCCAACATGGCTTCACCAAGGGCATGTCATGCCTGATAGATTTGGGGTGGATGAAGGAAGAGCAACTGATGTCATCTACCTGGACTTGTGCAGAGCATTTGTCACCATTCTGCACAACATCCTTGTTTCTAAATCAGAGACATGGATTCAAAAGGTGGACCACTAAGTAGATAAGGAACTTTCTGGACAGTCGCACTCAAAGAGTTATGGTTGTGGCAAACAGTGACAAGTGGTGTTCCTCAGGGGTTGGTACTGGGACTGGTGCTGGTCAACACCTTTGTTGGTGACATGGATGTTGGCATTGAGTGCACCCTCAGCAAGTTTGCCGATGACACCTAGCTGTGTGGTGTACCCTACATGCCGGAGGGGAGGGATGCCATCCAGAGGGACCTGAACAGGCTTGAGAGGTGGGACTGTGCAAAGCTCATGAAGTTCAACAAGGCCAAGTGCAAGGTCCTGCACGTGGATCAGGAAAATCCCAATCGCAAATACATGCTGGGCAGAGAATGGATTGAGAGCAGCCCTGAGTAGGATTTGGGGGTATTGGTTGATGAGAAACTTAACTTCTATGTCTCTGTAGGACTTTACTCTGGGTGTCTTTTAAAGATAATCGTTGGTTGTTCATCACTTTCCTCAAGGAGTTCAAGTAGGCCAGGGTGATTTGCATCACATTAAAAGATCTGAACGCATGGAAAACTATTTAAATAAACTTTTTGTTCCCAGTTCTGCCCTGCAGATTTTAAACTAATCAGAGTTAATTATAGTAACGTTGCTTACAGTTTTCTGAATACTTCAACCTTCAGGTTTTGTTCATTATTTGTCTTTTGTTTTTGAAGTAATAAAGGTGTACTTCCCTGGACTTGTCTCCTTTGATTTTGCCTTGGATGATGATGTTAATTTTGCTGCTTCATCTTTTCTGAGGATTTTTATCTGTGCATGTTTCTGTCTTATTCTGATGTGTACTGTAGCCATCTTGTCTTGGTTTTGCTATTTTCAACATGTTTAAATGCTGCAAACCCAGCTACTTCCAAACCTGTCCTGGCTGTATTTTTAAAGTAACTTAAACAGCTTTTTGGAACAGACTAGGATAAAAATAAAGTGTTCAGGTTCCTATCAATGAATAATGGCTTCATCTTATTAATTAATGAGTAAAATACCCATCTGGAAATTAAGATACGCTAAATGTTCTCTAACTCAAGCCATAAATCAGGCTGGTGTCTGCCTTCTTCCAAGCTTGATGGATGGTGCACTTTGTCTTTCCCTTGTGAGCATCTTGGACTGTAGGCATTGTTTCTGGTGTTCACTGGCTGCCATCAGCCCAGGGACTAATCTTCCCAGTTCAGCCTCCGTGGTACAGCTGGGACAACTTGCTGCTTACTGGTACTTCTGGTGAAATCGGTTAATTGGTTCTGTGTGAATCAATCTAAGAGGACATTTTCTTGAGAATTATTTTTAGTAGCTTAGGAAAAACTTGCCTAGTAGCGAGCTCAAATATTTTGTAGTTAATCTGGTTTGCTTCAGTACTACTCAAAGTAGGGTTTGTGGCTTGTAAGAGACTGAAATTGTGATTGCGTGGTTTGACCTCTTGGAACTTCCATTGCCTGTCCACCTTGGTAAGACAAGCTGCTTCCCATCCCTGTCTGCCTTTTTGGGACTGCAGAAGCACCCCTGTGATCCCTTCTGGGCAGTAACAGGGATAAAACTGTAGACCTATGTGTGGCACAGATAATTTTAGCACCTTCTGAGGGTTTTTTTCTTTAATTTTGTAGTTGCCAAAGTTTTCTCTGTAGATACGTGGTGAAGCGTGGAGAGGATTGGAGCTGAATACTTTGTAAAGGTAGGAGGTAAAACTTTTTTGTAATGGAAATTGATTGTATTCATTTTGGCATTTACAGACCCAGACCACTCTTAGTGCTTTCTAAGCATTGACATAAACCATCACGCTTTTCCCTTGTCTCACAAAGATCAATTATACAGCAGTTGATTTAGTAGAGAGTCTCCAGTAATGGTGGTAAGAAAACCCAAAGCAGCAGTAGCAGAAAACATGCTTTTCTTGAGGCTTGTCTCCTGCCAGGTGACCAGTTTATTTTCAATGGGATGGTGCAACCGGATCTGTGAAGCAATGTGGTTGAATATGCAAAAGATAGGGATATTTTTTCTCTTTCAGAGCTGTATAGAGCACATCATCACAGCCTAGGACTCCAAACATCTCCATCTTTCAGTGGACAGTTCTTAGGGATTTTTTTCCACAGATAATTCTTTAAAAGTTTGACATCAATTTAGCTCATCTGTTTGTCAGAGAAGGGAGCAATCAAAGCAAGTGCTTTTGTGGGCAGCAAAGGAGGAATCCTGATAGATTGGGTATATGGATTTTAGTACTTGATCAAAAATTGATGTAGCGCATTTATGATTTTAAAGCCTTTCTTCAGACTGGTGTAAGGGACTCTTCTGCTCCTTTTGGAAAGTGTAAGTGGTTTTGGTTGCTTTAGTTTGCTGTGTGTTTTTCGTCAGTATTTTGTTGGCAGTAGATACGATGCTTCATTACATGCAACGGTATTTTAACTTTCCTAACAAACTGATCAGCTAGTCTCTTGAAATTAAAGGATTTCTTTGCCTTTTGTAGCACCTTTAGCTTGTTGTAGGAAGCTGAGGAGACAGCAGGAAAGTTTAAATGCTTTGAGAGGCCAAGTTTGTGTTCCGGGGATTTTTGCTTTGTTTTTGGGCTCAAGTGCCAAGCTAACTCTCCATGTGCAGCAAAGTTTTGAGTCCAAGATGCTCAGTGATGGAGTGAAGGTCACTGATAGTATGAACCATCACAGCTTTGAGTAATACAGATATTGTGCAACCACCACAATCCAGAGCAAAAAGGTATTTCACACCCTAAGTAGCTGACTCGATGTATGACTGATTTTTGTGGAATCTCCTGTAGTATCCCGACAGCAAGTGGTGTCTGAAACCAGATAGACTCTGCCTGCATTTATGGAGGTGGCTGGAGTAAGAGCTTTTGGCTTTGGCCTACAGCTGTTGTGATGCTGCTGGGAAAAGGACAACATTTGAGTTCCACCTTGGAAAGACTGGTTACAGAGCACAGGCTTCTCTTAAATATGTGCCGCTTCTGCAGTGAGGCGTAGAAGCGGATAAAATGAGCTTGAAATATCTCTGAGGTTCTGGCTTTTTCGCTGCTGCTCATATTTTGTAGTAACAGAGAAAGTGTGTGTATGCAGAGCAATAGAGCAGAATGTGTGCTTGTTTGCAGCTACTTCAATTAGGAGGATACAGAGGGCTGGGAAAGAAGGTGGTAGGTTACCAGGAGCAAGTACGGTGAAATGTTTATGGTGTGGACGTACCAACCTGAAGGGTTTTAAGCTGGTTACTGTATTTTTTTTGTGTGTGTGGATAGCATGTTTGCTGTGTTGTGATTGCTGGGTGCATACTCAGGGTGTGAGATAGCTTACCCCTCAGGAGGAGGCAAGCTTGCATGTTTACATCTTATTTTAACTGGTTGTTTGGGTTTTTTTTATCCATGTATAACTCATAGCTTAGGAGTAGAGGTGCCTTATGCAAATATCTCCTGATGAAGTGCTGCCCCCCCCCTTTTTTTTTTTTCAAACAGATAATTATTTTTTAATCACTCAACACAACAAATACAGAACGTCAGTCTTACGAAGTTTGGTTTCACTTCCAGTGTTCAAGGTGTCAGTGCTTTAAGAGATGTTTCTATTACTCATTTTGAAGTGAAGGTTGAAGAGTGGTAGTTTGTTTTTTTGTTGTTGTGGTTTTGTTTGTTTTTTTTTAATTAGTTGAAAATGCAGATACTTTCTCTTAAAAAAAAAAAAAAGTCTTTAAAAAAATTCCCAGTAATTAACACTTTTGTCAGTGATCTCTGAACTTGTGAGACTGAAAATTTGCAGCAGTTGGGGAGGATGTCCACGGGTAACAAAATAAAAGGTCTTTCTTGGTTTAGTGGGCATCGAAGCAGGTTGCCTGCTTTGTACAGGTGCCTGTCTGTGCTGTCTGGCCAGCCAGGTGAGCCTGCCGAAACAGGTGATGCTGCAGACTTGTGCTAGGAATAGGTGGGCACCTGTCAGTTGATCTCTGCCAGCAGTTTTGTAGCACTGGAGGTATGGGTTTAATACGTCACTTACTCAAAACTGCTGGGTTTAGCATGAGAAAGGGCACCTTTGTTCCAAAAGTCTCACTGCAAATGGGTGTTTTCGTCAAAATTGACCTGGATTTGTCTTGCAGAGCACCTGGGCTGCTGGTACAAGGCTCTGTTTTGTAGGTGGGTCCTTATCCTCTGAAGGCACATCTTCTGTCTGAAATAGCTCAGCAGAGAGCTCAGCCTCGACCTGCTGGGTGCCCACTTTTCCCAGCTGCTCTCTCCATCCTAGCCACAGCATGCACCAGAGTGGGTACATGTGCCATACTGGCTGGCTGCTGGGGCGGCTGCTGCTTCGTTGCTAGGAGAGCCCAGCAGAGTGGTATTTTTTCTTTGAAGCTGCTGGCAAGCTGGAGAGATGATTTCTGGGAGCTGCTTGTGGTCCCTGGGTGATGTTGGCGTGTTCAGCACAGAAACATAGTGAAGGCTTCAGGAGCAGGTAGGGTTTCAGTTCACCAATGAATTAAAAAATTACAAGTGAGGGCTGAGATAGCAAGTGCCTGTCTTATAGAAAAAACAAGGTTGTAAAACCTGACATTGTAGTAATCGGGGAGCATCATATTTTTTTGCTATCCGTTTACCCTCTTTGATCTGCAGTGACCCCTGGGTTGTGAATCTGGGGAGGCTGATGACAGAAGTCTAATTAAAATAGCCATGTTTCTCCTATGTTTCGCTCCAGTTGCCTCCTCATTTATTGCCATTCGCTGCTGCTTGTGCAGGTGAAGCTCAGCTGGCCAAGTGTCATCCCACTTAACACCGTAGGTTGGCTGCTCCAGTACAGTAAACAAAAGCAAAAAAAAATATAATGCGAGGAATCTATATTACTTATTTGAGAAGGAGAACTCGCCATCGTTATAGTTTAATTTATTAACATGTTGCCTGAGGCTGTACTGATCCTTGGGCATGGTCACTGGAGGCAAACTCATGCAAGTGATGGAGAAGACTCAACTGCACTTTCTCTCCAGGAACTTGCAACAGAGAAAATAAGAGAAGAAAAGAAAGTGTGATTTTATTTTTTTTTAATTTTGTATGTTTTTTAGTGTTCCACTGACATCTTAATGTTTTCATGATACTGTCCTTTGCTTTGACTGAGAGAGATGGGTTGGCTTCTTTGATGTCTCCAGGCAGGTTTTGGCTTGATTGTATCTGTGCTGTAGCACAGAGTGCAGAAAGGCATTAGAGGAGAACAAGTGAGACAGAACTGGTAGAGGTGGAGATATCTACAGAGGAACAAATGGGTTTGAGATAAGTTTTCTCTATTCAAGTATTCATAATTTAAGTACTGAAAACATAATTTAGCACTTTTTGCTTCAACTCTTATTTGAGGGGGAAGGGGGCAGATGAGAGGGGAATGTGTGACTAGAAAATCTGGTCTGGCAGTCTACAGCAGTAGGTATTGTGTTCTTCTGTTTCAACTCTACCTGAATGCAAGATACAATCTTTGAAATATTTTAAATAGAGAACTGCTTCAGCAAGATGGATTTCTGCATATCATTTACAAAGTATGTTTTTAATGCCTTTCTGAAATCCAAACTTATGCAAAATGGGGCTTGTTATGCATGTCTATGCATTTTAATCTCCTGCAGTGATTTGTCAGTTTTCCTTAACATCTCCCTGGTATATTACAGCCATTCTTCAACTTCGCTTCACAGGGCTGCATTTCTGTCTTAACTCACTCAGTTCTCCGAGCAAGGAATGAATTGCAATTTACTTATTGTATGGTAAGGTTTATAAGATGATGTACCTATTTCCTTGGATTAGGATCAGTAGCAGTTGTGGATTTAAAGACTAGGAAAACCTGAGTGCAATTTGGGATACAGTATCTTTTGTTTGATGCTTTAGTGTAAGCAGTTGTTATGCAGCTGTCCTGTTAATGTTCTTGTTTCTATTGATTTGTGTTACTTGTGTTTCTGTCTTACATTGATAATTGGTTAGTGATTCCACCCCCCCCACCCCCCTCCCGCTTGGAATGTCTAAAAATAGCTCAGCTAACCAAAGAGTTGATGTGTTAAGTTTTTGGTTTGTTTTTTTTTTTTAAATTTTCTTTTTTTCCCCAGATGGGCTTTCTGGCAGAGACCAGCCGGTAGAGCTGTTGAATCCACCTAGAGTGAACCACATGCCTAGCTCTGGTAAGAAGAAACTTTTATTAAATGTTGTTCCTATTCTGGGAATGCAGTAAAATATTCTGCAGTTCTGTCTTGCAATTGGGAGAGCAGAATGCAAATGCAAAATGCTGGAACAAAGTGTGTTAGAACTGGCACTCATCTACTTTCCCAGGCTGGGTGAGTGGGATTTGGGAGTGGAGGGAGGATGGAGCACAGCAGCCTTGGGAGTCTTAAATAGCTCAGCTCTCACCCTTGGCGGGGAGCTAAGGAGAGCCTAACCTGGTTGGAGCTGCTTGTTTTTCCTTAAAAAAGGGGAGCACAGCAGAACAAAGCAGCATTTTGTGAGTCTCTTCACAGACTAAAAGGAGCACTTCGAAGCAAAGTAGGTTTTTGAGTTGCTGCTCCCATTAAGGAGAAATCTTGTTTTGAAATAAGGAGCCAAACACAGGCTGATCAAAGCGTATCGCTCTGGGCTATCTGCTTTTCTTCCCTCTTGTAATGATCCTGCTACAGTGTCTCTTGGGTCTTGTCCTTCTGGAATGAAGGAAGCACAGTAGCCAGAGTGTTCATCCTGGAGGCTGGCTGCTCCTCATGGAGCTGAGAGAGATCACAGTTGCACCACTTCAAGTGATGGAAACCAAAGTTTTGGTCACAATACATGAAATGCTATGGAAAGCAATCTGCCGCTGTCCTTTGTGTTTCCCCCTTCTCTCTTCCAAAAGTGTTTTGTTTCCAGGTGTGAACAGATACAGATATTTGTACTAGGTATGATTTGGTATGTGAAGCATTATCTACTTTCCAGGTAGGAGCTTGAGTTTTCCAAAAGCCCAACTTTCCCTTCTCTGCAGCGTTCCAAAATGCCTTTAGGTCCCTTTATATTAAAGAGATCTTGCAGAAGATCTAAGCGCTTCTGGTAATGCAAGTTAGAAAAATGTAAACGAAGCTTATTCAAAACAACTACAGCAGATTCGGGGGGAGAATGGGCTGCGACCTAACCTAGATTTTTGTGGACTTAAATGCATATCTGGGGAAGGAAACTTTTAAGGAGGTAGAGCTATTTTGTTGGGGGAAAAAAAAAAAAGGAAGAGATCCTTGTATGAGTGTTTGGCTTTGGATTCTGAGAAATCTCCCCTCAGTGTGCTCAAAAACTTGTCCATCAGGTAAGGGAGGTTATATTTTCCTAATCCTGAGAGAGATTCTCATTTTAAGACTGCTGTGGTAACACGTGTCAAATCAAAGGTTTTACTCCCTATTTTGTATTCATGTACTAGATTGAATTTTGTGGCTCTGCACAAAAGGAGTCAGTCTTCTGAGATCACTGGCCAATATTGTGGATGTGATGGCTTTGTCTTTTACTCTTTTTTTTTTTTTTTTTTTTTTTGGTGGGGGGATACAGGACGACAGACTGATTTTGTTGTTGGTTGTTACGTTTAATGTTTCCTTTTGAGGTATTTGAGGACAAAGGCTGGTGCTGGTTAACAACTTGGGTAACCTGTTGGTAGAGTTCAGTGTGCTCTAGCTATTTTTCCCCAGATGAAAGGAGGTGGTTTTTAAGGTGTTAACAGATTTATGGAATTCTTACCTTTGGACTCCATTTTGAATATTTTTAATAGCTCAGCTGTATGCCTACTGAAAAAAATAAACAGCTAGCCACCACGGGGGAGCTATGCTCATGCTGTGTGGGTGGGATGTGAGATAGGCAGCAATGTCTCTTTGACAAATGACTTCTGCCAGCGTTTGAGCTGTGGGAATTCCCGTCTCGTGCTGGAAAGCTCAGGCTGATTGTGCGTGTAGTGGGCAAAGGGTAGGACCAATTGGGAGTGAAAATGTGACCTTATGCTAGAAGCACCGTTGGCTCTGGACAATGGTCACCCAGGTACTTTTCACTTGAGACCCTACACTTACTCAATTTCTGCTAAATTTTGGAGAAATCTTTTCAGTCCTGCAGTGCATACATGGGCTGGAAACGTCTATCTTGTATTTTGATTTGCAGAACGGTAATTAGTACCTGGGAGCACGGTGTTTGCGGGGAAAAAGATGTTTTGGCATGTTTGTAAATGCAAGCAAATATCATCGATGATCTTGAAAGTGGCTCATCAGCTGGCTTTCAAGTGTGATGCCTGCCTATACCTATGTATCCTGATCAGTTTTTAAAATTACTCTTAAAATTTGCTGTCAAGTTGAGGGACTTACCCACTTGGGAAAGCCATTGTCCTGTCTGGTTGTATCATTATTACCTTTAGGAGTTTGCCGCAGATCCTTCTGCAAGAAGAAAGGAGAAGTAATACTGAATATTGCTCTGGAAAAACAAGTTATGCATGGGTTTGTGGGGTGTTGTTCCAAGTCTCAGGCATGGCTGAAATAAAGGTGTTGAAAAAACAGCTTAAGGAAAAAAATTGCTTAATCCTGTCCTGGGATATTCTGTTTAAAACCTTGTCCTGTCCTCGTTATCATAAAGTGACTGATTTGTAGCCCTCATGGTGAATAAACTTGAGTGGGCGATGAGCCTTTATCCCCAGAACTACATTTCTAGTTAAGATAAAATCACTGCAGTGCACTTGCAGGAAACCAAAATGTTTTTTCTTTGCCATGAACCAAGTGAAGGAGAAGTTTGATCCTTGTTGGTTGTTCTTCTCTGATGTTAAACAGTGAGAAAGAGATGTTAAGTATCCAGGCCCTAAACATGTTCTGTCCTGTGGAACATCTCAACTACAGAATAGAAATGTTTAGAGCATTTTTATGACACCATTTCACAGGTGAATTGAGTAGAATGGAGTTTGGTCATTGCCAAGGTGTGTTTTTTAGGAAAATGATTTCTCTCTCTTCCCTACAACCCACATCTTGCACAGGAATATGATAATCTGATAATGCTGCTTTCTCTTTTTCTGGCTTCAGAATATTACTGCATCTTTGGCCCAGGGTAGGAAAGGGGATAAATGGTTGAGTTTGTTGTGCAACGTTGCTTTTCCTTAACTTTTACTTGCTGAATTCGGAGATCTTCAGAACCAGGACTACACGGATTATTTTTAGTTAATATTATATGGAAAATCTCGTGACAATTAAGGGGCCACAGTTAGCAGGAGAGTAAGCTTCCCAGATGCATAAGCACAAAGGTAGTCACTCCCTGGTTTTGATGGGTGGCAGCAGATTGCTTGCAGAAAGGTGAAGGAATTTTCCTGCAAGTTAGCATACTGGTTTTAAGTAATTTTTGTGTTTTACAGTATTTTTCTGCTTTTTAACAGTGAACTTAGTTGCAGTCTGCATAAGGGGACTGATTCATATGTAAGGAGGGAGGGACAGAGCTCTCTTGTCCTCTTATTTTTTCTTAATATGCTTTTAAACTGAGAGGTGCTATGCCTTTTCCATAGTGGTAAGCATAGTCTTAAAGACCTCAGTTGTGTAAATACCCAGATATTTTGTAGATAATCCTCTTAAAAGCATCACTTATGTAGTGTTGATACCATGCTTGAGACTTATCGAATAAATCTTCATTAAACATACTTTGTAGAATGAGTTTTCTTTCTTTATAAGGCTGTGTTTACAGTAGTTCACGTAACAACCTCCTGTTAGTCTTTCCAGTTTTTCTTGTTAGTATAAAGTTTATAATTACTAATTTTGTTACAAAACAGTCTTTAACAATTTCTTTAGTATGAGAAATGTGAAAACAGCTTGATATCTGTGATACATAAATAAAATTAGAATTAAATAAGATGGAAACTAGTCCTTTTTAAACTTAAAAGCTTTACTTTAGGTAATAAAACTGCAAATTGAGATGAACAGTCTCAGCCAAGCAGCCGTGTCTCCCCAATATGCTGGTCATGGCCTAATGTGATGCTCTGGGGACAGTACAATTACTGAATTAAGAAAGAAATTCCCCTTCTCATAGCATTTCCATTGGCTTTTCAGGGATGCGTTCCCAACTTGTGGTAAAAGTAATAATGATGATCATATCACATATTGCAGCATTTGAGTGCAGTTGACAGATAGTTTGCATTGGGACATAATTGTTTCATGGAGAGGCTGAGGAAAATGCATTGGGCTTGTTGCCGCTTAGGTGAAGACTTCTCTGTGGTAGCTGTTGCGGATCAGATGGAAAGCTGCTGCATACCTTCTTGAGGTTTTTTCTCCAGCTGTGATTTGCAAACCACAGATGGTCTGTGAGGCCGTCATGCACGTTAGAGAAGTGAGCAGTGGTGGTTTTCTGAGGAGTTTTTGAGGGTGGATAGTAGTCTTCTGCAAAATGTTAGGAATTAATGGGTTACACAAAGCATTCAGGTGGCTGGTACTGAGCAGTTTCTACAAGAGCAACAGGGGCTTGACTAATGAGATGATGCCGTAATGGTGGTGATGAGCAGACTGCATCTTCTACATTAGGCTCCCTGAAATGGCTCTTCCACACATGGCTGTGCCCCTGCTCTCCATCCACACCACTGCTGCTGGCAATGCTGATCTCCTGCTGCTGCCTTTACTGCAATGCTGTTGCTCAGCCTGCAGGATCGCTCTTCCAGCACGGTGCTAGGGCTTTTCTGGATCTGACACTGGCAAGAGCAATTGCAGCATGGCAGGGGCGGCCAGAGGATTATGCATGAGATTTCAGCTCCCTGCTTTTTCTTCGTCTTGGATCTAATTATCTAGTCTCCCTTCCACATTCATTTGAAAAAAATGCTGATGAATATATGAATAAATGGTCTGCAAGAGCCTCTGGACTAATATTGTTACATGATTTTACAGGCTTTTGAAGGCAAAGATTAATCCCTGTCTCTAAGAGGACGGAGTGGTAGTCCAGTTGGTCTAACACAGCCGAATACCTCGCCTTTGTTAATTTATCCCTTCAAAGGAAGGGGATGCCCTCTCACTGAAACAGATTTTCAGATACTTGCTTGCTTTCTATAGTGTGTCTGCTTCAAAAGCTCCTTCGGAAAGGTACCAAATCAGTGTGGCTTTGAAGCAGGTTCAGATTGCTGGCGGGTCAGCTAGGATTTGTGGCTCCCAATAGGCTCGCACCTCTGCAGACAAGAGCTTGTTCACACTGGGGTGTGTTAGTGCAGGGATGGCATATGCTTTTATTGTGCCCCAGAAGTGTAGCTCACATGCAGAAAGGGTAGTCCTTTAATGTTAAAAATATCCTGATCTATTCTCCATGGAGTCCTGGGGGTGGGGGTGGAGGAGAACCCACCCAAACCCCCAAATTATTAAAAGTGAGTTCTTGAGAAATCATTTTAATGTCACAACCATACACTAAGCTGATTAAATCATTGTTTGCTTATTGTCCTATTATTAGCTTATTTAAAAGCTGCAGCTATTTTTGTCAGGCTTAGTGTATTAATTTTGCCACCATTTAGTTGCTCTGGCATATGATAGTGGAGAAAATGCAGGTTGGTGTAGCTTAGAGCCTTGAGAGTTAAAATTAAGTTAACCTTGTATTTACTGCAACGAGTATTATTTCCAACCCTAAGATAGACATAAAAAACGTAGCCCATGCAATGACAGTAGAAGTATTTTACCAGCTAGAGGTACTACTAAAGCTCATCTTTGTAACCTGTTGCTCAGCCAGCTCCCAGACTTCCACAGATGATTTGCTGTATTGTTCTGCTCTTATAAAAAGCCCTTTGGAGCGTGCCCAGAACATGGTCAGCAAATTGGGGTTATTTATGCAGGACAGGGGAGGGAATTGCCACATCTAGAGACTCTGGGCAGCTCCCTGCAGAGTAGCAGGGAAGTTCAAGCTTCAGGGTCTCTTTGCTGGACTAATATTGCACCCAAGCTCATGTCTTGTCAGTCATAGCCATTGGATAATTTAGTGACTCTAACTCTCTGTCATCACGTGCCCATTGCAGGGTTGTGTGCGTGTGTGGGGATGTATGTAAGAGGGATGAGATTTTTAGCCAGGCTGGTAAGGGACTGTCTCTTGCCTGAACTTCAACATCCATGTGCGGCAAGGAGTTGAACCACTTCTCTTGCCGAGTTGGGTTTGCTGGAGCGGGGACCACTTTGATGTCTGCCTGGAATGCGGTGCATGGATGTCCTGATCCTGTGGGGTGGGAAGAGCAGGAGCCCACAGCTCCTAAACTCTATTTTGTTGTGTTTTCTTTCAGAAAAAAAAATATGTAGCTGTCACCTCCTTTCTTACCCACAAGGAAACGGTTATTAAACGGAGGAGGTGGGATGAATTATTAACAACTTACGCCTCTTTTAAAAGCTGAAAGCAGCACTTAAATCTTAAGCACTTGAATACAGAGCTGTGTTCTTAGATGAAAGGTAACTGGCAGGAAAGTTTGCTTTACTGCAAGACCCAACGTGCTGTTTTTCTTTATTCATCCCTCACCTTGTTCAGTTTATTAATTCACACTGATCAGCTATAGATTTCAGTGAATTTGATTAGTCCTGACTGTTCACGAAGTGTTATTTTCAAAATAATTCTTCTCCCCGATTCCCTACCAAAGGAAAGGTTGTTTTGTACTTTTGCTTTTATATAAAAGCATGTGATGGAGGGAGAAGCCTTTGAATGTACAACAGTATTTACATTTAACTTTCTGACTTCTTAGGGAAGGAGGAGATGGCACAATACGAGCAGACATTTAAAGGCTCCCTTGAATTGTTAATCAGTAATCTGTTCCCATTGCCTCTGGCTCTTCTAAAAATAACAGTACTGTGCAATGAATGAAAAGCGACAAATATTTCTTGGAAAGTTGATCTTGGATTGAGGCATTTCTCAGTGAAAAAATTCTCCGTGTCTCAGATGTGATCTTTTGGTAACTGTGCTTTGTCTTGTTTGCCATTTGTGTTTCCACTCTGGGTGTTTTACCTGGACCGGCAACCCTAAAGAGGTAATCAAGATGAAATCTTTGTTGTTTTGTTTTTATTTTTAATTCCCTCGCCCTTTCAAGATAACACTTGTCCTGTAGCTGGAGTGGTCTGACACACCCTGTACTCGACTCCTCCTTTCCATCAGCTTCTCCTGACACCTACTAGATGGATATGAGTGTTAGCTGGAGGACAAGGGTGGGGCAGTTACTGAGGACTGTTTTGTTAGCAGCGTGTTTGCTTTAATCCCTGTTCCCTTTTGATTTGTGTGCTCTGTACTACTGAGCTCCCCAGAATGCTTTATGCCAAAATTTACTCGGGGGTAGTTTATCACTAAAAGGGGAATAGACGCTGTAGGTCCATGCTCAGCAGCCACCTGTGTTCTGCAGATTGTAGGGTTTCCTATTCTGACACAGGATGCATTTATCAAGATCCTAGAGGCTCTTCCCCAGTGTGTATTGATTTTCAGGGCTATATTTGGCTCTGCTTTGTCTTTGGGCAATGGAGGGAATATCAGGTGAATGGCTTGTGCAGTGATGCCTAAAATATTGTAGCAGTCTCCAGATGCTGACCTGGAGGGTTGCCATTGATTGATTAAATAGACATTTCATCTCCCTCTTTGCTGCCTTTTCACCCCTGCTCCCTGCCCCAGAAAAACTTGCTCCAAACGCCAAAATGATTTAGGCTGAGACATAATTCACCAAGTATACAAATAAAAATTGTAACCCAGCTACTTCAAGCTGAAAAGCCCTGGTAACACTGATGCACCAAGTTAATGTGAGACTGCTCCCAATATGTAACGGTGTGACTTTGTTTTGACTTCTTAAGCACTTAGGCCTTGAAAGGTGGGACGTTTCCTTGAAAGATGGGACCTTGCCTTCAACAAATAGAAGGTCTTTTGAGAGCTGGGTTGCGACACGAGCGCTTCAGCTTTACCAGCATGGTTTCCTTCTGCATGCCTGTGCTTTCTTAAATCATGGGCTCTCCAGACTCCTCAAAGAGGACCGTACAGGCATGTCCTCCTCCATCCTCACCTAATTCCTCTTGCCACCACACAAATGTGAAATCAGCATTTTCTGGTTCTCAGATGTAGTAGTAAGTTCATTCACACTAAAGCCATCTCATTTACGTTTATGATTGGTGCTGGCTTGGCAATTGCCCCTTGAATAGCTTGATTTGAGGTCTACCTTAAGCCAGCGTTTCCTTTAACTTGAAACAAGTGCTTATGATTAAATATTTGCTCCTTTGGCTTAATTGATATCTTGTGATTTTAAACCACTCAATTGTTACTAGTTTTCTATCTGTTCCTCACTCAAGAAATTGTGTCATATTGGATGATTCATTCATATTTGATTAGAGTTTTCATTATAAATGGTCTTAAGTTCTTATGATCTAATAAAAGGCTTTGGAATCATTGACTTGGAACTGTAATTGTAATATACAGAATAAATGTACTGCATACTTTCCTAATAGTTTGCTAGGTGTTTTTTAAGCTGTTATAGTTCTTGCTAGCAAATTGTGTAAGGTGAATTTGTTTAAAAGTTTCTAATGAAATTCAATGACTGACCATTTCCATTGCAGAGAGGAGCTCTTCACAGGCTATTGTAGCAATTCTGCAGATTGCACTGAAGACCAAACCATGCGTGAAATTTAGGTCAAAACTTGCCTTCCTTAACCTGTTTTTAGTCCTGCTCATAGACAGTCACGCTGTAATGATATTGATGAAGGTCTGGAAGATCCTGAGTTGTCAGGGTATCACGTGCATTGGTTAAGTGACATACAGAAGGCTTTTATTTTTACTAAGGAGAGTGATCTGCCGCCTGTATGCATACTGTTTCCTAGATGAAATAAATGAATACAACTTTTTCCAATTTATTCTAAAAAATTATTAAGCTGTTACAACAGGGTAGTAAAATGAAAAAGTATTGGGGGACTACCTTTATGCTTTATTTTTTGTTATTCCAAAACTGTCTTAAGCTCTTAATTTTTTTTTTCAGATATGTGTAATAAGACCTTATTTTTTGTGCTTTAAATATTTTGAGAATTTTTTTTATTAGAAAAATATCAGACCAAGTTATTTTCTGTTGTACTTTTCTTAATGTTTGATGCCTGTATAATGTATGAGAAAATGAATATATAATGCAAAACTAGTCAAAGTAAGCCCAACTACTTGATTATGTACCTGTGAAGGAAGTATATCCATGTTCTGATTATTCAATCAGAACATGGATTTCCATTAAGTTTTGCAGGGTAGACTGAATTCCTCCAGTCAGGGGAAGGAAAATATGTCATGAATGAAATTAGCAGTTTTGTTCATATGTTTTGGAGGGAGGACACGGGAGGGATGGACAGACTCAAAGTTTTGAGGTGTGTATTTTTCATTTCATTTTGCACCTGAAAAATAATTGCACCTCATCAGTATCGTTCTTGGTAGGCTAGATCCTGTCATGAGTGTTGCCAAAAGCTTTCATTGAAATCTTATACTGGAGGATTAATTTAAATTGGGTGGTTTGACTGTATTAGGGTAACTAGACAAGTACTTTGTTTGGTGATAATACTTTCACGTGAATGTTGGAGCTGGGTTGTCGCTTCATGGCAAGTGTGTCACCAGGATCCTGAAATGGTAGCTGCAGGAGTGGTCAACTGGACAGAGCAGGGAAATGACGGTGCAGCTGTTTGGTTGTGAAGGTAAATTAGAATTGTTGAGAGAAATTGAATGATCTGCATCTGACAGAAGCTTCTTATCTGGGAGCGTGCAAATGACATACAAAAGTTTTTCCTTGTACATCTGGCTGGAGATCAGGCCCGGTGGTCATGGGGGTAGAGAAGGGTTTCCAGCTGATGCACAGATGTTTAGGAGGTAGGATGGTATGGTTTTCACCAGTAAAGATGAATTTGGAGATGTAGCTCCATAAGCTGGAGGGTTGGAGGGTTGTCTGTAGTCATCTAGGGGTTTATGTTGCTTTGTACTAAAAAGTCAATTAAGAAACGCAGATCAGCACACATTCCCATCCATGGGAAAAATAAATGCACAGGTGATTGCAAATGCAAGCCTAACCCTTGCAAACCCCAGTTTGGAAATGGGTGCATTTAGTGAGGTTCCCTTGCATAATGGCAAACTTGAGGCATAGCCTGTAATTTCTGCATTGCAAATGTAAAAAAAACCAAAACAAAACCTCATCCTCACATAGGAATGAAAGCCACAACAGCATTTAGATGATGTGTAGAATTTCTTCAATGCAAAATCAGCACCATGGGAGTTTTAAGTGGGGAAAAGTTGAAATGGTGCAGACAAAGGAGAAGGGGCAGTGGTTTCAGTGTGTTGTTTTGGTTTTTTTTTTTTTCCTTTTTAAAATAGGCTATCTGACTTCTTTGTTCGTGTACTTCCTTTGAATTTGGAACATTTTGGCCAGGCTTCTGTTAATAGTCACTATCCTTATTTGAAACACCCATAACCTTATGGCTCTTCACATGGAGGCCCTTGGGAGATCACAGAAAAATGCTGTGCTCACACCTTATTTTGGCAATTCAGTAAGAGGCTAAATCTTTGCATCCCATGACTGATTAATCATAACTAAATGGAGTTGGTGCCATCTGAATTTTATTCTAGTGCCTCAAGTCAACTACCGGTAGCTAGCATTTACTTTTTGTTGACTTTCCAATAAGCTGCCGTATTTATAGCTTGCCGCAAAGAAAACACAGCGTCACTGGGGTTGTAATAGCACTTCTCCATCCTGACCCTTATCTTGCCTGTGCATGATGTTGGCAAGGCCGGGTCCAGGCTTGTTCCCTCTTACCACGATATGCAGCGTACCAGCTGCGAGTCATGAAGCTTCCTTGGGCACATGTGAGTGTTGCCTTTGGGGAAGGGGAGATGGGTAGGGGGATCCATGCGGTGTGCTCCCTCAACCCTGAAGGGGACCTGGATGCTCCAAATGAGGGAACATCTGGATTGTACAGGTGCTAAGGGGTGCATCGGGGAGTGTTGTACAGTAATGCTTGACCAGAAAGGACTCCGCTGTGACTGAGCAGCTCTGGGTCAGTGTGTTTCAGCCTGTCCTCACCTGGCTGTCTGCAGCTGTGGGCAGGCTTCTCCTGGCTATTGCCAAGTGCTCAGCCCAGATGGAGAGGTGGCTCCATGGCAAAGGGCTGCTGACCCCAGACCATGACTTGTACCTGGAGCTGCTTATGCTCTGTCTGTCCCACTGCACCCTGTGCTGGTTCCCTACTGTGTGAGTCCACAGCCCTGATATTCTCCTGTCACAGGTGTGGATGTGTGTGTATTCATGGTGGTCTCTGAGGCCCACAGCAGCAACGCTTACTCACTTCCTCTTGCGCAGGCAATGTCTGTTTGGTCCCCAGAGCTTAGTCTTGGGCATCGGGTATTAAAGGAGCAGATGCCCATCGTGCATGCTGCTCTTCGGTGCTGTTGAGGCTTTTCAAGGGATCGTACGAAAGCCGAGTATCCCAAGTCCTATCTGCTTGATCATCCTTTGCTGTCTGTATTGATGATAAATATTTATAATACAGAGCTGCTTTTTTTTATTTATTTTGGTGTGCAGTTGCAAAGAAAACATTCCTTAATCCTTATGGTCACAAATGATGTTCTCATTCCCTTTTGACCTTGCTAAGCCACAACATGTGAAAGCGAGGTCATTGGATTTTATTCTGTTTTGTGTGCTATTGTCAAATAGCACACAATATTGTGTGCATTGTTTTTAAAGCTCATAATTTTTAAAGTGATGCTTTTCTCGCACTCCTTAGGAATACAGAGAAGAATGACTGGATTGTAACAGAAACCCTCAGAAATTTAGATGCAAAATTGTTAGCACGGCTATCATTATGGCCCTTTTTAAATTTGCAAGATGTCTTTTACTGGTAGGAAAAAGGATGAGGGTAGAGCAAAGCCCTTTCAAATGTCATGCTGATATTGTAGGGGTTGCAGGACAGGGGAGTGTGGAAGCAGGATGGTGATTTGGTTTTGCTCTAAGCAGAGATCTGCTTTTAGGAGGAGACAGTATATTGCCATCGTGTAACACAACTTTGTCTCTCCAGATCTGGTATGACAGCGAACAAATTATTGCTTCTGCTGACCTCTAAGTGGCAGGCAGTTTGAAGGCGTTTGCCCAGAGTGTGCTGGGACTCCAGTGCCCAAGATACGAATCTGGCCAGCCAGCAGGTGGGGTTTTATTCCTCCACTTCTGAAATCATTCTCTGACGAGCAGTGGGGTTTTCTGTTTGTTTTCTATTAGTGAAAGGTAGTGATTTGAGGTCTCAGGATCAGCAACAGGTTTGTGAAGGTGTTTGTGATGCACTGAGAGGGAAAAGCAAGCAAGACTAATTCTTGCTCTTCTGACAGTAAGCCAGGGAGCTGGCGTGCTTTTCATTTAAATTGGAAATTTCTTAAGATGGTATTAGACCTGCCCCATCTGTCTCAGTCCAGGTTAGATGATGAGGGATTTTGTTTAACTGAGCAGTAAAGTTTTGCTGATAAAACCCAGCTCGGAGAGTGACAGTAGTTCCCTTCACATAATATGCTGCAGCACTCTCAAACATGGCATGCCCCTGTCCTGGGGTCCAGGAGCATATTGATTTGATACCTCCAAATATTCAAAAAAAGCATGGTTAAACAAGTGGCAGACATCTAAATACATCAGTGAAACACCCCCTTCTCAATGGGATTGTGTGTGCTTGTGTACCCACACTGAAATATAGCCCAAGCTGGAAGTGTTTCCTACCTCTTGAATACACAAGAATAAAAAAGCTACTTCAGGAATCCTGTTCTCAATAACCCAAACTTGCTTAAAGTACTTATTTGTGCAGACTTTATTACTGTATTTTTGAGTGAAAGGTGTCATTATAGATGCTGAACAGGACTGGCCATGCTGCATAGTGGCAGCGATGGGGAATTCCCGAGCAGAGGTGTGGAGCTGGGGAGAAAAGCCCAGCTCTGTCCCTGAAGCTCAAACAGATCGTGGTGTTCAGGTTTCCATTCCACTGGAAGTGTGTATGTGAGGGCATTTAACCTCACAAGTCATGTTTCAGACTTTAAAGCCAGCTAAGATGGTCCAGAGAGAATGGCTCCTCTTCTGCCTTTCCTACCTTTGATAGTCTATAGGGTCTAAAAAGCAGCTAGATGGCAAACATGTTGTGCTCGCAAACTGCAAGTGGACCATTAGCAAAAAAATATCCCCTAACCCACACTTATATAGATAGAAAAAATAGAATTTATTTCACAGAATGGTCAGGGTTGGAAGGGACCTCTGGAGATCATCTAGTCCAACCCCCCTGCCAAAGCAGGGTCACCTACAGCAGGTTGCACAGGATGGCGTCCAGGTGGGTTTTGAATGTCTCCAGAGTGGGAGACTCCACCACCTCTCTGGGCAGCCTGTTCCAGTGCTCCACTACCCTCAAAGTAAAGAAGTTCCTCCTCATGTTCATATGGAACTTCCTATGTTTAAGCTTGTGGCCATTACCTCTTGTCCTATCACTGGGCACCACTGAGAACATCCTCCTGGCACCCTCCGTTTAAGTATTTGTAAGCATTGGTAAGATCCTTTCTAAGTCGTCTTTTCTTCAGATTAAAAAGACCCAAGTCCCTCAACCTTTCCTCATAAGAGAGGTGCTCCAGTCCCCTAACCATCTTTGTAGCCCTTTTTCACATTATTTGTAAATCCCTGTTAACAGGGATTTATCATGTCTTGAAGCAGTGCTAAACAAAATTTAGATCCCTGTCTTCCATCCTTGGCTCTGCTTTCATGTTCAAGAGTTAAAAGCCCATAGGAACTGGGGGGTTATAATGCTGTGAAGAAGCCAGAAGGAAAGGCTGGAGGGGAGGACGACTGAGTCGGGGCTGGTCTGAGGTATCTCTGTCCAAACGCAAGCCAAGAGAAGTCAGAGAATCGTTGGTCTTGTATGAAGTGGACAATACATGGTAAAGATGACTTCACCTTGGCCCAGGCTACTGTAGTGGGAGAGCCTCAAAACTGGTTCCAGTTGATACTACAGAAAAAATCGGGCTTGATTTGATAAGTCTAAGCTTTAATAGTGTGTGAATTAACATAACTAACCCTTCATGACAGGGTCTTTATGTACAGTCCTTTGAAGCAGTCAGCGTTGTATAAGAAAAAAACCACCTCGTTGCTGCATACTTATTATGTGCATCTTGCACTTTAGACCCATAAATGGGGGGGAGAAGTACTTTGGCTTAAAGCTGCTCTTTTGAGATGGGGTAGCAAAGGTGAGCAATTTACACCTGCAGCTGATCCAAAGAGTGGATCCTAAGGATTGGAGCTAGAATGCTTTGTTTCTCTTTAGGTACGTAAGTGTAATTACATTTAAACTAAGAATTACCTGCCCTCTCACTAGTAATGTATTTTATCCTGAAGAGTGCTGTTGAAAGCAGCAGAGGGCTTCCCCCATAGCTTGTGTACCTTAAAACCTGGTGACTGTGGCTTGCTGGGATGTCTGGTGGGAAGTTTCACTTTGTGGTGTACCTGTGTTGCCTTGGAAATTTTTAATTACATAAGGATGTACTCATTATGAGCTCAGTAACGGCATCTGTGAATTTAGGTTGAATGGGAAGTTTTCACTGCTGCTGCTTGAATGTTTTTTTTGGTGTGGTGTAAAGTGTAGACTGTGACTGCTGGCAGCATTGCTAATGGTGCTTTGGGTGGGGAAAAAGTTTGCCGCAAAAAGATTTCAGTTCCCAAATTATCCCTTCCTTATTTCTTCTAATGTGTTGCCTGTACTCCAGGGCACTCTGTGCGAGAAAATCAGGTCTCTGTGACTGATGCTCATCTCCATAGTGGGACTAATACTCATCTCCATAGTGGAGGATGGTGAAATCTCCTAAGTCTTCTGGGATTTGGGAAGAAGTTTCATTTTGGGCAGGGCTGGAGGTGACGTGGCAGTCAGTGGCCACCTCTCCTAACTCTCCCTCTCATGACCCAGCTGCTGATGCTCTGCTCACCACCCTCCCTGCTCTGGACGGCCACTGAGTTTGTCAGGCAAGAGCCCATGGGAAGGAGTTACATCGGGTCCCTCTGAAGTGGAAATGCAGTGGTCTTGTTCCAGTCTCTGCTGTGAACACCCCTCAGGGAATATTGCTGCTTACAAGTTGTTTTGCATTTACCAATCCGAACCGTGTGAGAGCTTCCTATTAAACAACTAATTGACAATGCTAATATGCAGCATATATTAACAGGTGAGTGTTTCGGTGCCAATCAAAGCCACCTCCTGGTTCTGAGTTGTTTGACAGAGAACATGTTTACTTAAGAAAACGGAGGTAAATTTGCAGAAAGTTAATAGCACCTTAACCAATACTGAAGCAAGTATTTTTCCAGATGAACAAAATGCAGGTCTGCTGGTACACAAATACTGATTTCTTTCCAAGGTAAACATGAGCTGTCTGGGGCCAGAGTACATTTCAAATGTGCTACTGGTACACCATTGTTTCTGTTACATTGATGATAGTAGTAAAAACCTTATGTATTATTAGTGCACTATAAATTGTGCTAAACACGCAGAAGGATATCTCGAATGTTTGGGGAAAAACCCAGGAGGTGCTTTGATTAACAAGAAAAGCATGGTTTGTGGCTGCTCTGATCCACCACTACACGCTTCTCATAAGCTGATTCAGATGGGTAGGTCTCCAGGTGATCATTGATGATCTATATCCAAGTTGTTGATCCTCAGAGGTGGTGCCCCCCCAGAATTTCTTGGGCTGGACAGAGCACTTGGAACAGCTAAACTTTACCTGCTACTGGTTGAGGTCTGTTTTAGCTAATGGTGCTAACAATAAATAAATAATCCATTTTGGGACCTTGAGGACCATGGTGACTGCACACCAGCTCGTGAGCCATCATCATAGCCTGGTCCAGGCTGCAGCACAAGGGCGTTGGTGTGTGCTGTGGGTGGGTGAAGGGAACTTTTTCCTTTTTGGTTTAGGGATAGTGGTCTCTTGATTAGATATCATTTTATCTCAACTGTATTGTCACAATATAATTAAAAACTATGAATGGAAGATAATGGTAATCAGTCTGGTTGGAGTATCAGTGCTCTTGGGAAAGTGTGTGGTAGCCCCATGTAGATGTATTGTTGAGCTGTTTTGTCTTTTTACAGATGTTATGAGCTAGACAACGTGATTAGAGTGTGTAAGGTGGGGGAGTGGGGTGGGCAGACCTGAAATAACTGATGTTCCTGGTCTGTGCTTGAATGATCTGCTTCATACCTCCTCAACCAGGTGGTATTATGCTGGAGAGTGAGGAAGAACAATACGACTGGGATGTGCTCTGGGCAGGAGTGCTTTCTGTTGCAGCACAGGTAGCACATGCCCTCAGGCAGGACCACAGCTTCCAGAGGCTGGGCATTATGTATCTGTATTTGGGGCAGCAGGGTTGGGTGAGACCCTGGTCTCCAACACCTTCCTGTGCAGATGCTGGTTTGAATCTCTGCTGTGTTCTTTGTGGAAATGGTCAT
The DNA here is from genome assembly GCF_000708025.1 of Charadrius vociferus. NCBI lineage: Eukaryota > Metazoa > Chordata > Aves > Charadriiformes > Charadriidae > Charadrius > Charadrius vociferus. Next base: position 447,500 of record NW_009646657.1, read on the forward strand.
GATTTGTAACACCACTGTATGGGTGTTTTCAATTTGACATAGGAAATGCTCAGTTATAGAGACTTAGAGTTGCACTGTGGGAGAAGCATAAAGATTTATCCGTTTTGAGCATTTTCTTGTCCAATGATGTGTTTGGTTTTCTTAAGGGAGGGGAGGATGTAGTTAAAAAGAAAAATCAGTAGAGGAAAAAAAATTAATCCTTAAAATTGTAGAGAATGAAATTCTCTAGAATTTCCTTTCCAGAATGACAGCATAGGAAAAGGTTTAACTTCTGTTTAGACTATAGCTTTACATTAGCCTTGATAAATGATATGGCGGTGTCCAGATGCTGATAAGAGATGGAAATAAAATAGCAGGAAAGACATTGGCTATGTTGACACAAGTATCAAGTATCCTGAATAAGCAGCCAAGAAACTTCATCTAGTTTGATGTGAAGCCAAATATGTATGCTATCTGTAATTGGGTTTCTGTCATTCTGAGGCAGAGCGACAGCCACAGGGTCATTTCACCTTGTTCAGTGTAACAGGGAACTAGGGGAACACATGGATTAATCCACTCTGCTTTTAACTCTTCCGTCCTGAAGCTAGGTAGTGATGACTCAACATTCAGTATGAAAAAGAAAATAAGGTGGCATTTACTAGCAAAATAAGAACAATACACTCAAATAATAAAATGAAAGAAAACAGCCCACAAATTACCCTTTTGCATAGGACAGATATGTTCACAGTAATGACACAGAAATATATTTTTTTTTTTTTTTTTTTCCCCTAGAAAAAGAAGGTTTATATTTTGAGAAATAGTGTTCGGGTTAGATCATAGGAAAAGGCTTCTGCTGCCAGACCATGAATTGCAGGTCTGCAGATGCTGTTCTGCCTTCCCAAAGCATGTTGGTGAATGTTGGCTTGGGAGACTCATGATTCAGCTCAGCCTTTTATTATGGCATTGCGATTAGCACCTTCTGTGATGCATCACATTTGCCAGGGTTGGGTGCTTGGACTTCTGTTTCTGTCTTTCTTTTTAAACTCCTTGTGCTGTATCCTTTTCTTGTACCATCTTTGCACTTCCTTTTATAGCAGCAGTGCTTAGGGCTGCTTGGAAAGGGGCACAAAGCGGTACGAGGGTGACTGACTTGTTTCCCAGCGAGTGCTGCTCCCACAGATGGCAGCTCAGCAGCGAAGCTGTGAAATGTTCGCCTGGACTGATGAGCAGTTGGGAGATCATGGGCTTCCTCAAGATTTGCTACCTCCTGCCTCTGAAGTCTTCTGCAGACCTGATGCTCTTGCGGAGCCAAGGGAGCAGTGAAGGGAGTGTGAACTGGAAGCCCGGTTTCCTTTTGCTGGCTCACATGCCAGGGTTGGGCACAAAGCTGACATTGCCACAACCTCCTTTTGTGCCCTGGGAGAAGAGCTGTCTCAGCCATGTTGCTTGCTTTCCATTCAAAGTGCTAATCAAAGCCTTCAAACTCCATGTGCCAAGAGTCACCTTGGAGCGTTGTTCCCACCTGACTTTTACCAAGTGCTTGCTCGAAGAGGGTTTCACTTGGTCTCTGCAGTTGTGGCTGCTTTGCATGTGAGTGCTCAACCTATGTATGACACTTGGTAGCTTCTGGAAGAGCATCCTGGAATTCAGTTCAACTGCCTGAAAGACTTTCTGCACCAGTTTTCAAGATACTGTATTTAAGACAAACCTCTTCATTGAAGCCTCATAAGTTCTGTGCAAGTGTTGTGTTGTCTCTACATGTCATACTTCATTTTGTTCTCCATTGGTGCACTTGGATTGCTGACAACAGCCTTGAAAGCCATTTCAGGTAGGCACAGGCAGACAAAGCTGGTTTTCTGCCATAGTCTGAAGGGGGGAATTTCAGGGGAACTTCATTAAAGACAGCATTTCCCCCCCTTCCCCAAGCATTCACTTGTAGATGCTGGTTATACATTTTCAGGGCCTAAAAAAATGTGGTTTACTCATATTCAGGAAAAAAAAAAAACAACAAACACATTTGTTGGTAAACTCTGTTTTCTCTTTACAAGAACCCAGTTTCACCACAAGTCATGTTCTTTTGCACAGAGGAGGAGCTTTGAAGTTTTGATGCTGTTTGCTGGGTTAGAAAAGGCTCGCTGCAGTGCCACGCCAAGAGAGAAGCAGAAAATGCAGTCACTTGGCAACTTGTACATCACTGAACCCCGCCAAATTTTTGAAGCTTGCAAATACTCATACACTTCTGCCAAGTAATAGCTCTTTTGCACTATTTCTCCTAGGCTTATCAATATATGCTTTTCCTTGCTGCTTTCCTCCCCCCGCCCCATCCCTGTTTTTTGAAGAATCATAGAATCGTAGAATGGTTAGAGTTGGAAGGGACCTTAAAGTTCATGTAGTTCCAACACCCCTGCCCTGGGCTTGGGGTTGCTCAAAGCCCCATCCAACCTGGCCTAGGGAGGGGCCATCCACAACTTCTCTAGACAACCTGTTCCAGTGTCTCACCACCCTCACAGTAAATAATTTCTTCCTAATACTTAATCTAAATCTACCCTCTTTCAGTTTGAAGCCATTAGCTGTCATCCTATCACTACACTCCCTGATACAAGAGTCCTTCCCCATCTTTCCCGTAGGCCCCCTTTAGGTACTTGAAGGCTGCTCTAAGGTCTCCCTGGAGCCTTCTCTTCTCCAGGCTGAACAACCCCAACTGTCAGGCTGTCTTCATAGGAGAGATGCTCCAACCCAGCTGAACATCATCAGTTTGGGCTTCAATGTAGTGATTTGGCTACATGTAAATGTGCTAATGAAATTGCTGATGCTGGTCAGGATAGGGTACGGGACCTACACTGTAGTTTTGTTGCAGAAGAGAAAAATCACTTTTGAGTGAGGTGCATGAGGTCACGGATGAATATGGATTACATGCAATGTGCAAATCACCATGACATTAAGAAAAATTCTAGTCCTTTTAAAGCAGCTTTAATCAGTTTTTCAGACAGTTCTAGAGCATGTTAAATATTAGGTTGGTGTGCAGTTTATAATATGTTTTACTATTTATCCCAGGAAAGAAGTTCTTGCATATGACGAAAATTTCAACTTTGAAGTACTCATTATATAATGCATTGTATTATTTTACACCTTTGAATTAAAATATTAATTGCTATTTTATATCTAAATACTCCTTTACATCCAAAAGACTAAGCTGTGCATCTCCTGGTGAGTATAGTTGTCTGCAAGTATAAGGACTTTTCTAACTGCAACATAGATGATGATGGAGGTTGAACTGTTCTTAAATGTACTGCCTAGTTAATGGATTCAACACCATCTGTAATATGGTTATAGTTCTGGGTTTCTGCCTTGTTACCTGCCACTGTCAATCCTGTTGACCAAAGAAGAGCTGTAACTTCACAAGTGTCTTGTTACCTGTCTTCCTCAAGTAAGGAGCATCTCAAGAGCTGAGGTCAGGAAGATGTTTGCCTCTCCCACAAATGAGATAAACTGGGTTATTGTTAAAGCAAAGTCAAGCAGCTGTGCCCAAGTATGGCACTCATGATTTTGAGTACCATCCCTTTTTCCTTTAGTCTAACAGATTTAGACTTCTTTGGTAAAACAGTCTTGGGGAAGAAAACTATTTTAAATTAAACTGAATTTTTTTTGTTCTTAAGCTTTAGCAAACCAAATCTTAATGCATATGCTAATTTTAAGACAGTCATTTTCACAAGCAGCAGATACTTAATCTTACACGTACCACATGGATTTGCTGCTGGCATCACTTGTAAGATGGTCAAAACAAGGACAAATCACCTATAAAATTCTAAGATGTTACTGAACAATTTTGTGTTTTTCTTTCAACAGACCAGCTAGTTGTCTTATTGCCTTATGTTTGTCACTGGCAGTATGGCTTGAAAAGCTTGTTCAAGCATCCAAGATGAGCTCAGAATGAGAGGAAAAATCTTGCAGTGAAGAATCTCTCCCACCACAGGTTTAGTTTCATATCGTGCAATGGCATGTGACTGCACAGGCATTCTGCTGTGATATGAATGTTCTGGTTATAAACTGACTTAAAGCAATAAACAGGTGCAACTGCCTATAGAGGACTTACTTATACTAACGTAAAGGTATCTTCAGTTGTTGCCTTAAAGGTTTGGGGGCAGCAGACTAATATAACTGGAAGTGAATATGGGGAATAGATGTGTATAGTGGGAATCTTTAGAAAAAAAATTCAATTATTTTTTTAAATAAGTTTTAGATATAAAAAAATATTCATTGTAGAGCATTGCTAAACTATTGTGTAGGCTTTGTCCAAATCTATTTCCGTGCCTTCTCTGGAAGCAGAGGGTGGTGCATGTCACTGCTCTTCTCTGTTGCTGGCTACGTTGGTATGCAGAAGCGTTGAGATTAGGGTGAGCAGCATTGACATCCATTTTTATTTATAGCCCAGGACTAATATTTTCAGCACACCATGTTGCTAAGCTTTTAAAAGCTGTCTTTATTGAAGTTTTGGGCACTATTAATGAAAAAACGATGCTGGATGTTTCCTGTGAAAGGTTGAGGGTGTACAAACCTTGAAAGGATTTTCTTGGAAAAAACGTTAAATTTGTGATTTTATTTTAACTCAAGGATAGTCTGTCTGTGTACCCACTTGTGAGGCTCTCCAGGGATAAGTGTGGTAGCAGTTGCGTGCAGGTCTCTGCCTGCTGCAGGAGATGGTGGTGGTGGACAGGTGTCTCCCTGGGATGTTCCCTGTTTACTATTGACTGTCCCCAACATTGGCCCTGCCCTTCAGGCAGTCCTGCACCAGCCTTTCCAGGGGAGTTTGTAATCATACCCTAACCTACTGTGGGGCTGAAGGGGCACTAAATGCCTTTGTGCAGCTCTGGTGCAAGGTTTTGATGGTACCTTTTTCCATTAACCATGACTATTTACATTGGGATGATACAAAATCAAACTGCTGCTGGTTATGACTTCTTCACGATTGTCTATGACTAGAGGGTTTTCAGACGACAACACTTTTTTTAAGCGTAAATCAAGGCAGATGGTAAAACCAAGTGACCTACAAAATATAACAAGTGTGTTCACCAGAAATGTACAGTACAAACAAATGTACTGTCACCTAAAAATACCAAGATGGCATTTCTGACAAAGTGATGATTGTATAAAGAAGTCAAAGTTTGGGTAAGGCCAAGAATGAGTTTTGCATCCTCTTAAGTGCACAGTGGTGATCAAACTGACTGTAAGGTATTTCAGCCTAATGTTTCTTCCTCTCTGTAATTTTGTTTGATCGGGTTTATCTAGTTCTGTTTTATCTGTAAACAAAGTTATTACAGCAGATTGCCTAAAACTGCTTCTGTTGGTCAGAAGGTCTCAGTGTCTTGCAGAAAACAGCACTTAGTTTGTACTGTTTGTATTCTGTTTCTCTGAAAATAGGACCCAAAAACTTGCTTTCTAAATAATGTGCTACTCTTGTGATCTGCAAATAGTGTGCTTTTTTAATAGTCCCTTTGTGTATGCATCCTTACATGTTAGGATGTAAGTTAGCTTTGTAGCCTCCTCTTGCAGAACCACATCCATCGCTCCTGTTATCCCAGTGACCCACCTCTTCCATGCCAGTAGGGAGGGATTGTATTTCACTCAGATCATTTCAGCATCCTGCTCAAAGCCCTGACCAGTTGTCTCACCACCAATGGGGCTCCTGTGGCAGGAGCTTCTCAACCCACCCAGCCATTGAAGACATGAGGGAATGACAACTCCTGCAGCTTCATCCCTCCTCCATTTTCAAGAAGCACTTCTGGACCCCCAATCACCTTGTGCACAAGTGCTGAAGTCTGTAGGAAACGTCCTAGGTTCTTTGCAGGGCTGGGGATCAGTAGAGAGAAGGTGGTGTTGTCTCATGGTGCCCACCAAAGCAGAGCTCTGCAGTTAAAGTACACCACTGTGAGGGAAGCAAACTTGAGGTGAATCAGCTGTGAAGTCGAAACATGCAAATTAAAGCAGGCTAAATCACAGGAGGATTAGGCTGTAGTGATTTAAGACAGTGTTATTTCAGTATGGAAACACTGATACGGGATTTAATGTGCTTTAAGTTGTCTTCGTAGTTAAGATGGGTGGTCTGACACAGGCAAACACAGAAATCTGTCTCGTTCTAGACCTTTCTGTATAAAAAAAAAATTGTAACAATGGCATTTTGGAAATGCTAAGTGATATTCTTTGGGTTGGCTCCTTTGGCTGATCTGCTGGGAGAGCAGAAGGGCTTTTGTAGGCTTCGCTTCCTGTGGGGTATGAGAGCTCTGTGTGGCCTCCAGACATGGGCTTCTGACATGTTAGGAGATGCGTGGTCTGGGAATCATCTGGCAACTACAAATATACACAAGCATTCTCTCACAAAATGCCATTAGATTACCTCACCTGATCACCTCACCTGGCTTTGCACTATGTTTTTAGTTAAATGCCACCCAGAAACAAGGTCTGTACCTTGTGTTTTGCCAAAGATTGTCATCTGGCAAGACAAAGTTGTGAACTGAGGGAGGGAGGATCCACCACTTCTCTTGGTAGTTATTGTGGCCTTTAATCATCTTGGCAATTGGCTTGTCCTCAGTTAAACTTGCTCCTCACAGCTGAAAGACAGTCCTTTTACTGCAGCCTTGGAGCCCACGAGTACCTGATTTCCTTGTAGCTTGTGCTTCCATGTTGTAATCCAACGGCTTTGCAGTTTGGCGGACTCATCCAGCTGACATCCTTCACAGTGGTGTATTCCCTGCTGCCTCTCAGCCACTGTGGTCTTTTCTCTGTGGTTGTTCCAGTTCTTCAACACACATCTTAGAAAACAGTTACTGGAACCATAAATTTTTATCAGTGCTATTTAGAAGTAAAATTCCCTTTATGCCCTCTCTTTTTTTTAGGATTTATGAGCAAGAATTCATTTTTCAGTGGATGATGATCTAAAGAGAGCTAAGCAGTTTGTTTTCACACAAGCTGTTGTGTTTTATGAATATTTCAAATGGGCTGGCTTTCCTTGCAAGGATGACTTGTTTCTGTGATCTTTCGGGTATATATTTTAATGGATAAATTTTGTGCTCTGTAAGAGGAAAAACCAAAACAAAACAAAACCCCAAAAACCCCTACCATAAGTTCAGAATGTCTTTAAAGGACTTAGCACATTAAGGCAACTACATGTTAAGGAGAAGTTATTTTATAAAATATTTACTCTAAATGAGAGAAGAAGTATCTGACTTAACGTTTCCCATAACGTGATATGGTTTAGGGCAAAAACTATGGCTTTGTTAGCTTTAAAACAGAAATGGCACTGCAAAGGCAATAGGTGCAATGGCCCTGGAGCTAAGCAACTTGCAGAGATGCTGTTTGCCTCTTCAGCAGCAGCAATTTTTTTGTAACTTCGTATTGCACAAAAGAAAAATTACAAAAAGTGATTGTATGCAAACGGGTTTCTAACATTTCTTGAAAAACATTGGTTAAGAATGGGTTTCATACACTTGAGGCATGAAGCTGTAGAATACACAGTCCTTCATTTAAGTGGCCTAAAAATAAAACACTTCACGTGAAATGTGATTTGCTTGATGGAGAAGGGATTAATTTTATACTGGTATCAAACAAGAATTTTATCAAAAGACAGTTTTGGTAGTGATTACCTGTTTAGCTTTGGATATGTTCTTTGAAACAATTTTTTGTGTAGGAATATTTGACATGAATGCAAGAACTGAATGTCTCGTTTTTGTCATGTTTCAGTTATTGTAGAATGTTATAAAAAGAGATGCTTAAGGTCTGAAGATGGACCTTAAGGGAGGCACATCATCCCTATGGTCCTTTCTGCATTTGTTGATCTGAAGAGAGATGGCCTTCTGTTGGTTTTCTAGGTGTGTTGTTGTTAGCAGTCTTTACCAGTAAAGATACTAAGTTTGGGACGTATGCGGAACACTGCTACCTTCTCCATTTCTTAAATCCAAAGGTGGGGACTTGGGTGCTGTAGTGCGAATATCGCAGTCTGGCAAGGTGAAACTCTAATCACTGGTGGTTTTGTGTAAAGTAGTGGGAGAAGTCATCCAGAAAACACCTGGCAGCTCATAAAATTCCTGCTACTGACCTGGAATTTACCTGAGTTGTGCTTAGTGCTGTTGACACCATGGTTTGAAATTGCTGGAAAGGACTTGCCATATTCACAAAGTCAGCGTGTTGTGCTGGTTTTCCTCTACCAGTCTTGCATAAGTGCCCTTTGCTTCCTGCTTCAGGCTGGTACCTTCTGCACTCATACTGAGTCTTTGCTCCTCTGACACCCTGTTTGTTTGTTTGTTGTTGTGTTGGTTTTTTTTTCAAATGGTGGCAAATGGATGGGGAGTTTCATACTGACCCTTCTCCAAACCTTTAAAATAAAATAGGATGATCAGTGCAAGTTCTGCCTCATGGTTGGCCTCATCTTCTTCCCTGAAGCCTTTTGTCTTCAGCTGAGAGGTATTTTAGGGCTGTTTCTGGCTTCAGCCATACATTTTGCTGTCTGGCACAAATACGGGAGCCCAGTCTGGGGCTCCTGGAAGCAACCCTAATGCAAAAATGAATGTCTCACTGACATTCGTTTGTAGCCTCATTTCTTGATGATGACAAGGATGTGTACTATTTCAGGGAAGCGATAGGCAAATCATTTCTATCTCTACTTGTCTCTAGTTACTGCTAAATCAACTTTAACCTTCTTAAACTTGCTTTTAAAAGCCTTCATTTTCACCTTACCTCCTGTAGTTGTTGCTCAGTTGCTTGCCTGGATGTCCTTTTTATCTCTTTTTTCCAGTTTTCCGAATGTCTTTTGTCCATATTTCCTCTTCATAACGAAGTGTCCTCTTAAGCCTCGGTCAGCTGAATCACTGAAGCTTCTTTAGGTTCTTTCCAAAGTCTTTTATCTTTTTTTAAAGTGCTCTGAAAAATATTGTTATTTTATTTCAGGTAAGGATACATACACGCTCTCCATCCTTATATATATTTTAAGTGTCTCACCTTTATGCTTCTCATAACATCCTGTTTCTTTTTGTGGAAGAATCAGACTACAGTCAACCCCTAGGCAGGGAAGTTTGTTGCCTGAATGTAACTGGAGCAGAGTTGTAGCCTACCACATAAATAGGTAGGCATCATTTAATTTGCCACAATTCAGAAACCCTGTAGTTAGGTCCTGGTTTCACAGTCTGAAGTAGCTGCCCAACAGAAATAAGCCATCTGATTGCTGGAATTCTAATGGGGAGCTGAAATGTGAATACAGCATGGGACCCATGAGGAATGCCTGCCCACAACCGGAGGTTCCTGTACAAGAGTCTGTGCTCTGCGTGTTCCGGTCAAGAACAGCTGTGGGTTCCCAAACTCATTGATGTCTGCTCCATCCTTTGATCAGCCTGACTTACACTAGGTACCACTCTTAAGATTTCACAGAGTAGTTCACTGAGACCATGTCACTCTTTATTATCTTTGGTTTGACCATTTTTGAAATTCTTTAGCTGCATGCTGTGATTTAAGTTTTATTTTTGCTGGCACATGCACTCCCCCATGGCCCTGCGGTTAGGCTGGATGCTGCACAGGAGCTTGCACCAAAATCCAGATCTCTGAGGAGCAGGGCTTTTTATTCTCCAAATAGCAACAGGCAGTAAAGGAGATGCGTTAGCATTAAAAGTTTGTTTTAAGGAAACAACTTTCCTAGATGAACATGGTGAGAAAACATCCTGACCTTTCTTAGGTTCCACGGAAGAAAAACAACTCTTTGTGGAAGTGTTTTGACAGAATCCAAGTTTAGCTATGATGACGTTTGTAGTAAATTATATCGAGACCGTGTTTCTTTTAGTAAAACCACCATTTTTGCATGAACTACAGTTAAATGTGGTTTGACACTTGCATTTTTAAGCAACAAAAACCAGAATTCATCAGAGCAGTGAGGGAAGACTTGCTCACCTCTTGCTTTGGTTGTAGTAGGTGTGGTGTAGATGTAACGTAACCCAAATTTTATTTAGCTGTGAATGATTTGTCTGCAGCTTGTATGCTGCTCAGTTAGGTAATTTCCAAAAGCAGGGTCAAAATAAAGTGACTCTTTAACTTCTGTACCCAGCTGATGCTGGTCTTTCTACTTTTCTATGCACGCTACCAAGACTTTTGAGAGTGATGGATGCCACAGAGAAGGTGAGGAAAGAACGATGAAGGAAATATGAGGGGAAGGGGGAACTCATGTGGGTGTTCATCTTCGTTCATCTACCCATCTTTGGAAAAGGGTGTGTTGTTTCTCTGGCAGTACACATCAGAGTAGGGGAACACTGACTGTCATCTTCCATCTTCTCTACAAAGCCCTTGGGGGGGGGCACAGGAGTGTCGTGGTCATTGCTCTTAAATTCGAGGTCATCCAATATAATAAGGATGCAGGAAGGAGACAAAGTGCTTATTTTTTAGGCAAAATATTCTTGTGAGCCTTAACATATGCTTGGTTTTTTCCTTGTTTTTACACATTAGTGTATGCTTACAAATACTTAAAGGGAGGGTGCAAGGTGGATGGGAACAGTCTTTTTTTCAGTGCAAGAGGTAATGGGCACTAGCTTGAACATAGGAAGTTCCACCTGAACATGAGGAGGAACTTCTTAACTTTGAGGGTAGTGGAGCACTGGAACAGGCTGCCCAGAGAGGTGGTGGAGTCTCCCACTCTGGAGACATTCAAAACCCACCTGGACGCCGTCCTGTGCAACCTGTTGTAGGTGACCCTGCTCTGGCGGGGGGGTTGGACTAGATGATCGCTAGAGGTCCCTTCCAACCCTGACCATTCTGTGATTCTGTGTTTGGTAGTCGTGCTTCTCACTCTAGCTGAAGGACAGTCTTTTGGGAGGGGGGGAATAGCCGTCTTGTGCTCCACCTTTGGTTGATGTTGGCAAAAGTGGGAGGTGCCTATTTTAAGTGCTTGACCTACCATTTAAATAAGCAAGGTTTTGCTAAATTTAAAGTTGTTCTCAATGTCACAACTGGTTGTGTAAGGACATGCATGCATTGGATGGGCAGGCAATGACGGCAAACCTCTTACTGCTTTCTGAAACACTGCTCAGCAGGTGGTTTGTGAATCTGCTTAACAGACACAGCAGGCTACCAATGAGCTCATTCTTTAATTAAAAAAAAAAAAAAACAACTTGTAGCAGCAAAATTAAGTTGTCCTTTTAAAAGAAATTCATTCATAGAGATGTCTCTTGTTACACTGCTTCTTCCTTAATGAAGGTGAGTTTAAAGTGTATTTAAAAAAATATTCCTTGTGAAAATATGTAAAACTGTTATAATTAAACCTGGATCTTAACTACTGCGTTGTTGTGCATCTGTTATGGTAAAACTCACGTGTTAAAACTCATCCCAATGTCACTTTGGCTTTCCATGTGTATAGGAAGCAGTGCCTGTCCCATACTGATAAAAGAAAATGATGTTCTGGCCTTCACAGGCTGGGGATATTTTCAGCAGAATAAATGCTGAGTTTGTTCCATATTTAAAAGGCCATACTGATGTCAGTGGTTTGTGCAAAAATGCCAAGAAAAAGCTTGCTTTGAGTGAAAGTCATCACTGACGTTGGGAAACCTTATCATGCATGGAGTACTTCTAGGATGCGGGATGCAGGGAAAATCTGCCATCATTCTTTAGGATTTCAGTACTAGCAGTGGAAAGGCTGATTCTTCTTGTTAGCTCACACTTACATTGATGGGCTGCCTTAAGAAAAGGATTTTGTAATTATTCTGTCCTTTATCATCCTGCTATATTTAAATATGTTCATTTCATCTCATGCATCTTTAAAAAAAGAAAAGGATTTAAAAAAAAAAAGTCTTAACTCAGGTGTTTGTTCCCTGGAGTTTGTATTAAGTAAGAAAGGCAACACCTGTGCGTTTTGCAGAAATAAGAAAGCGCTTGAGTGTAATTTCTCTGTGCCGTTGTGGAATCTGCACATTTTGAGTTTATCTGAATTTCTCTAGGAAACTACTTGTGTTTAACATTCTCTTAAAATAGCTTTTTTTTTTTTTTTTCTCCTATGCATCTTAATCATTTTGAGTGGATAACAAGGAACATCTTGGGTCCTCATGCAGCTGAAGTACCTCAGTATATGGGTTTTTTCAAAGCAAAAGCCCTGAGAGAGTGGCTTACAGAAAGCTGTGGGCTACTTGCCTGTTTGACTGTATGCTTGTCTTCTTGGACCAGGGTCTGGGTTTCTAATAAACTGCTGAAAACACAGCAGCTTGTCAGCAATCAATGAAATTTTTTTAGCTGAACGCTTTCCTGTTACAGTTAGCTACTTAGCTACTGGGTTTGCTGCTTCTACCTTTTTTTTTTTTTTTCTTTCTTCCATGATGGAGAATATTGCATTGCACATTTTGGGGCTTTTTGTATAGCTGGGTGTCCCTTGACTGGTGGCAGAAATGAGTTGACTAGTCTGTTATTAATAACCATTCATTCATTTGCTGTTTAGAAAGACCAGAATATGTCATCTTAGTAAAATTATAGGATATATTGTGGAACAAGTAATTGCTAAGAATTTTGTTTCACCTTCTCTTTTATTTCACCTGTACTTGACATACCATGGCTTAATTTCTCAATAAATTGGTATGTTAGATCCTGAGCTGTTTGTTAAAGCTCCCATTCTCATGGAGTTACCAGCTGCTGATCCCAGAGACTGCTGCGTTGCCTCTGCTTTGCTGTGCAGTTTTCCTTGGTGGTGCCCAAACCTGGCTTCAGCAACATTTGTGCTGCTGTTTTGTCTTCTTTTAATGATAATCATTCCCTTCCCTCACCTTGCAAACTGGTAGGATGCAGCAGGCACTGGAGAGCAGGGGTTGGCCGTGGGTTCTGCGTATGGTTTTGGCAGAGTACCAGTCTTCCTTCTCAGCAGCATATAGGTGACTTTGATCTCCCAGCTCATCTCTGTGTCTTTAGGAAGCTGACAGCATTTCCTTATAGCCATAACTGCTTTTATCACACAACTCCTTTTTGAATGGCCTGGCTGTTTACCAGCTGGCACCATCTCTACTTGCAAGCGAGCCTTCACTTCAGTTCTCATCACATCATCTTGCCCACTCTACCCCAGGATCCCCTCCATCTATGTGACTGGCACCACTGTGCTCTGACAGGAGTTACAATGGGAAAACAATTCTTCCTTGATGCATCCCAGTGAGGAGGGGATGTGGTGTCTGCTGTCCTCCTTAAAGTTCACTGTTTAACTCTTGGCACTCCTACTCTGTTGCTAGTTTGTCTGCTGGCTTTTATTCTTGATGATAAGAGTTCACCGCTTTGCCAGGCTCCAGAAAGAACCCCAGAAGAAAGTCCAGGCATTTGTGTAACCCTACCTTTGATGTATATCTTGCAAACTCACCCATTTGTATCTAGCTGAGTAGATGGTTGTTTTTTTTACCCTCAGGGGAGTTTTTCCATGTATACTCACAGGATGAGACTTGCAGATTCCTGCTCCATCTCTTCCACGTGTAATTCTCCTTTCTGAAGTATCACTTTCCCTTGAAGGATGTTCATAGTGAGATTAGAGAGAAATGTATGAGAAATCCATGTGGGTTTGTCTTTTCAGAACTATATCAGATCTTCCTTCAACCTGCCTTTTTGTCTTGGGTATCTTGTAAGGTGAGGAGTTTCTTTTACCAGCAGCGAGACAGATGGATCAAAGGCATTAAGTTACCGGATAACGCTTGAAACAAGGAGACAGGTGAAATTATATTCCCAGGATTGCCTTTTAAGACTGGATCTTTTTGTTTTGTTTTCTGATGTCTTTTATTGTTTATTTTGATGCTTTTTCCTGGGGAAACTTAGGTGCATTTTGATTGTCTGCCCCTCAGCATGGAAGGAAACCATGCAAGGAAAGGCTTAACCACAATTGTATGAAATCTAAAGTAAGAAATAGTCCACCCTGACTCTTTTGCTTCCATTATCTTGAATTTCAGTAAAAGCACTGGCATCATCCAAGATGCTAATTTGTTAAAGAAGTTGTTGAACAACAAGAAGACAGAGAGGGATAACTATTGAAAAGGAGGCGGTAAAACTTGAGTGTCTTGCTATGGAGCTTCTCTATCCTGCACAGGCTCATTTGTTGGAGACATCTGTGCAATCAAGGTTTTATTCCTGACTTTCTCAGAGGCACTGTGACACGAACTCTTCAAATTCCTGTTAAGGACTTATTATATTACATGTGTTTGGAAATGTCCTGCTTTATTTGTGAAGTGTTTGGCTTTCTTGCTGCGGCAGGACATAATGCTGAAGGTGCTCAGGAGATCAGGGTGGTGCTGCAGCCCGGGGTCAAGTGTGTTGAAGCCTTTTGCAGTACTTTAGACAGGACCATCAGAAATGCATGTGGCCTGTAAGATCCAGATGTTTAGCCATGAAAGTTTATATTTTTCCAAACTCTGATCTACTGCTATGAGGTTGTGAGCAGGTAAACACTACAAAATGTTATTTTCTGTCTATGGTTGATGGAATTTTGTGGTTTTTCTTCAAGCAAAGAGACTTTTATGTTTTAAATCTAAGATGGAGAAAGTAGGATAAGTGGGCTGCTCTTCAAGTTTTGGTTTTCTTATCATCATGAATAAAATTTGTATGTAGATCTCTCATATGTTTCTAATAAATGCTAATGAGATCTCTTCGGGGAAGGTGTTAGGATCAAAAAAGCTGGTTATAGAAATCCAGAATCACGGCGCCCTTATTATGTCTTCAGGTCTCAGTAGTAATCAGCAAAAAGTTTCTTTGCAATGAATGAGTGAGTGACATTTAAAGCTCCATCTGTTGCCTACGGTGCAATGCCTCACGATGTGTTTCAGTGGGTGATGGGATGATTAATTTTGGTTCCCATTCATGCCGCATGAAATATTCTCATAGCGGGGAATAGCTCCAGCCCTTGCTGAACTGCAGCATGTGTGGTGCTTGTAGGAAACCTCAGCTGCTCTTTACTCATAGCTTGTGCGCCAAGAAAGGATCCAGGCTGCATTTGCATTCACCCACGCAGCTTCTTAGCAGGCTACACAAAATACCAGTGACTGCGGTGTACTGACCCACCTGCTTTTGAGGGATGGCTCCGCTGCCAGTGCCGCTGTGGCTTGCTTTTCCTTACAGGCCTGTTGTGAACAGACGATTGGCCTGTCCCTGTAGGTGAGGACCACCTTCTGATCTCAGGGTGAAATAGTGGCCTGTCTTCTCCATCTCGCTGTCCGTTGACCTAGCTGCACTGTCATGCTTAAGCTAGTTGTGTAATTCTAGCCCAAATGGGATCCCACCCACCTGGGATCCTGGTCTTTGCCTTTGGGAGAGTAGAAGTAGGAAGTAAAGCGGAGATAATGAAGTGCTTCTCCTTGCTGCCCCACATCACCCCACCTTCCCAGCTCTGCACATAGTCCTTTATTTTGGCCTGGTGCAGTACAAATTCATGGAGGAGCATGGCAGGGCTGTGCCTTCATCCTGCCCCCATATGATGCTTGTGATGTGCTGCAGAGGATGTTGGTGTCCTGGGTGCTGCTGCACCAATACCTCCTGCTCCCATCACCTGCTTGGGGTCCTGAAAAGATTTGGGGCTTCTCTAGTAAAGCCTGGTGAAATCTTTTTGAGAGAATAAGCTGAATATAGATGGTAATGGGGGTGTGTGTGTGTTCCCCTCACCTATTAATTTCTGCATATATTTGGGGCATCTAGCGTGCTGCAGATTGAAACCAACTAAATCTCAGGCACTCTGAGGGTGCTGCACCATGTTTGCATCTGCTTCGTTCCGTTTTACACGCAAAATACACTGCTTTTATCCTGGCACTGCAGTCAGATACTGCAGTAGCTTGTTTCTATTAATAGCTCTGATCTCACCGTTTCTTAGTGTTTCGATGAGTTTTGACATTTTCGGAAGTGGAAGCCCTGCGGGAAAAGAGTGCCTCAGCTGCCCAGCCACTGTGCTGGCTGGCAGAGGGGACGCCGGCACTGCGGGCTGCTGCTGCTGCCTCTGTGCAGGCAGAGCAGGCGGTTCCCGGTATGGGGGGGACTTAATTTGTAATAATCCAGCAACACTCAAATAACACAAGTCTTCCTTCCAGAATAAACCACCGCAAACGCTTCATCGGCTGCACTTGAAGCAAGCAGTTGCTCCTTGCCTCTCTCCTGGCTGATTTCAAGCAAAATGAAGGCGGTGGGTTTTAGAAACAGCATTTTGTGGCTTTGAAGCCTGCCTGCACTGTGCTTCTGATATGACAAAGTCTTTTCTGCCGGCAACCACCTGGTATTTGAAGGCTTTGCAAAATACAGGAAATTTTTTAAAAATCAAAAGCTGTTGCCAGACAGCAAGGGCAGTCCCCAGGAAATAAATTCAGTGGAATAAACACATGATTTTTTGCTTCTGCCCAGGGCTGAAAGCAACTGAAAATAATGCTTAGGGGGAGATCTGTGCACAGGCTTGCTGCTGTCCCACAACTCGTGCTGTGCCGGGATGGCACTGGTTCAGCCGGGCTGGATGGGGTTGTCTCTGATGGCAGCAGCCAAGAGCCTGGGGATGCTGAGCACGGTTTCTTGCTTTTGTATTTATTTTTTTGTGTGTGCTCAAAGGCTGACGTGCCGCTATTGGCAGAATCTGTCTGGAGGGTTATGCTTGCACGCCAGTAATTAGAAAGCGAACTCATTAGTTAGAAATAAAGTCCAAGTCCAGAGAGGATGGGAGATGGGGAGGAGGGGGGAGAAGCTGAGTCAATCGTTTCTGGAAAGCACTGGCCGGGGAGGTTCCACCACAGCCATCCAGTGGAGCGTCCCCTCCCTGGTGTGCAGTGATTTGGAAAGGCACCAGGGACTATAGAGTACTGTAGCAGCTGAAATGCTCTTTTATCAGGGTTCTGTACACTCTGTCTCCTAAGCTCACTCTGTCACAGACACGTGGCGGTATGTCTACTCTATATACTATGGGGGCTGGCAGAGGGAATGCTGCTTTTCTTTCTCCAGCCTTGATCAGATGCTCATCCCCAGCATTTGCAACAGAGGAGGCTGATGTGATTTTTTCCCTTCAAGCTGAAAGGAATTGCCGAGTAAAGAGCAGGGCGGCTGGGAAGGAGCTGTGCAAATTCAGTGGGACTCGCTCCATGCTGGACCGAGAGCGGTCTTGTGGAAAACGTTTCATGTACTTTCCGTTTGAAGGTGACGTTGTATTTAAAATGTGAGAGGCAATTTTCTGCGCTGCTTAAATTAAAAGAAAAAAACCCAAAATAACAGGGAAAAAAAAAAACAAAAAACACCAGAGTTTCTGGCAACAGCTTTTGGTTTGAGAAATATTTCTAAAGCTCAGCTTAAGAAAAGGTTATGCTGAAACGAGATTTGAATTGAAATCTTTGTTTCAAATATCCGTTGTCCATCTCATACTGAAATTTTGTTTTAACATACATTTCAGTGTGTTTTCAGGACTGAATCTTATATTTTAGTCCTTTAAGGGCTTGCATGAAAATGCTGTGTCAGAGAAGGGGAAGAAAATACAGTTATTACTCTTATTTAAATATGCATGTACATATTTAAGTAGTATCACCTTCCCCTAATCCCATCCAAAATGCTCAGTACTTGTGGAGAAGTTATTTTCCATTTTGGAGCATGGAAGAAACTCAACATATGACTGATCTGATTTATTTATTTATTTATCAGCAGCCTTGAGGTAAAATGATTTTAATGTCAATTTTTTTTATTTATTTTTATTTTCAGAAATTGTACCCTTGCTTTCAGGTTTGAGATTATCAGTTTATTTACAGCAAGTGTGTTTAACAAGTTTAGTTTAAATGACTTCCACTCAGCGGTGTTATAGGCAAGCTGTGAGATGTCAAATTTACAATCTCAACCACGAGGCCGCTCTGTGCCGGCAATCGATGGGGACTGGAATGCTTTAGGTCTTAATTAACGTACACACACAGGCAGTCTTTGATGCCTAGCCATGTTTTATTTATTTTGGGAGAGAAAAAAAAGCAGAGTGTTTCTAACTTGGTATAAAAATAATGGTAACTTGACTGTGAAAAAAACCCTGCATGCCTAGGTTGGCAAAAAAATTTAAAAAAAAAAAAAAAAATTCCTCCTGTTTTCTCCTTCCGTTCCTACAGGGAAGGAAAAGGCAGGCAGAACATGAGTTTATTATTAATAATTGCGATCTTGTCTTCGAATTCATGGGTTTGGCATTTCTCATTAAAACTCTGAATATAGTCTTTGTGCTTTTGTTAACGTCATGAATCTGATTGTATTAATATGTTCTCAAGGCAGAACTTACAAAAGCAATTTTCTAGTCTACCATAAAATATTCATAAGAATACAGGCTTTTTTGTTTTGATGATGTGTTCATTAAGCAGAGAAGGTTTTATTGTTTTCAGGAGGGCTCCGTAGGTCAGAAGCACTCGCTGCTTCTGTGGGGAGCTCATGGCATTTCAAATAGGGGTATTTTGAGACTGAAATAGTAAAAGTCGGGGATGACGCAGCCTCCATCGAGACTCTGAATGGGAATTGTGGTCGCGCTCTCTGCAGCTGGTGCCCCATGCCTGTGCGTCAGGCGTTTTGGGGGGGAAGAGTCCCTTTGGATGGGAAATGGAAGATTTGTCAAGTTTTCTTGGGACCAACATCCTGTACAGTGCAAGTTAAGGCTCTTATTAGGGAACAAAGCAGGAGTCATTTATAACAAAAGACACAATCACAAGTAGTAGTGTATTCCTTCTGGCTGAAACTGTATTTATTTCCACATGTTGAAAGCTTTTATTTTCTGCTTTAAGGAAACAGTGTTCGGATCATAAAGGTGTGTGTAGGAAAATGCATGGAGGTTTCAAGGTTGACAAATTCAGTGAGCTGTGTTGAAGATACCCAGTCTCCACATAAATCTGTTTAAGCAGAAGCGAGTGACTGCTACCTCTGTATTAATAACGCTGACCTTTAATCCACATGTATAAAAGATGGGACATGTTATTGCCAGGTGCTCAGAAATCTTCAGCTGGACATAAAAATAGTCAATGCATTTAAAAGCCGTATGATTCATGGAGCATGCTGTGCTGTTTGGTTTACTGACGAGTTGTGTTTGATCCCTAGGATTAACTGTTTCAAGCTCTCCTGGAGCCTTGGGGATATAAAGTTGCATTAAATCATATTCAAGATTATCTTTGGGGAGTTTTGGAACTCTGGGGTATTTGTCTATAAATTTGGGGTGGAGGGTGGGGGTAATATAAAAGCTCCAGCAACGCTGTGCTCGTGTCTGTATCTGGTGCTTGCCTGGACATCATTTCCACATGGATCCTGTGCATTGCTGATGGTCAGGTGTGTCTATGTCCTTATGTTGAAGTGATCACTGTAGGGTTGATTCAGTGGGGTAGGACAGAGCTGAGTTGTACAGTTCTTTTTCAGCTTCTTTTAAAGGTGGATCTAATTCATGCTGGAAAGCTGCTGCCCATGGTGAAATTATGTGGCAGCCCGTGGAGTACCCCTCCATGGGTATTTGCCACCCGATAAAATTGCTGCTATTCCAGGAATAATCACTGTCCATCTTTTGTAATGTATAGTAATTACGTTAGTAATGCTCAGGATATAATATCCATATGCACATGGTTGCATTGGATTTTTGATAGCCGGAATGCATCGTATTCTCGAAGGTGGATTGCTTTGGGGGGCTTCTTTTTGGTTTTGACCAAATAGCTGCAAATACCTAGTTTGCATTAGTACTCTCCTTTTTTTCATCCTGTTTCTCCCCAGTTTCTCCAAAGATCCAACATAGTAATGGGATATTTGCTGGCATGGAAACTTTACTCTTGTACTTTTCCAGGATGCATCCCGTTTCCCACAGTCCTTGGGATACACGATGGTTTCAGATTGCACCTCTTGCCCTGTAAACCATGCTGCTGGGGCAGGTACCGTATAGATATAGGGCCGTTATGGGGTTGCCTGAGCTTGAGCAGTGCTGGAGGAATCCAAAACATTAGTTTGTCACTGAAATACTGAAATCATGGCAAACCTGGATCTAATTTGGAGCATGGCATCTGAGATGAGAAGTTTCTGAAGTGATAGTCCGTGAAACAAGATAGCCTCTGCAAGGCTGGTTTTGAGCTGTCAGCTCCCACTCATGTGGGGGGGAAATGGATTAAGGGTTTTTTCTGTGCAAGTGGCGGCAGCATTTGCCATAGGGATGCTCCGTGGGCAGGAATGGGAAGGGGCTGACCACAGTACTGACCATGTAAGAGAGCATTGGCCGTTCTGAGGAGGGCTTAGGAATGTGTTGTTTAGGTGGGTTTGAATGGTTATTTATAGGCAAGAGTGTGGCCTTCTCCTCAAAATTTAATTTAATTTTCTTTTTCTGGGCCTCTCTGTTTCACTTAGCTTCAGAGTTTACCAGCATCAACTTCTCATGCATCAGTTACTGACAAAAGTAAATAAATGGATAGCATTTAGGAAAAACCTATTAAAAATCTTTCTCTGGGATTGATGATACTAATGTCCTGATGGAGTTCATAACGTTATGTGTGGGCATTTGCTGCCTATCGCTGTGGCTCTCTCTGGGGAATGGCACAGAAGGGTGACAGTGAAGTCACTTGGGTGCCCACAGCTGTGTGCTGTGTTCAGCACAGGGTCCTCGTTTATTTCTAACAATTTACAGTTGATTTCAGGTGATCTCTGAGGACATGCCACTTGGAAGAATGCAGTCAACCTCTTCTGTGCTCCTATCTTGTAACCTAGAGGAGGTGGCTGAAATCAGACCTGGGGTTTAATGATCAGGCTTGAAGTGAAGTACGAATTTAATTTTATATAAAATGAAAGTTCCTCTTCAGGTAGTGTTTTCGTAGGTGACGTACAGGTAGTGAAAGCTGATGGTCTGTCTTAGTAAAACTTTTCCTTAAGCCTTTTGCAGCTCCTAACCATTTTCCATGCATTTTCCTTTTGAATTGGAGTTTACTTCACCAGCTAGTTCCTTTGTAGGCAGAGAGAAATTAGCTTTTGTATAGTAAAACTGCCTTTGCTTTTGCTTTGGAAGGATGTCTGTCCTGCTGGGGCTGGCCTCGTGGTGGCTTGTACTGATGGCTTTATAGTAGGGTGGCATCTCTACCCCGTGAGATCTCATAGCCTTCCACAGGAGCATGCAGGAGCCTCACAGACTCCCAAGCAAACCCTGGGTAACCCTTTCGCATGGGGTAGGTGTCTTAGCAGATGCGTGACTGATCCAGCTTCAGTGATGCTGCTGATGCTCGCTCCCAACCTTGCACGAACACATCTTAAATATTAAACAACAAAAAAGTAACTTTATTTTCCAATTTTGTAGAAGCTCAATGCTTTTGAAGGGTTAGCATCTTTTACTTTGCAGATGATGTTCATTGAAAGGTATCAGAAGAATTATTGAGTGACTGTCCTGTAGAGTGAGGCATTAAATGTGGCAAATGTACAGAGTACATGTGAAATGCAGAACCTGTCATTCAGGCGGAATTTTTTTAAGTCATTCATGGCTTGACAGTAAATTTTTTTTTTTTTTTAGCAGAAACAAGCTGAGTTCAGTTATTGCAGAGGTATTTTTTGTAGATGTCTGTTGCTACCCTTTTTTATGACAAACCCCTTGTCTTCAGGGAGGTGCTTTTTGGGGAAGCAAAGAACTGATCTTTACTACACAGACAATCAAGGTGATAGCTTTTCCTTTTTTCTTCTCTTAGCATGCATCTCTTACAACAAAGCTGAGTTATGGGTCCTCTTGGTGCACATTACTGTTCTCTACTTTAGTCTTGGTTGTGCTTCATGTTTGTCCCACTTGGAGTTTGAACGACAGAGGCAAGTCTTTGCACAGTCACCATTTGAGCACCTGCTTCCTATCGCTGCCTGTGAGACGCATTTGCACCTTTCTGTTGGTTGCAGTGAGTAAGTCCAGTTTGTCATGGAAGCACTTAACAACTCTTCTTAGATGCTTCATCACTCATTTGTTTTTGGCTAAGCACTTTTCCAAAAGTGTATTCCAAAGAATACAGCACATACTGTTTTTCTGCATAAGGTTTTTAAAGTGGGAGCCTCATGTTCCTTACCATAGGATTCCATCAGTTGATCCGCTGTAAGTCAAGATTGATCCTTTCTGTGAAGTCTTAGATTAATCTTTATCTTTCTCATTTCAAGTGATGCTAGAAGAGTGGAATGGAGGTGTGTTTTGAATATGCAGATATGGAATGGTATCAAAAAGGATCACATGCAATGTGTTGAAGTTTTTTGCTTTTAGAAAATGCACGTGTTTGTAGGAAGTGGTAGCTGGAGGAAAACTGCTTGAACTCTGAATTCCTGTAGTGCTTTTTTACCATTTAAAAAACGGTGCAAGTTTAATGGTGCTGTTCTTGATTGGTTCCTCAAGGTCTTTGCTGGACACTGTATAAAAACTAGATCCCTGTGTGAATGCAGAATATGTTCATCTCTACTGTTGTGTTTTCATGTTGTAGTTGATGTGACCACAGCACTGCCCTTGCAAGTTGCACCGACTTCAGTCCCGATGGATCTGCGCTTGGATCACCAGTTTTCCATGCCCGTGACAGAGCCGACGCTGCGCGAACAGCAGCTCCAGCAGGAGCTGCTGGCCCTGAAGCAGAAACAGCAGATCCAGAGACAGATCCTCATTGCTGAGTTCCAGCGGCAGCATGAGCAGCTGTCCCGGCAGCATGAGGCCCAGCTGCATGAGCACATCAAAGTAAGTGATGGGCAGCCCTACGCTGAGTGGCATGTAAAACCATTCCCTGACCAGGAGATGCACATACAACTTTATTTTGGGGGTGGAGATATTGTTCTGGTCTTGGTAACCCTGTTTAAAGAATGATCTTTTGTAAAAGGATGAGAGCACCAAAATTTAAAAGGGGAATAACATTGAGGAGAGGAAGCCAGGTAAGCCGATGTCATGTTAAACCTTATCCACCCGTCTGTATATATTCAGAAATCCTGTGCCATACTGCCAACAGGTGGCTTGCAAGATCTACATCTGATTTAGAAAATTTGCATAGCCTAATTTCAGTAGAATTTAACGCAACGGGAAGACTTTTAGGCTACCTGTTACTAATATCACATTTTTGGGAGTGGAGTGGCGTATAAACTGCTCACTGGAAATGTGCTGGCATCACAAGGTGCAAACCTTTGGACCTTGGTGTCTCTGCAGTAATCGGAAATGCAGATTTAGCGGGTGCAGGTAGGCTTACACACCATCAGATTTTTTCAGAGT
This sequence comes from Charadrius vociferus, assembly GCF_000708025.1. Lineage (NCBI taxonomy): Eukaryota > Metazoa > Chordata > Aves > Charadriiformes > Charadriidae > Charadrius > Charadrius vociferus. The sequence goes on from NW_009646657.1 coordinate 470,649, forward strand.
TGCACAGTGCAAGTTTGGCACTGGCCGGGTGCTTTCCGCTGCTCTGTTTCATGGGACGGAGAGGAAATGTAACACACAGAGTAAGTAGGAAGTACAGTTTAGAATGTGACTGTTGCATAGTGAAAACATTAGACATTATATAAATATTTCACAGTGATAGACTATTGCTATGGTAACATAAGCTTTCAGAATTGCTAATATGCTCTCTTTTCAAAGGGGAGTTAGCACTGCACATGGTAAATAGTGTTAATGTAATATTAAAAAGCAACCTCAATTTGACCTTATATAACTTTCATTTTAATACAAAATACATGTCAGAGTGGGGAAGATAGGATTAAAAGTTAATGGTGTATTATTTACAGACTTTTTAAACACAGATATGAGCTTGGGTTTGTAAGAACAGTTGTTTGAAGACTGATTAGCAGCCTGTGTCCTTGGTGGGTCCTCTGCTCGCTTCTGGACAAAGGTGGGGGGATGTGCATGCATGTAAATACATTTATATATGCAGTCATATGTATGCATAATAAGTGTATATATGTGTGTATGTAGTTATGTATACACATGGTTCTATATGTACATACTCATGCACGAATAGCACAAGAACTGTTGCAGAATCTGCGGTTCACATAGTACATTCAGGAGGGAAGGGATGGGAAATTTCTGTGACAAATATTTCCGTTATTTCCTTGTAATTGCATGTGCATTTAGATATTTGTCTATTAAAAATAAGAAAGGGTCATTCAGATTTAATGGACAAGCTCAAAGCATTGATAATAGGCACATATTTTCTCTCATTTATGTTAAAGCTATGAGTGATTCTGATACAAGTCTGTGTTACAAGGAAGTTGAGATCTAATTTCTTGAGAAGGCAGTTAGCACAGTATATCTAGACTGCTAGGTAATGAAGTTCTTCCTCTAATGTATAAGCTTGGCTAGAGGAAAAACTTAAAATAGGAATGATGTAATCCTGTATGAAAAAGGATGACCTGCGAGGTGATTTTACAATAGTAGTGTGTCATCATGACCAGAATTGCTTTAAAAATAAAACAGCACATTATTGAAATAAACCCCATGGTATCTCACAAATAAAATAAACCCAAAACCGTACACCAACATGTAATTATGATGGACTTTCTTTGTGGAAACATACTTCTTGCATTTGTGTTCATAAGTCAGCCCACATTTAGATGTCTCTTAGATTAAACTAACTTTCAGAAACTGGCAACTGTTTTAAGTGCAATGACTGTAGGGACTGCACGGAAGCTATTATTTTGTCCAGAGAACTAAAATTTATAAGCTCACATTTTTCTATTTTGAACTTCAAGATATTCAGCTCTGTTATGGCTTATGATAAAAGCCGGGGGGGGGGGGGGGGGGGGGAGGGGGGCAATATTGAAGCAAATAAAACACTTTTATCCTGTGTAAGTGAAGCACTAGGGTTCAAACTGTGAAATTTAGTATACAAATAGTCCTAAATGAAGATGCATTGCACTTTGGAGGAATTCAGGCATTTTTTAAAAATCAGCTGCTTAGGGTGCATAGTATGCGTCCCATGTGCATGTGTGCACACCGTGCAGCTCCAAGCATGCAAGGGAGGGCTTCCTCTTGCATATACGTTGGATCAAGGAAATGCTGCTTACTGCTTCTGTCCTCATCTTTTAATGCCATGGGTAGGGAGTGCCCAGCACACAAACTTGCCTGTTTTGTGAAAGGTCTAAGCAGATGTGACACTGCTGGGCCTGTCTCTGGTGTGGGGAGGAGCAGGAGTGGGAATGCCATCTATCATCTTTTCTGTTTATTCAAGCACTGAATCTTTAAAATAAATACATGAATCAAATTCTTGACATCCTCTTTGGGAGCTCAGAATAAGTTAGCTTCATTTGATGGTTGGCTTATGGCGTCACTGACGAGATTAAGAATTTCTTCAGTCTCCTGTCCCCGAAGTGAACTGTTCAATATGCAGAAATCTTTTAGACTGAGCGATGTAGTTGTGAAATTTTTCAGCTGAAAGTGTTTTGTAGCCTGAGTTTACGGTATTGTAAGGAGTCACGAGTCCATTACTTTTGCAAATTCTTACTCTCAAGCATCTTCCTCAGGTCAAGATGAAGTCTCACTTTGGGTAAGAAAAGGCTTGGGAACCTGAACCTACCGAGATTTCTGTTGATTAAGATTATATGTAATGACTAGAGTGAGCTTGCAGTGTGCCTTACTGCTGCACTGGGTTTTGTTCTTAGACATCTTCAGTGTCTTCCCTGACATTGGGGTTTTTTGATTCAGAAAGCAAACTTTCAGCAGCTATTGCAAGGTGATCGTGTATCTTGCAAACTTACTTCCTTTCCAAGAATTTGGGGCTCCTGCAGTTTGGCTAGAATTTTCAGCATCAAAACAACCTCAAAATCTAATGAAACAAATGAAAAATTAAAAATGCCAACATCAAAGCTCTCAACTTACTGTTTTGTGTATCTACCACTAACTAGAAGCAATTAATTTGGTGTTTTTCATTACAGCCTAGTATCCACCATTTTAATCTTACTTTGCGAAGCATGTATATGTTCATCTCTTTATGTACTTGAGCAGCAATTTCTGTGTTTCACCCAGTCTAATGCCTGTTTCTATATCGTTTTGCTTACAATTCCTGGATTGTAAGCACATTTTGGATATCACAGACCAATGTGTGTGTACAGTTACATATGCAGAGCAAACATTGCATTGGATCCCTCTTTTGTCAAGACATTCAGGTTTAAGTACTTTTGTACTCTTCCACTTATAGGTGTTGAATATTTTTGTCAACAGGAATTCAGTGGCTGGGCATCTGCTGCTAAAAGTAAAAAATAGTTTTGATGCATTTCTTAAGCAGCTTTTCAGTATTTTGGACAGACATATGTACAGCCAGGATTGCTAAGTTACAGCAAGAAGCACTGTGAAGATTTTAAAGAGCTTACTGATTTTAAATGTTAAACCCGTTTGTTTTCTTTCTTTTATTACTGTGGTGTCGATGTGAACAGAGGAACTGTTCTGACTCAATGTGAATTAAGAGGGGGGGAGTATCTCTCCCTCCCACTCCCCAAACAAAGCTCTACTATAAGAAACATCTTAAGTTCTTCTTAAGTAAATGAAATTTGGCTTGAAAAATGCTGGCATGTCTGTCTTGTTTTTCTGTTCAAGTAGATAACTCTTTCCTATTGAAATCTGAAGTTTGGCATTTTCCAGAACTTGGTTTTATTCCAGCAGCCCGGTTTTAATCATCTGAGGAGAAGATGACAGGATGGTCACAGTCCTTCTTCCTGCATGTGTGATCCCTTCCCTTGTGCCCCCAAGCAGCCTTTGCTTTTCTAGACATTGTATTTTGGAAGAAATAGCCTCCACATAAAGGTGGCAAATTCCAGATCGTGTTATTTGGAGAGCCGGGCTATGAGTGAAATAATATTTGTGAAAGGGAAGCATAATGGACCCAGTTAGAGCTCAGCACACGGAGGGAGTTGGGATCATTGCATGCGGGGAATAACGAGAAAACGCTGACATGTTTAGGGAAAATAAGCCGAGCCTTATGAAGACTTCACACCATATGGAAATAGAGAAAACTGTCTTTCACAACTACAGCACAGCTTTGCAGTTTGCTGAGGCTTGACATCTGAAAGCAGCGCGGGAAAGGAAGTTGGAGCTAGTGAGCAGCAGAGGCTTCTGCCGGCTGGCTGGAGGCAGAGGCGATGGCTCCTCTCTACTGTTGCCACTTACCTTCAGTGTGATGGATTTTCCACTCAGGCGTGGCTTGCCAGATGTGTAACAATATTTATAGCCTTCAAATCTGCCTTCCTAAACAAAAACAAGGATGGAATAAGGAGCCTGGCGCCTGGGCCGTTGCCGGTGAGATGGTGGAAAGCCTCTCTTCAGGTCCCAGTGTGAGCTTTGCTTGACCTTTGATTGCGAAGGAATCGGCAGTGAATTTTTTCCTTTGTGAGTCACTCATTCCCAGCCAAGATCAGCTGGAAGTTACCAAAAGCTTTTCCATTTGCCTTCTGGTCAAGGGCCAGAGTGAGATGATTGAAGAGGGGCAGGATTTGCACTTTGGCAGGGTGAGAGGCACCTGGGGCGGTGAGAGCTCATCAGAGAAGCAAAGGACGTGGTGGGTAATGTGGTTAATCTCTTCCGTCCTTGCGCTGCCCGAGCTCAGAGCAGGGCTCTTCCCAGCTCTGGCTGTTTTATAGCTAAAGCCGGAAACTTATTCAGGATGCTGACGCACGTCAATGTTAGCACATGACAGCAGACAGCAGAAGGGTCCTGATGGTGATGGGATAGCAACACAGGCAAGCAACTGAGCCTCGCAGCTCCTCATGGACCTGAAATCCAAACCTGGAGGCATGCAATGCTATTACTGGTTTTCCCGTCATCTGAGAAAGAGTATTTGTGTGCATCAGTAGCAGAGGGAGTGCTAGTCTGTACGTATGACACATACAGGATGGTCAGAGAAGTCATGGGTTTGCATATAAGCAGCAACAACAAAGGGAGCTTTGTAACATGTTCACCAAGGAGTGATTCTGAAACTGTTTTCTTTCTATTAACACAGCCATTTCCTACGTTTAACAGTATGCTATGCTGCTTAATGGCTTTATGCCAATAAATAAAAATACATGGAATGTTTTCAGACATTGGCTGTATACATATATATATAGCAGTGTTGAGATAAAGCCTGAAGAGATGGTTTTGTTATTTTTTGCTGGATTCAAATGACATTTTTTCATCAGTGTCGCTTCTGAGCACTGATTGAGAGGTGTTAGGCCCTTGTTCGGAGACGTGGGGTGAAACTCTGGCCATTCCTTATTTTTGTTTTGGAGACTAAAAGTCTTTCAGGGAATCTTGTGGACAGATTTTGCAACGCTGTAAGGAAAATGTAATTTTGGGTGTCATGTTGATGCTCTTGGAATGGTGGGTTTACTTGCAGAATAGCTTATTGGGCACAAATCACATTGTCTTGTAGTGTGGCTGCTTTCCATGTAAGCCCTGATAGTGCCTTCAGCCCCTTTTTGGTGGCCTCTCTGTGTTGATTCCTACATAACAGGAAAAAATGAGCTTGTTTCAAATCTCCTGGTTGGGTTGGTGTCATCTTCTGTCTGGCAGATGTGCTGGGTGGCACCTTCCCCCGCTGAAGGTGGCGTCTTGGTTCCTGCAAAGCATACCGCTTTCCCCCTATGTCCTCTCTGTGTTGGACTCTGGAAGGGACAAACTTCCCTTTTACCTGCCTATGCCTCGACTCCCATTGTTGAGCATGTCTACTCTGTGGTTCTTGCCTGCAGCAGCCAGTGTGGAAGGACTCCCTCTGCTCAGTTTTGTGCCTCTCTTCTGCAAAGTGCCTGCTCCTCACAGCCTGCATCGTTTTCAAGAGAAACTTAAAAAGCCCAGAGATACCAGGTGTCCTCCTCTGTCTGTATTCTGACATGGTAGGATTATTCATCTTAGAAAACTGCAGCTGCGTACAGTTGGTGGTAAAGAAACAGACTGAACATTTTGTGCCTTGTTACTACTTGAATGCATTGTACTGTGCTCTCTTGCTATTTCTAGATGGCTTCCTGTTCTTTTTCAGTGACCTTGCCTCGTTTTTCTGGTACACAGAGCTGACTCCAAGACTTAGACCTGGATCCTGCAGAACTTAACTTCTGATGGAAGTAACCCTGGGGAAAGCTTTTGCAAGATCAGAGTGTTTGCTCTCTTTGAAGGCTGGGGGGTGACTTTCCTCATGCTCAAAGTCAAGATCTTTTCAAAGATCAATGAGGACAAATCTGCACACAGAGGGGTGGGTAGTGTCAACAAATTAATACAGCAGCTTGGACACCTGCAAGCCCCATCTCACAATTGAAGAAGTTGTCATGCAGCAGACTGGGTTAGTTTGGGCATGTTCCTACCTAGCACTGGTGGTTTCTGGACTGAAGCTGGATTGCTCAACCAGGAAGGTTGTCTCCACTGATCCTTATAGAGCTACTTTAAAACTGGTAAAAGAAACACGTTTCCTTTTGGCTGCTTCTGAGATGGGCCACGGATTGTTGGATGGAAGGAGCAGAATGAGAACTCCAGATTTTCCCGGGTGTGGGATGCATAAACCAGTGTTTGCAATGCAAAAGAACTCAGGCAAAAGTGAAGTCACAGATCTCACTGCAGTCAGTGGACGCAGTGGCTTTCATCCTGTGAATCCTTGTACCGGTGTCCATGAAGTCTGCTGGTAACAGCCAGCCTTGTCCTCCTTGCACCATTACTCAGGTGTGTTGGTTTCGGGTTCACAGCTTTCCAGTAGAATATGGAGATCTTCTGACCCCTCAGTGTTGGGAGATGAAAAGCCTCTTGCCCCCTGAGCTTGGCAGCTCCACGTTCTTTTGGTGAAGCCAAAGAAGAAGCAATAACCCAGTGCATTTTCTTGTTACTTAATCTCCTGAAGTTAGACTTAAATGGGGCTAACTTTTGGGCGTTCTGAAGGCTGAATGTCTGACATAAATGGCAGAGATCACTGGCTGACAAACAGATACAGGATCTTTTCTTTTGGTAGTACATGCTCACTTTTTCTGTGGAGTCCAAACAGCTTTTGAAGTGGTCAAACTTCTGTTCTTTCATCCTTTATGGTATGAGTTGTTCTCCCAGTAAAATGGGGGGGCACAATGATTTATTTTTCTTTAATGCTAGAAGCCTTATGATCTCCATTAAATTTGGAATTTCAAAATAAACAGCAGAAGGAGGAATATTTTGCAGTTCATACCTCTGACTTTTCAACTCCAATTATATCTTAACTAATTAAAATAAATTGGAAGTAGTCAAAGAGAACACATAGAGAATCAGGGCATGGGTAAAGAAATACCCAAGTAAATCTTGCTGTTATACCAGGAATATTGACCTGTTACTGTACGCCATCACTGATAAATTAACATTCATAAACTCATCAAGTGCTGTTGCTGCATATGGTCTCTTAACAAAATTCAGCTGTTGTATGGAAGAAAGAGGTTGTTGCATTTAAAACGTAAATCATGTTGTGAATAAGTTCACTCATGTACACGCAATACAATGTTGTTGAATTAATCTCCATGTTTAAGTTTCCTGTTTAAGTAGTGGTGGTGTGTAAAAATGATAAATACTGTATTTATATAGCATAAATACAATACCTTTAAAAACAATGCTTCTGCTGTGCTTGCACAAGCATCAGATGCTGTTGAACGTTCATTTTTCAGCATGCAGCCTTATTCCAGGGCACCGCAGGTGCTGGGGTTGTCACTGCCTCACGTCAGATGAAGAGCAGCACTTTGTAGTCCGTTTCACTGCTGTGTCCACCCTCCATCAAATGGAGCTGAACCCAAAGTCACACATGAACGGCAGCTGATGCTGTGTGTCAGCAGCCACACTGCCAGCAGTGGTACTCTGTCATTGCTGCTTTCCACCCACCCACCCACCTTTTTTTCCTTGGTTTTTTTTTTCAGAAGCCTGGCAGGAACACTCTGAGGTCTCCCATCCCTGCCAGCTTTCTGGTTTGGTTGCTGTTCCTTCACACAGGTGATTGGGATTGGTGGATCAGTGGATACAGCCACACTCCTTTTTTGTATTCATATTTCCTTCTTTGAAATGATCAAAACCCAGTGGTGGCTTCTCTAGCTGCTCCCATTACAAGAACTCTTTGTCCTGTATCTCCATTCCTGATACTGATTTTAGCATAGCTTTCCCACTCCAGCTCCTTCACTCCCTCTACCCTGAAACAGTTCACAGAGGACATAACTGGTCCTCTGAGAACTGAGGTCTGATCACTTACAGCATGATAAAATATCATTTAGCATTAAACATCTGAGGCTTCTTCCTTTCAGGACAGTTTATATGGTTCTTTGATTTACAGAGATTCCTTATTGCCATTCGTGGTCAGATGAATGTTCCCTGCTCCTGGTGCAAGGTGTATGGATTTGTCCTCCCTTTCAGTAATAACCATGTAAGGCTCAGCAGAGGCAAATGCAAAGGCATTTTCCTTACCTTTAGAGGGGAAAATGGGAGAAGGAACTGAATGTGCTGGATTGAGCTTGCTGCTTTCTAGAAAGGCTCTCAGATACTCTGCTTCTGGAGAAAGGGTAAAAACTAGACTGGAGTGGCAGTCAGGAAGCAAAAGGCACATACAAATGAATTCCTAGCACTATACCTTTGCAGATATTCAGGGCTTAGAGGGGTGAAGCTGCAGTGCAAGCTTTCAGCCTTTTGTGAGAGGTGAGCAGTAATCGTGTGGAAGGGAAAAGAGGATACAAAATTATATATCTATATATAAGCGGAGAAACTAATAACATGGGATCTTTTGACCTAGAGCTGGTGATCAGGGAACATAACCATCGTTCCCTTTCCCGGAGACATTTAAGCCTCATAAACTTGAACACCAGACATTCTCAGTACGATATGTCTAACCAAGATTAGTCTCTTGCCCAGGAAGCTGTCAGCTGGGAAGGATTGTTTCCCTGTGTAGCAAAGAGATGCTGGCCACGGGAACTTCTGGCACGGGACTGCCTGCTGTCAGCCTGCCTGATAACTGGAAGGGGGCACGCTGAATATACGTTCAGCTGCTGATGTGTCCAAGAAAAGAGATGACAGACATTCATTCTGAGCTGTGCTTTCAGATTTTTGTGTCTTGGCTTCTGCTGAAAACCACAACATTTTCCCCCCTGCCTCCATCTCCCAGTACAACCGATTAATTCTGACTAGCCTCCAGTGCTCCAGGAGATATCTGCTGTACCGCCTGGAATGAAAACATGCTGTGACAGAGCCAAGAGAGCGAATCCTGAAACTGGAGCCACAGCCTGAGACTTCAGTAAACAGGATGGGGAGAACATGAAGCAGAGAGTCCAGCCAAAGGAATGGCCAGCATTGAGATTGCTCTAAAATAACCCAGTACAACAGTTCTCCCAGAAATCTGTCAAAATCTGTGCCTTTCCTTCCACCTATATCCTCATGATTTTTCAGGGGGTGCTTTGATATGTATGTGTCTTGGAGAATTCTTTCTTGATCATCACCTACGCTTTTCCTTTTTTTTTTTTTTTTTTCCTCTCCAATCTCAGCTCCAGATCCTTTTGAATACCTGATTTAACCCCCAAAACTGTAGAATTTTATCAAAGCAGGTGGCAGGTGATTTGCCTTAAAAACACTATTTGCACCAAAACCTCAGCCTTGCTGCCTGCTAGGTGAGAGGACAGTTACGTGAAGCTTCTGAAACGCGTAATGAGTCATGCCTTTACTCAGCGTTTCAGCGTTTAAGAGTACAAGTTCAGGGGGTGCTGAGAAGATCTGCTTGGTTGTTTTTGGTTTTTTTTTTGTCTTGTCTAGAATGAAATTGTTGATTTTGAAGCTAGTATTTTACTTACATATCCTTGCAACTTCTTTGAAGCTGTCACCTCCATCAGAGGCCAACCTCTTGCTCAGGAGTGACAGACGAAGTAGTTTTACAAAGTCTCTGAGCTGGCCTGGAAGAAGTCCTCAACTGCAATCTTTTTTTATGACAGGCTGGACCATGCCAGCATGACCTTGGTCTGAGATGGAAAACACGTGTATGTGCAAGGAGGAATGCTGACCTACAAATGGAGGGTCAGGCTACCTTTCATCCGTGCTTCTTCTTAACCTAGCTGCCTTGTGCTGGAAGGAAGTAGGAATTGCTACAGATACGAAGAGCAGCAGAAGTGCTTTGGGTGATGTCTTACCATGCTGGAGCACCTTCAGTAGGTGATCTCAGGCATAGATTGCGATGCAAGTTAGGAATTGGACACAACACTAGGCTGCTTTGGATCACAGGAAACATTTATCAGCAATAAGTACCCACCTGTTGTTCACCTAGTCTTGCATGTGCGATTATCTGCATGGTAAGGGTGAGCTGTCTATATATAGATAGTTTTATGCTGTCTTCCGCTAATTGCGTTAAGCTATTCCAAATATATATTATAAAAACCTAGGAGGCATAGTCTAAGCTTCAAAAACTCTCCTGCTTTGCAGATTTTAATCAGTTTTACTGCAGCGTGTGAAGTAAATGACAGAAGCACCTTTAAAACTACAGTTGTATGGGAAGAGAGAAGCAGAGGAGCGTGGGCAGAGAGAAGTGCCTGGCTTTTGGGGGAAGAATAAAGTCGTGTCTGCAAGGTACTGGGATGCAGGAAGGATCTGCATTATTGTTACTCATCTAGCAAATCAAGGGGTGGCTATGCAAGTCTTAATGTGACATGTCTCCATGAAATATGTCCTTGTTCTCTCTGGTCAGTGGGATCCTTGCTGTCAGCAGCACACACTTCCTGGCGGGGCACAGGCTGACTTCTGGGCTGAGTCTGCTGGAAGATTTCGGAGTGCTACCTTTCCACTTCTGTTGTAATGACTAAAGGAAACCGTTTTAGCTCCACTTGCATAAGAAGAGGTTTCTTTCTTCAGTGGGAGTTGACAGTGGGCTTACTGATAAGGTGTCAGTCCCCGTTCGCTTGCTTGAGAACTGAAGACAATTGAGGAATGTGATGGCAAAATCCGCTGCACCGATGAGTCCTCATGGCTAACTGACAGTTGATAATTACCTGGAAATGCTCTACATTCTCCTTATTACATTTATTAATATTAATGTATGCTAAAGGAGCACTAGCAACGCTAACTACAGGTACAGTTGAACATTTGTGCAGTTTTCATAAATAGTGGAAGCAGTGACATTAAACATATCCAGGAATCCCCATATTTACAAATATTTATTTTGGCAAGAGCACCTAATTCAGATGATCCTAGTTGCACTCCCTAATACAGTGTGCGTGTTTGTCACACAGCATGGTCCTCAAATTGATAGTCGAATTAGTCTGAATGCAAGGGATTTCCTTTGGCATATCACTTTGTATTTCTCAAATACTTGAATTTCATTACAGTTGGGGAAAAAACACACTGCTCTAGCAACACACAATTAACACACGAGTGTTGTGGAGTCGGCATTGATTCATTTGCCAGCACAAGAGATGTAATGTATTATGTGGTACGTGAGCGCGATTTCGCTTGGTAATTAATAATCTTTGTAAGAGTCACCTAAAGTGTCTCTTGGTATGCCGTGAATTGCAGTTTAAGGAATGCTTATGAATTCCTAACTCAGGCACTTTCCAAAAGACCCAAGTGTGGGAAATTGCACGCCGCTCAAATGCAGCTCTGAAACATTTTGACTTTAGACATCAGTAGGCTTTTTTTTTTTCCCCCACTGAGATAGTCAAGGGAAGGTTAAGTGTCAAACCAAGCCCAACACGTGTGGGTATTATCTTCACAGATGTTTAGTGCTTACTGCAGGAAGGGGGGTAAGACCATGCTGCAGTTGGCCGCACATGGGTCTGAATGCTTGCTACCTGTTAAAATTTGCCTTGATTGCTTTAACTGAAGCAGAAGTTTATATTTTTCTGAAGTTAGTTTATTTTGTACACAGGACGGCTTTTCATATGTTATCAGATTTACTGCTTCTCCTGTTAGTCGGTGGTGGGTTCTCTTGCTGCTTATGGGTCTTTTTTCACAAAGCATCAGCAGAAAACCCCATTTTCAAATAAGAAAATTAAATTGTAAACCCCGAAAAATATACAATTGGGGAACAGTCTAGCATTAAGCAAGTTTTAAAGCTTATGGTTTTAAAGATAAGAAGGGTCTTTTTGTGCAGAAAACTGTGATTTAATGTGATGGTTAGATTCTCTCTGCCTCTGTTCTAACAAGATGGGTATTGTAGCAGTAAGGACGAGCGATGCAAGCTTCACCTTGGGTCAGCACCCCAGATCCTTATCTGAGGTCCTTGCAGTGGTTGTGCAGCGGGATCGCCTCAGCTGGTAAAGGCACTTCATCGCCAGCACCTCTGTGTTTTGCTAAGCCTGCACCATGTATTTCATGACAACTACTATCTATATGTTTTGTTTTCAGCCCTAAATGTGGAGAGATATTCATGCGATAAGAAGACATCGCAGTGCAGACAGACCACCCGGATGGGTTTTCTTTAGTCATTTTCTGAGGCAACAGCAGACACCAACACAGTGATTTCTTTTCACTTTTCATGGGTACGATTGGAGAGGTTGCTTCATTTATTTTTTATTTTATTTTTATTTTTTCAACTTTGAAAAGATTTGAAAACTATATTAGGGATAGGCTTTGTGGAAACTGGGGTCAAAATCAGGAGAAACAATACATCTCTAATGAAACTTCTATAAGCCATCCAGATACAAATTGGTCTTTTCATTTACATTTCACTACAGATGTCAATGAAAGCACAGTTCCTTCTAAAGCATCCTAATGTATGTAAACCATTGCAGGAAGCATAGCATGCAAAGCCTAGGAGACTGCAGATGGAGAGAAAAGGCTCCTGATTTCATAAAAATAACAAAACCTGTTTTAACATATTGTGCATTAAATATTGTTCATTTGCATACTTTCTATGGCTAGGTTATAAAAGCCCACCATGTGGTGGACTTGTTGGAAGTCTGAAAAGATACTCTTTCTCCAAATGGAGATGTGTTAGTGGAAGCTGCTGCTTAATTATAAAACAAAAATAACTAGTTTTTTCTAGGGTTTTTTGTTTTTTACTTTTGCAGGTTTTTAGAGTCTGGGTATTTTGTTGTTTACATAAAATTCAATAGAATTAGGAAGGAAAACATAGGTGCAATCACTGCAATTTCTGCTAACTGGGGTTTGGTGTTTTACAACAGTCTGCCTGCTTGGAATCAGCAGCAGCAGGGACTCCTCCATCAAGAGTTTCCAGCAGATAGCCAGGCAGATTGTAAAGTACCTCTTGTATCTTTATATAGAATTGTATAATTTTATGTGTATTGTATATAGTGTATTCGCGGCTGAAACATTGGATAGTACAAATATACAATACCACTGATTAAAATCAGAAATTGCTGTCAAAATCCTAAATAGAAAAATGTATAAAAGGAGAAGGAAAATTGGTGTACGTGGGATGGGAGTCTTGTGTACACACATACTGTCAGGGTTTGGAGAAGGATGGACTGAGACATGTTCTTGGAGGGAGCAGGTTCCCTGTCGTAATAGCTATGGCTTGGCTTGATCCCTTTCCACGTACAGGATTTCGTAAACCTGGAGCAGTGGGTGGTATCTGAGCACAGGCATCCATTAAGTCCAGCCTTGGAGAAGTGTCATCTATCACCAGAGCGGTAAGGGTTTTAATGGTTAAGGTTGCCAGCTTAAAATTGATCTGCAGGTTTATAAGGTGCCAATGTAAAGAGCACGGGGTGGGCATAAGGCTATTGGGGTAGTGTGGAGCTGGTGTGCTCCCACGTTCAGAGAAGTAGTCAGAGCAGCCCAAATAGTTAGCTTTAGCGTGTATCTTGCTGGAGAGAATGTAAATGAAATTGGGAGGTGTTAAACCTTTCTTTTAACAAAAAGCAATTTTCTGTGGAACTTGAGGGAGAAGTCCTGCGCCAGGGGAATTGCCTTTTGCAAGCCCCATGGAGATCCATTCACACCTAGCCAAGCTACAAGCTGCTGAGACTTGTTTGTGGTTTGCTTTTCCACAGCCCGGCTTGCTCCTGGCTGACTGTCAAGATGCAGGGTGCTCTCTCAGCACTGGCAGGTACTGCCCCAGGGCCTGGCAGGTCAAACTGTTGCCTCCAATCCCTGGGGGAATCTCCCCTGGACCCAAAAAGGATGCTCTGGGCTGGGGATATCCACCTCAAATTTTCCAGGAGGTTGGTTTGTCCACGCACATCTTCCAGGTGCTGGGATTTGGAGACCCAAGGGGTCACAGTGCATAGTGGATGGGGGCAGGAGCCTTTGGTGCTTCAAGTCTTCAACATCTCATTGTTTGAAAGCTTTGCAAATCTTGACCTTAATTAGGCAGCTTGTCTCTAACATCTTCCTGTGAATGTGTGTGAGTTAAGGCGGCTGGGGTGAATCCTTCCTTGAGAGATTATTGCATATTTTCCTATAATGAATTAATTCTTTTATAATTGGGCTCAGAAATGGGTGGTGATCATGTCCATAAGGGAGCTAGTGCTTTTGCATTGAGCTTGGGGTGTGAGGTTTGCACAGCAGATGGGAAGGACCAGCATTTGATGAAGTTAAAAAGATACAGTTGTCACAGTCCATGGGAACTCTTGTATATACAGAGAGAGAGAGAGAAGGACTTTTGGAGAAACCAGAGTGTAGAGTCGTATAATTAAAGGCTTCTTCCAAAAAGCATATGCGCAAGGGAACTGACCTGGTCTTGTGAAGCCCGCGTTGATGATGGCGTATTTTGCTGCGAGTACCTTTACTTGGTGAGCTCAACAATATTCCCTCAGCTCAGGTTTTGTACATGGTAAACATGTGAGTATCCATAATTAAGGTGTCCTAGTAGGGGTTTTACTTAAAACAGACAACAGAGAAAATAAAGGTCTACCTGGAGTAGTGGTTTGCAGTGGCTGAGCGCAGGATCCGGGCACCAGACACTGGCTGGGCAGTGGTGGCAGCAGACAGCTTATGGACCAGCAGTGGGGACCCAGCCACACCCTTTGGCAGTGGCGAAGTGATCAGGGAAACACCGGTTTGGGCAGACGCTTTTTGTCACTTTCTCAAATTAGGTGCTTTTTGGACAGGGTACTTGTGCTTGTAAACAGACCATGCCCTGAAGCCTGGAGCATATAGTACCTATGGTTTAGCATAAGCGCTTTACTTAACTAGAAATGGGGCTACATGAAGTGAGTCGTGGTGCAGGAGCCTCTAGATGAGGAAAATACCATTTGTCCTGTTTCTATGAATTAAGCAACGTTGTTGTCACCTGGTAGCAGCTTCTGGTTTCGTTCTGGGAATTCTGACAGTGTTAATTTGCTCTTTTTCCCCTCGTCCCTTCTCCGCAGCAGCAGCAAGAGATGCTGGCCATGAAGCATCAGCAGGAGCTGTTGGAGCACCAGAGGAAGTTGGAGCAGCACCGACAGGAGCAGGAGCTGGAGAAGCAGCACCGAGAGCAAAAACTTCAGCAGCTAAAAAACAAAGAGAAAGGAAAAGAGAGTAAGTAGCAAAAGCTGACTTGTTTCAGTGATGACAGGTAGAGCAGATGAATGGAAACCATAAAGCAGCTTTATAAAGCTGGAGAAACCTTCATGATAGCCTCTCTACAGAGCTCAGCTGCACGGGAAGCTTATGTAACCTGTTAGGCGGTATTGATGGTGAGAGGGAAATGTATTTCTATGCTTTATCTTCATTTTTGTCTTACTAAATGCCATTTTAGCGTTTTTCAGAAGGAAGCATATCATCTCTTTACTTGATTTAACATTTTTTTCAAATATTTTTGGCAGCATTCCCAATGGAGGCAGAATATTAAGCACATAAAATACACCAGATGCACACTGCATTTCTCTTTCTTTTACTTTTCTTAATTTCACTCTTTTAAGATGTAGGCGAGTTCTCAGTTCTCAGCTTTAAAGTGTTTTCATTTAGAAAGTACTTCTTTCATGAGGTTACAGATTGTGGTTGGCTTTCCCACGTGTCATTATGCACTTCACGAGATTCAGTAGAATGATTATGGCCTCACAAATCCCCTTATCAAAGACACTTTAGTTGCTTGTTCGGTTTTCTTTTAGAAGTGAATGGGAGGAAAAATACCTCACCAAGTTGTACTATCAACTCATTAGGTCTTCATTTCAAATGAAATAAAGAAGCCTGTGATGGGAAAAGTGGAGAGGGCTGAAGGGTACCAGGAGATGGGGTGCTGCCTGGGGACCAGGAACAAGATAAAGCTCCAGGAAGAGTTTTTCTAGCAGGGAAGAACTGGGGCCTAGGAGACTAAAAAAATAAATATCTGAAAGTTGAATTCCCCACTCCCTGCATGTGTATCTTGCAACAGCAGACTTTAAGCTGCAGCCAAAATGAGGGACCTAACCCAGTATCTTCACAAAGCAGTTCATAGGAGGTTCGATGTGTCTGTGTGTGTTTGGTTTGGGTTTTGTTCATTTAAAATACTAGAAAGACGAAAGGACCAGAGTCTACTTCAAAGAAGCAGTTTAACATTCAGGGGTGAAAAAAGGTGATGATAATGCAGGTTTGCTAGTCTGGTGCCCAGCCAGCTGCTGTGTGCGGTACTTTCTGTTGTCCTCCGGCTGCTTTGTGTTATTTTCCAAAATAAAGGCAGTCGGTTTGAACTGCATGAAAGCTACAAGCATTTCCACTTCACCCTGCTGTTCTCATCAACTGTTGACGTATCAATGTTTTGCCGGGTCTCTGCAAATTGATATCTGGCTAGTCTCATTAAAGAAATTTGCAGATAAATAAAAAAGGCTGAATGTCTGTAGAATGGCAAAAGCATTGAAGCCCCTTTTGGATGAAACACATAGGTGTAGAAGGAAGAACAGAATTTGGGGATGTCAAGTTGAAGATCCTGTTCCCATGGCTACAGTTTTATTTTTAAATTACTTTTATTTAAGTACTATGGTGTAAAATCGTTATAGCACCTCAGCTCTTAAGAATACTTAAGTTATTTTTCTCACATCAGAAAATTTTGCTTAGCATAACACAGCTAAATTGTCCTGATCTGAAATATGAAGAGTGTGTAGTAGGTGTAGAGTATAGTTTATTCTCCCTCCTTCCTCCATCATTGTAAGCCAAAATCACAAATCAGTTTAGATTAACATAACATCAGCTCCTTGTGTTCTCATCTTGAGAGCCTTAACCTGTTCCTTGTGAACACGTCATGATATCTACTACCATAAAGCTTTTGTTCAAAAGCATGACTTCCACAAAAGGAATGAAAATGTATATGAAAGTAAAGGTGTTTTTTGCGCAGGATAATGAGCGATAGTTGGTTGCCCTGTCTTTCCACTATCAGAATTGAACCTAGAACTAGTCCTATGCATTGGTGTTTCCAGACAGGCATAGTCTGTCTTCCTCCTTCTGGGCATGGACAATTCAGTCCCTTGCTGCTTGGGCAGCCATGGACTGTAGCTTGTCTTGCACTTCCTCCTACAATTTGGCCAACTGTGATCAGCCCACACTATCATTCAGGGCTTTCTCCTGTTAATTTCCATTTGTTCTACTCCCCTGCTCTTGCACTGTGCAACCTCCCCCTTCCTGTAGAAGCTTGGTCCTGCTTCTGCCCTCCCTTATTCTCTTCCCACTACCTCTACCTTTTCCCATATTCAGATACTATTTGATCCTGGGACAATATGTAACTTGTTTTTGCCTCTGCAGTAGTAACCTGTCTCAGTCTTTTGGCCCTTTAGAGCCATCCTGTCTGCAGTACTTTGCTCGTATCTCCTGTTTGCAGTCTTTATCAGTTGATCTGCTCGTTGCTCCCTGCTCCTTTTAGACACTCTAGCCCTCTGAAATGAATGGGCCAGCTTGTGTGTTTGATAGTTTGGTGTTCCCCACCATGCACAGCTGCTCCCCCAGGCAGGGCTGCTGCTCGAGCTTTTGGTCTCTGGTTTCTTCTCTCTTGTCCTCCTTTTATTCTGCTGTGCTGTTCACTTCTTTTGGGATTGTGTCTTGCTTCCTGTGTATACTTATTTGGTACATATGGGCTTTTGATGTCTGACTTCTGCTCTTGTCCTTTTTGCTTATACCCCTGCACGGTGTATACTATCGTGTATATGCGTATATGACAGGCTGTCCCTTTGGAGTCCTCTTTAACATCTTTACTGGATGTTGCACAGTGCTTCTGTCTGTAACAATGTGACTGGGTCCAAAATGGCCCAGTATAATATACTAAAGGGGAGTCAGAGTGTTTGTGGGTTTTTTTACCTTCTGATCTTTCAACTTGAGGGTGAAGAGCTGAGTAATGGTGAGAAAGTCTTGAATGACAGCTTGGTCCATGGCTCCAGCATTGCCCATGGAAGGAGAAGCCTACATGTTTTTATCTTGTTAAGCATATATGGAGCCTTTAGGCTTCTAATTAAGGAGGAATACATGCCAGGGGAGCTTTTGTAAACCTCAGGCTCCAAAAATGTTTAGCTTCAAGTCTTCTAAATAATGTCAGATTTATCCAAAACTGACAGAATACAGCCGTGTTTGATTGTTTTAAAGATGCTAATAGATAAAAGATGACACTTCTTGGAGAGAGAAGGCCTTTATGCATGAATTTGTCACCTATTTTGGTCTAGCCATGTGGCTTGCTATGCTCATATAAATTTATCTCCACTTCCTCTGTTGAACTTCCTTTTGGGGTACATACCAAACCTACATTTGTAGAGCTTGTGAGAAAGCAGGGCTCCAAGAAAAGTGAATTTTCAAGCTTTTCAATGTGACTTCAGTGGTTGAACAGTATTACATTTTCAGGCAGTGCTTTCTAGAAATATTGCAGTTTTCTTATCTGGTAGAGGTACAAAAAATTGTTTCCCCAGTCTCTCAAATGTCATTGTTGAGTAGGATCCAGGAAAAAAAAGATGACCCTGTTGTATTTTAAGTTTTTATTCCCAGTAGTGCAGACAGTTTTCCTGGCCCTTTCATTTTCTTGTAGCCCAGGTATTTTCCTTTGGAATTCTTTCTTTACGCCCGTGGTATAGATGAACCATCATTTTCCACATGTTCTGCTTACCAAATTATCCATGCATTACTCCGTCAGGAGCACTGCCTGTGAATCTGTTCTGTCAATTGAATGATAATTTTAATCCCTCATTGCTGTAAAACAGACTGGTCTCTATTGTGGAGGAAATAATGATTAGAAATTACACAGTTGACATTTTAACTTTATGCTACAAAATTACTGACTTTCTTCTTCAAACGTTAGATTTTCTATTTGAAGAAATAGATTGCACACTTGTAAATGAATTGGAATGTTATGTAGGTCTTACTGTACACAGATACTTTTCAACAAAGAGGTCCCTATTTACAAGAGTTTTCAAGACAAAATCTACATATGAGACATTTGTCTCATTCCCCTTCTGCTCGCAGATGTGACATTTAAAAAATTGAATATACTACAAGACCCTTTTTCTTAAATACCTTTGATTAAAAGAAAGCTGGAATACCTAGTAAAAGTGCTTTATTCTAAGTATACTTTTATGCAAGTGTAAAAACCTTTTTCAGAAATCTTTTATAGTGAAATGATAAATCTCTGATTAGATCTCTGTTTTCAAACATATGTGATTATATGCAAAGCTGAAGGAGAGAGGGGAAAAAAAAAAAAGGAGAGCTCCTTACTGGAGGCGCTTTGTTCTTTTCTCTTTGAAAGAAAAGTTCTTTTTTTGGACTGGAAATCAAAGATTTAATTCTGAATCTTTTTAGAAATTTAAGTTCTTTAAAGTATGTGAATTGATTAAATAACCTTTTCTATTTCTGACATTTCAGGTGCAGTGGCAAGCACAGAAGTAAAGATGAAATTACAAGAATTTGTCCTAAATAAGAAGAAGGCATTGGCACACCGGAATCTCAACCACTGTATATCCAGTGATCCTCGCTTCTGGTATGGGTAAGTGGTACTGGGCTTATCTTTATGATTCAGCCGGTGCCACCTTTTTTCACAGTTGCTGGAGATGTGGAGAATAGACCTGATAAATTTACTGATGAACCAGAACAATAATAGAACCAGGGTTTGACTTTGCTGTACATTACCAAAGTGCATTTTTCATAGGGTTTCAGTGTGAATAATTTTCATCTCTTCCGTGACAGTCACAGGATTTTTGTGAGTAGAGGTCTTTGCTGTCATCTTTAATCCATGATTATTCAAACTTGCAAGTTCTACCATCAAGATCAACCTTTATAAGTTCTCTAGCTTTTCACCCAGGATTTTGTCCTGCCAGGTGTTATAAAACTTGAACTTTAGTAAAATGGGGAAGAAATTACTGTTCATGTTTAGTGAATTGCAAGTCAGGATAATTGCAGTAGTGTTAAATTTTTAAAGCCTTTAATGCTTACTGCTCATCTTAATCTCTCAAAGTTGGAAGTTTTCTTTATGTGGCTCTTCTCTGTAAACTGCTGGAAACATCAAGTGCGTCCTGTCTGCACTTCTAATCACAATTGCCTCAACATCTACATTTTTCCACTGAAAATTTTCAACTGTTCAAGGACACCCAAATGTCATGTGGGGCGAGAATATAACAGCTGATGTTATAATGGCACGGGAGCAAAGAGTGACTTCTTTGATTAGTTCAAATGCACCAAATAACAATATAAACTATGGCATTATTATTAACAAGGCACAAGTTTCAGTTCCAGAAATTCACTTCTTCATTGTATAAAAGAAAATTGGAAATGATTTGAAAACTTCTGCTATTATAACATTGGGAATATCTTGTGAAATTTGTGTTCAAGCTGAATGTCTGACAATATTTTAAGTCTTAAGAAGTTAACATGTATACAGAGATGATGAGGTTATAGCCAGATGTTCCCAAATTGAAGAAACTAAGCTGAAATTAAACTTGAAAGATATCCCAGCTATGAGCCAGTAGAGAAATGCTGAAGTGTAGTTGGCAGAAAAATTCAAACATTATTCCAGTAGAGTGAGATTGAAGAGTTTTAATTCATCTCTGAAAATCTAATCTGAGACTTGGAAATTGTATGGTTGTGTCACTGTTTAAAATAGTGAAATGTTGTTAGTTTGTACAAAGATCATATTTAAGGCCCACTACGTCAGTATCAAGGATAGTAGAAGAAATAGGAGAAACTGAATTTCAATCAAGACAACATAAATAACTTCTTTAGATAACTGATTTTCCACTGTTCTTAATTGAGACTCACCAAGAAATTTGGGGATTTTATTAAAGGCAGTTGAAGACTCTCTGAGCCACTATGTTCTCCATTTTTTTCCAGTTAGTTAAAATGCCTGTTTATACAAAAGTGGTATAAAATCAATTAGAATTAAATAGTAGTAAATAAGTGCTTTCTTCCAAAAACCTTTGATCCTCTGGCCCTAGAGAAACCTGGCATCAAATGGCCGTCACTGGTGAATTTAGAAAAGAGAAAAATAAATTCAAGAGTGATCTGAATTCCTTATGTTTTGCACAGTTTTCAATTAACTGCTTTTTCACCAAGAATCCAGCATTCAGAGGTGAATCGAAGACCAGCGATCTGTAATATCCCTATATGTTACAGGGCCAAGGGTGATGCAGGAGGTTATTTAACCAATTCATGTTTAAGGTTTCACTATGTTTCCTGCTTTGTTTTAAGCTAATGCTGAGAACTTTCTGAGCACCAATATATTGTTTAGGTTTATTGTGATGTATGTTAATTGAAACATGCCTTTTCTGCGGTGCTTCAGGGATACCAAGAGGTAGAGACAACGTACAAACTGTTGCATAAGGGGCCATCCTTTTTCTTATGGATTTAACGGCTTGCCATCCCCTCATCTTCCCTCCATCTGTTTTGTGGTGGGGAGAGGATCAGTATTTTGTTTTCTAACATAAGACGTGAAGAGAGAAGAAAGAGCCTCCAAAGCCTCACAAATCTTTCTAAGGATCTGTCTCAGTGATAAGTTGCAGGCAGGCATGAGCTCATTCTGCTCAGCCTTTGAGGCCCTTCAGTTGCTGAGGCAGAAGTTGAATATTTTTCTCTTCCATTCTGTTTTAAAATATTTTTTTAAAAAGATAAAACCCTTCAGTTAATTACATATTAATATTTATTTGCATGGCATCTCATAGGTTACCAGTTCAGTTATAGAGATATTTATGTATGCACATATTTCTAATGAAGTTCAATTGGATGGTGGTTGGATTTAACACACGCAAACGAGGCCTGCAGAAGATAGACTTAATGCTCCTACTGTGAGCAGGCAAGTCAATTAAGTGGTAACAGATGCTGAAATAGTCTTTTAAATGACACATCTGCTTTTAAGCACTTCCTTTGGTCTTATTAAGGTTTGTGAATTCCTTTTTTTAAAAAAATTGAAAGCGTTAATTGGAGAAACCAGGTCTCCTGAGGCTATTGAACACCACAACAGTTCTACATCAATGGCTGTGACAAGAAATATGTTCCACTGATACGTGAGATAGCTGTGCTTCCCCTGGCCCTTTGGGCCAGGCTTCAGTTGTCCACTGAGATGCCCAGATGCTTTTGCCTTCAGTATCTTGTATCTGTTTGAACTTCATTCAACACTGTTGCTTGCTGGTGCAACATTGAGTGTTTATAGTCAGTAAATCTTTTCTAATTAATCGCTGATGTTAAAGGGCATTGTTGCATGCACACGTGTGGATCAACCCTTGAGATGAAAAGGGTGAACAGTTTTAGAGGTTTTGCAGAATACACTCATAGTCAAAAGGATCTACTAAACAAAAGAAAGGAACTTGGTAATGTTTCTTGGGGGCTTGCTCAGTCTTCAACTATGTGGTATTCAAGCCACTTTGTAAACTTTGTTTAATATATACAGCTCCACTGTATGTAATAGTAACTATGTAATAGTTTAAAATAGCTTTGTGGACTATAATTTTCAGATTACGTTGATGATAGGCAACAACAGAAGAAGGTCTCTTGAATTTCATTGTCAGACTGGCCCTCCTGTGGATTCTGAACCTGCTGGACTGCCCTGCTCCCAGGAGGTTTTGCTTTTCAAGATACTTAACATAAGTAAGAGTGGCTTAGCAGGAACACAGAGCGCATCAGGCTTAGCAAACAGGCCTATTATTTCCCTAGGAAGTTGTCAGAAATGCTCTTGGGAAGTAGCCACTCAATGTGGTAGCAGTCATGAAAGGGAGTTTAACTGAGTATTTGCATGGTAAGGAGGTAGAGAGATATAATTACACGCTAAATTATTCCAATGTACATAGGCGTCTGCAGTCTCTGTACACAAAACGTCCTAGCACAGATACATATGTTTGAATATAGATTCAGTTTACTTTGCGTGAATATGTTTGAAGTATCATGCATGCTTTGCTCTGCGCGTGGGTTTTTGAAGGACCTCAGAGCTCAAAGAACAGGGCATGTGTTATGTGAAGGTAT